>NW_027204082.1:1072500-1639987 GCF_024711535.1 Dipodomys merriami
GAAATCTATTTAAATGTAAGCATTTTTCTTCAGATACACTTCAAACAGCATTTGTTGTTTGTTGACTTCATTGGAGAAGTGCATGAATGAATAAAATATAGATTCCATCCCAGGTAGTCTTGTCAGAGTGGGTTACAAATCAGATGCACAAATAATTACATTGCATATGATGAGTGCAATTATAGACATATATATATATATATATATATATATATATATATATATATATATATATATACTGCAGTAGTAGTCTAGGAAGTAATTAACTCCAGGAAAGCTTTCATCCTATCGGAGGTGCACACCTGCTGGATTTGAGGAATTAATGAAATTCAGCATGAAAACATGGAAAGGTAGGACTGCTCCTTCTTACCTTTCTTTATAAATAAAACATTCTACAATTATTTTTTCAAAGAGAAAATAATAAATATCCTGAAAATAAATCTTCATTGCCTTATTAGTTAATCAGTTGTTTGTTGTTATGACAAAAAAATCTTAGCTAATTACTTTTTGAGGCACAATGATTCATTTGGACTATGGTTGTTTGGCCCTATGGCTTTGGGCTTGTGGCAGCCCAGCACATTGTAGCAGAAGTGTTTGGCTGAGGAGGTCTGTTTACTTGGGATGAAAAACAGAGAGGGAGTGGAAAAGTCCAGTAGCCCAAAATCCCCTTGAAAAGCATGCTCCCAGTGATTCAACTTCCTCCCATGAGCACCACAGCCTGGGACAAATCTTCAACATATGGGCCTTTTAGGTAGCATGCTAGACCTTATATAGCACCTCAGTGCTAGTGTTAGTAGTAGTATTTGTGATTAATTAGACTTTTAATTCTGAATATTTACACGTGTATCAAAAAACACTGGTCAAAAATAATGCCTGCCTAGAAAACATGAGGACCTGAGTTCAAATCTCTAAAACAGACCTATCAGTCCTGGGTATATACCTGAAAAAATCAAAGCCAGCCTATAATAGAGATAAATGCACATGTGTGTATATTGTGGCATTCTACACTATACCCAAACTATGGAATCAGTGTAAGTGTTCATCAATACATGGGTGAACAAAGAAAATGTGGTATGCATACATAATAGAGTATTATTTGGCCATAAAGAAGAATAAAATTATATCCTCTGTAGGAAAATGGATGAAACTGGAAATTATCATGTTAGTTGAAATAAACTAGACAAATATTGAATTTTTTTTGACACATGTGAAATCTAGATTGAAAGAGAGAGACAGAGACAGAGACGTTACAGTAGAAGGAGAACTATTTGGGAAGGATATAAACTTGAAGCCAGCTAAACTATCATACCATTTTTCCCAGCTAGATAAAAAGTGAACAAAAACATTTTAAAGCAATGTACAAGCTTATTATAATGAAATATGGCCATAAAGAAGTGGATCGTAGAGTTCTGAAGAAGCAAAAGCAGAATGCTTAGCAGGGCAGACTCCAGTGCAAAGCTTTTTAGGGAGCAAGAGTTGAATCAGTTTCTTGTGTGATGGGTAAGAAAACTTCTAGACTGGAATAAGAGTTCTCTTTTTTCTGGGAAATGTGAGCACACATAAAGGGGATATGTACATATGAGGTGAGGCAGAACTGTGCTGGGGTGAGTAAAGTGGCAAGGAGAAAAGGGACTAGATATAAGATGCATTTTATACCACACCAAGAGCATACTTATGTGGTATGCTATCAGGAACTCCAAGGGCTATTCTTGGAGGTACTCTGGAACTGGTCTCTAGTATAGCACAAGTTGTGAAGGACAGCCACCTGTCAGGGTGTAGAGAGTCCCCAGGGAAGCATGGAAGCAGCCCCCAAAGTAATCCTGGTAACTAGATCTGTCTTGCATCAGAGGCTGAAAACCTAGCCCAGCATTGGCCACCCATAGGGCTAAACAACCAGGCTGTCACCAGGCTCCTGGCAGAAAAAGTAGAGGAAAGCAGTTGAAAGAGAAAGTAGAAGAGCAAGGCAAAAGCTGACATCTACAGACACAATAATTTATCTTAGGAAATACCTTAGAGCTGCTGGGCATGAGGCTTTCGGGGGTTTGTAGGCTGAGTTCAAAGGTTTTTGGTCCAAACTATCTGTTGCGTTTCTTGTATAATTGGAACTCCAAAAAATTATAATGTGGATTATAAAACATGTTTCTATTTAAAATACAAGTACATGGAAGGCATATGTGAACAAGTGAGAAGAAAAAGAAGACAAAAACATAACCTCAAGAAAAAAACAACACAACAGGTACCTGGACGTCACAGTGGGAGATTCTGATTTACATGAAATCAGGGCCCAAATATCAATGATTTAAAAGATGACACCAACTCTGGTTTAGGTTTGTGTGTTTGTTTTGTTTTTCCTGGCAGAAGACAGATACACAAAAATAGTTAATCAAATGTATGTAAGATTAAAAGCAGTTAAAATAATACTACTTTGTCTTTATACAGTGGATTATAAATGGGCATTTTTCTGCCTTTTAAATCAAGAATAGAAAATATTAAACCACTCCAAAAGATCAGCCTATCTGCCACTTTAATGTTTCCCATCTTATTTAATATCCACTACCTATTGGCCTGCCAGCACCATTTATTCCCTTCTTCTATACTGCATGATTGTTACTTTCCCAGTAGAATTGGGTAGCATCAGGGAAGATTGTTTTATTCAGCTGAACCCCCAGTGCTTAGCACCAGCTCAGTATGTTTGTTAAATATTGAAAAATTAGCTCAGTGCAGGGGGCTCATGCACTTAGAGGCTGGTGCAGAAAGTTATAAATTCAAGACTATGTCATGAGAGTTCGTTCTTAAAACAAACAACAATAACAATACCAAAAAACCTTTTTAATAAAACGCTCCTGAAGTCCTATTGGGCTTCTCCTTCCTTGTTCCAAAATGTATTTGGAGCATTTTAAACCAATAAGAAAGTTGTAAAAATAGTTTGGGGTGTGTGTGTGTGTGTGTGTGTGTGTGTGTGTGTGTGTGTGTGTGTGTGTGTGTGTGTGTGTGTGTGTGTGTGTGTGTGTGTGTGTGTGTGTGTGTGTGTGTGTGTGTGTGTGTGCGCACATGTGCTAGTACTGGGGATTGGACTCAGGTACTTGCATTCTTGCTTGATTGTGTTGCCTAATGTTGGTGCTTTACCATTAGAGCCACACTTCCACTTCTAGTTTGTTAAAAGTTACTTGGTAAAAAAAAAGAGTCTGTCAAATGTGTCTGTGCTTCTTTAAACTGTTATCCTCAGATCTCAGATGTACTTTTCCTCTGCTCTAAAAAGTGTTCATATCTCTTGAAAAAAAGTGTTAATATTATATAGATGGCAAGTTTTGGCACAAAATCTATTTTGAGGCTGAGAGAAATGGGTGAAGTTAGCTAACAGTTGTAGAATTGCCTATGACAAAAAAAGAGGATCATTTAAAGATTTTTCATTCAGGTCTACATCCTATGTTCCTGTCCCTATTCCTACCCCTGCTTTGCTGCGAGATCAGAAAGTAATGTTAGAAAGAGTAGGGAGAGTTAGAGAAAGAAACGAATGCTTGTATCTTTAAAGTTGTAAGCAAATACTTACAGATCGACTTAGGGTTTAATCATAGAATAAAAACTCTACAAGAATTTCTTTATGAAAAATTGTACCCAAAGTCTCAGAATTTTGAAGTCAAAGGTCCCACTGTAGACTTGTGAGCCTGGCAGATTTAATCTGTGTATACCAGAGAAAATTTGGGTTACCTTAAACAGAAGATTATTGAGCAGGCTCTTTGATTTTAATCACAATAAAAGCTACTGAGTAAGGCTCTTGTCTGAAGAAAAGTATTTGATTTTCTTGAACATTGTCATTCATTGTGATGATTTTATAATAGAAAATTAATGGTCATTGTCATTATGAATTTTACAAAATGTATTTATACATTAGAGTAATTTATTGTTTCGTAAGCATAAAGGCATCATTTGGTGGCAAGTATTTATTTCTGGGAGAAGACTTCTAATTTGAGCCTGTGGGTGAGCCATTACTTTCTTTTTTCTTCTTAGGCCATAACTTTAGCTAATTGAATTTCAGGCATGATACGAAATGGTAATCTAGACATGGGATACTCATTTATAAGCCTACCCAGAAAGGTGGTAGCACCACTTATAAAATATTAATTTCTGTTTCATATAAAAATTAAGAGAGATAAATAGACTTGTGATGGGAAGGGGAAAAAATGGAGAGGTTGAATGAAGAGAAACATGAACAAAAAAGAAATGGAATACTTACCTGGCAGGGGAGACATTATGATCACAAAGGTGGTTTTCTCGGGGCAAGGCTTATCCATTACATTCTGGATGTGCTGACCCCTGTGATTTCTCCAAGTGTGGGAAACTCCACTGTGGAATTCGTGGTAGTGGGGGACTGTGTTAAAAAAAAAGAATGGAAAGATGTGGATATTAGGGGATAGTAAGAATAAACACACACACACACACACACACACACACACACACACACACACACACACACAGTGATCCCAGAAAGAAAGATGGATTTTAATGGAGTTTAGAGCTTGTTAATAAATGTTCCAAAGTCATTTCTTTTTAACATGAACACAGATAAGTGGGAATAGTACTGTCTAGGTCTTGCAAAATGAGCCAATAGAATTATGTCAAGTGTTAAAGTTTAAGTTATGTGTAATGGCTCATGCCTATAATATAGCTACTCAGGAGGCTAAGATCTGTGGATTGTGGTTCAAAGGTAGCTTCAGCAAAAAATGTCCATCAGATTCTCACACCCAATTAACTACCAAAAACTAGAAGTGGAGTTCTGGCCCCAGTATCAGCATACAAACATACACACACACACACACACACACACACACACACACACAAGCACGTGCACGTGCACGTGCGCATGCACGCACGCACACAAACACACACATACACATCAAATCTAGATTTTCTTCAGGGTAATCTTTACAAATTACTTTCAAGATGGGCCTTCTTAGAATATATATGAATGCATTTAAACATCATGGAGTTCTTTTTTTTTTTTTCACTGCTAGATATCATGGTGTTCTTGAATGAACCAAAAAAGGTAAGATTTTAAAGAATTTTATAAAACTATAAATGGGATATATAAAATATGAGACTTGAGTAAGGGAATATGAATAATACAGAGGAAGTTCAAACTAAAATTATGCTAATGTTCCTCTATGCCTTTCCACATTCCCTTTGTGGGAATCTGCCCTGTTCACCTTTGTTGACCAGGTGACTTTTTTTTTTTTAACCACATTACCCTGCTCAACTACTCTCAACTTCAGGGAATGATACCAATGTCTGGAATCTGGTCTAAGCACTGTAATTTAGTTACTTGTCCGCTATGAACCAAATATAATCTCACTGAAGAGAGATGTTTTTCTTGATCTGTCTTTTTCATACTATTGTCCCAATTCCTAGAAAACTACATGGTACATGTTAGATATCCCATAAATATTTAATGAATTAATAGCTAAATGTGGCTTGACTTAAGTAGATAGACTGTGTCATTCTGAGTCCTCTTTTGGGACCTGAAATTTGAGACTGAGAAAGGAAGTATTCCGGGTACAGAGTGAAAGGATATCGGGGATTGGAATAATAGCCAAAAATGCACGGGCAAGTTACCAGCAAATTGAAAATAGAGCAAAGAGAGAGGACTAGAGCATGCATATAGAAAGATGCAGAACATGACAAGAGACCCAAAGCTGTTCTGTTTCAGCATCTTTCCCATGAGGCTTCACTTCATCCTCACTCAGTCTAACTCTCCATCTTCATCCTTTCCCTGAAGGAAAGTATGCTTTGTCTTTTCTAACTATAAAAGCCATGGCTTAAGCAATAATAGATTTGATAACAATGATGATGTCCCAAGAGAAGGTTATAACAACTATGCAGATGCTAAAAGAATACTAAAACAGTGTTAGGAAAATGAAGAAGGAAAGAACCAGCCAGACTCTCCATCTCCACAGGCAAGGACTGTTATATTGAGATACAACGAGGGGCAACACACCTCTCCATTGGATCAGAGGTTGTTCAAGGAGGTGGGGTTGGAGTTGGACTTTTATGTGGTCTGAGCAAGGAAACACAGGTTCTAGAAAAAGGCTCTTCGGGCTGGAGTAGGTGGGCAGTGTCCATTAGGCCCACAATGGAATGTTGATGGCCACGCTTAGGTAGGATTGTCCTGCTTGCACTAATGTCTATATGCACCTAGGATAATAGAGTAGAGGTCAATCCTTCATTTTCCATCTTTAGATACATAAGAGGAATGGGCCAAGAGGGGAGAGGTAAGTCTTTAATATAGGGTCTTTGGATAGATAAAAAGATTGGGCTGGAGAAGAAGATTGGGAAAGAGGTCAGATTCTTCTTTGGAATTTCTTGGTCCTGTCCTGCTAGGAATTTATTGTGGAATTGTTCTGTTTGGGATTTGTGGAGTTTTAATGGTAGGGATATCATCCTGACACTGGTCCTGCACTTTCAGATAAGACCTGTCCTGTGCTCTCAGACAAGGTCAGGGGCGAAGCTTTCCTGAGAATCTGGAGGGGCTCCTGGGGGAGGGTGGTCAGTGGGCCATGGGGACAACATGGAGTAATGAGAACAAAGCAGATGCCTATCACTTAGTTTAAGGAAATTATTAAAAACCTATGAAAATCAGAGTTAGCCTATCAGGAAATATTCATCATCAAGAGAGGTTGTCAAGGGTCTGGGAAGGTGGCTTACTGGTAGAATGCTTGCCTTGCATGCATGAGGCCCTCGGTTCGATTCTTCAGCACCACGTAAGCAAAAAGAAAAAAGCCGGAAGTGGCGCTGTGGCTCAAGTGGTAGAGCACTAGCCTTGCATGCATGAGTTCCTGGGTTCGATTCTTCAGCACCACATAAACAGAAAAAGACAGAAGTGGGACTGAGGCTCAAGTGGTAGAGTGCTAGTCGACAGCTGAAGAGCTGAGGGACAGCACCCAGGCCCAGAGTTCAGGCCCCACGACTGGAGAGAGAGAGAGAGAGAGAGAGAGCGAGAGAGAGAGAGAGAGAGAGAGAGAGAGAGAGAGAGAGAGAGAGAGGTTGTCAAGTGTTTACTAGAACAGGGATTGTCCTAGTGACTGGAGCATGAAGACATGGTCCACTGTCTTCAGGAATCTAGCATATAAAAGTATAATGAAGAAAATGCCCTACACATTTACCCAAATGTTTACAAACAAGACCACACTAAAGCTACCAGCACAACTATGTTTATTGTAGCATTATTTACCATAGCTAAGATATGGAACCAACCCAGATGCCCCTCAGTAGATGAATGGATCAAGAAAATGTGGTATATATACACAATGGAATTCTATACCTCCATCAGAAAGAATGACATTGCCCCATGTTAGAAAATGGAAAGACTTGGAAAAAATTATATTAAGTGAAGTAAGCCAAGCCCAAAGAAACATAGGTCCCATGGTTTCCCTTATTTGCAATATCTAGTATATGTATGAGTCAAGCAGAAAAGGTCAGATAAGGTGATGTTAGGAAAATGAACCCTAAGATATGTATTTAAATGTTTTTTTTCTTTCATGCATTTGTTTCTAACACATTAATAAGATTATTTCTTTGTTGCTTTGTATGTCCCTTTCCCACAGTATAACCCCGGCTTTCACTGTATTTGATGTCGGTATAATTTGTGGAGGGGAAGGGGAAAAACAAGTCGTTTAAATAAGGATACAGGTGGACCCGTTGCAGCAATGAGAAGTACAAGTTGTCATGTCGAAAATGAACTTTACAACTTGGGTGGGGTGGGGGAGGATTGAGGGGGGTGGCCAGGGAGGCTGGGAAGGGATGTGAAGGGTAAACAAAGAAGGAGGCTACAATGCTTGATAGGAAATGTACTCATTATCTTGCCCATGTAATTGTAACCCCTCTGTATAGTATGTTCACAATAAAAATAAATAAATAAATAAAAGAAAATGCCCTACAAACAAACACAAAACATGAACAAAGTGGGAAGGAGTCGTGTGAAAGGGGACATTTTGAGCAGTCCTGTAAAGTGTAAGCAGAATTTTGCCGGCAATCAATGAAAAGATGTTGTGAAAGAATTGTAGTGGAGGTACTCAGAAGGAGGACATTTTAGGCTAGAGGAATAAGCTTACCAAAGCGTGCAGATTGGGACCAAAACAATCTTGGAATTAGGAATCTGTGAAGTACAAGCTAGCAGATGGAGATGTAGGTAGAGGAGATGGTAAAGGAATTGAAAACTTTCTCCTGTGGATGATTAGGAGCCACACAGAACATCAAACTGGGAAAACATGATTACTTTTGCACGTGAGAAACTCTACCACCCTGGTGGCAAAGTGGCTTGATTGGAGCCCAGTGATTGCATGAGTCCAGGAGTGAGGAAGGACAGCATAATCAATGGAGTATATTATAAGAGCTAATTAGAAAGAAGATTTTAGGAGTGAACTCCTATAAATCCTAACTCAAGGAACATCTGTAATGCATTTTATAGTATACTTGTAGCCAGTTTCTGAATATACTGAAACTTAAAAGGCAAGACCTGCAAGATTTGTAGAGATTTAAAAAAATACAGATAGAAAACACAATCATTTACATTTGACAATAACCATAGTCTCTAAACAGAATAGATACATTTCCATACAACCATACTTTGTAAGGCCTACCATTTCAAAACCACATATTCTATAGGGGAAAAAAATGTTTCAGAGAGCTACTGGCTTGCCCAAAGTCTCTCAGTTCACTGAGAACTGGGAACTGAACTTCCCAGGGCAAGTGTGAACACTGAGCTTCTTTTCTGACTTGAATCCCACTCTTTTCCTCCCTCACATGGGCTTGAGGCTTGAACTCTGGGCCTGGATGTTGTCCTTGAGCTTCTTTTGCTCAAGGTTAGTGCTCTATCACTTGAGCCACAGTGCCTCTTTTGCCTTTTTTGGCTAATTTATTGGAGATTCCATGGACTTTCCTGCTTATGCTGGTTTTGAACTATGATCCTCAGATAGCCTCCTGAATAGTGGGGATTACAGGCTTGAGCCACCAGGGCCCAGCTAGATGGGAATCAGGCAAGCAGATAAAAACATAGAAAAAGATTTCTCAAGTAGCTAAATGATTGAGAAGGTAACCACAATAAGAGGAAGACAATAAAAAAGGAGTAAGATTCTATCAGACTATTTTGTATTAATTAAACTTATTTTAAAATGGTGAAAGAGCTAACACATTTAGGACTCAGAACTTGATTATATTGCTGTTATGTTTCAGTTCAAAACTAAGAATCTTGATTTTACTTATATTCTGCTCTCTGAAGAAGAATTGTAATTTTGGTTTCTGTAAGCAGCGGCTTTATTTTTCTTGTTGCAATTTGATACTTTATTTCAAAAATGACATGTACAGACAGTTCCCAACTCATTATATTTGACTTAGGGTTTTTTAGCTTTCGGATGGTGAGAAAGTAATATACACTTATGTAAAAGCCTCAGATTTTGAATTTTGATCTTTTTCTGGGCTAGGGATTTGTAGAATATGATGCCATCTGTGTTCTGGGCAGCAGTAGCAAACTTCATCTTCGTTAGCCCTTGGAATCCCAAGGGGGAAACAAGCAATCCTTTACAAAGCACAGTATAGCAAAACTATAATTAAAGGCCCTGGGTTTGATGCACAGCACTACAAGAAATAATAAATATTTGAGATAAAAATGTTTAAGTTGATTTAAACATTACACAATGTATACAGGTATCAATACATAACATGGTACTCCACTGATATGATAACATCTATGATTTTATGTATCAGTTTAAAAAGAAAGGAAGAAAAGAAAAATGATGACAAGAAAATAATGCATTTTCAAGCTATAAGGAGTTGGGTAGGATATAAGTCCTACCTAAAGGAACATCTGTAATGTATTTTATAGTGTACTTGTAGCTGATTTCTGAATATACTGAATTGAGTCTTTAACTCATAATGCTTTTCTAGGATATTTCCACATCATTTAATTGTAATACCTAAAATGAATGGTGCAGGGGGAAAAAAAATTAGAGGCAATCACCACCATTTTAAAAGCTGCTTCTCTTAGTTGCCATGCCAGAGGATACCACTAGGGGGCACACAAAACTATCATTTCCTAAAGTATTCTGAAGTCACTGAAACCATGTTAAAGAAGTGACCCAGAGGTCATTGAATCTACCCCAATTCTTGGGATGTAAAAACCCAATGAGATAGCTTGATTTACACAGTATCACATAGACATCCATAAATAGAATCAGGGATTGGGGAATGGAGCTCAGTAATAGAGCATGGAGGCTCTGGATTCAACTGAGCATTACTTAAAACAAAAACAAAAATAACACACACACACACACACACACACACACACACACACACACACACACACACACACACACACACACACACACACACACACACACACACACACACACACACACACACACACACACACACACACACACACACTAGGCACCAGGGGCATCTGTAATCCTAGCTACTCAGGAGGCTGATATCTGCAAATTGCAGTTTGAAGCCAACCTGGGCAGGACAGTCCATGACATTCTAATCTCCAGTTCACCACCAGAAAACTGGAATTGGCGCTATGGCTCAAAGTGTGAGCACTAGCCTTGAGTGAAAGAGAACAGAGCCCAGTTCTGGAGTTTAAGCCCCACAATTGACAAAAACAAAACAAACAAACAAACAAAAATCCAACATACAAATGGAATTATCTTAGAGGTTGAGTTTCTTTTTCCTGTTTAACACATATCCCTTCTGCTAGAAGTTGGTTTGTCAGTTCTTTTTCCTATTACATCACTTGTTAAACATGTACCATCTTCAGTAAACTTTGTATCCTTCTAGCTTTTGCCTTGCATAATGAAATTCAGAAACGGTGTGAAGTTTCTTGAATGTCTTCCTGTGTTATTGATGATATTAAGTAATATTTTGGAGTGACAGTAGTAGCACAGCATGAGATCTTCCAAAACTATAAATATTCAGCAAGGTAATCATCATATTGTGCATGTTCTGAGAATACTGTAGTTTGGCATTGCTTAAAAAATGATTCCCCCATACATTATAACATTTATAATCAATAAATTAAAATAGTAGATTTATATGTAGTTCAACATAATGTTCTGACATGTATATATTGTAGATAACTAAGTCAAGCTTTATAAGCCTTGCATTAACTCATATATTATCAATATATGTATGTTGAGGATACTTAAAATCTACTCTCATGGGCCATGCTTGGTGTTGTACTCCTATAATCCCATTCGGGAGATGGAGGCAGGAGAATTATAGTTTGAGGCTAGTTTGAGTTCCATAGCCTGCACTATAATGCAAGAACCTGTCTAACAACAAAACTAAAGAAATAAAAAAGAAAAAGAAAAAATAACCCTATTCTCTTAGCAATTTTCAAATATATAATACTACTAAGGATAATTACTATAATGAATAATATATATCTTATACTCATTCCTTCTAACTGAAATTAATCTATTTTGATGAATTATAAAACCTTTTACTTCTGGGTTTATATTCTGGAAAAACTTGCACATGTGTGCCAAGAAACATGAATAAAAATGTTTACAACATCATTGTTCATAAAGATACAAAAAAACCTGGAAACAGCCCAAATATCCATCAGCATTATATAACTAAATTGTGTTCTAGTTGTACAATAGAATACTACAGAGTAGCAAAACCAAATGCGTTACCTCAGTGTGATCACAATTAAAGAATATCAGAAACATTTCAAAGAAAAAAGCAAATCACATATTCCATGTACATAAATTGCAAAATCCAGGCTAATTTAGGTAACATGTTCCTTAGGGACATACATATATAATGATACAATTGATAGAAATAAGAAATGATTAAGAAAGTTTCAGCTAGGGGCTGGGAAGGTGGCTCAGTGGTAGAGCGCTTGCCTTGCATGCATGAGGCCATGGGTTTGATTCCTCAGCACCACATAAGCAAAAAAAAAACCCAACAAGCTGGAAGTGGTGTTGTGGCTCAAGTGGTAGAGCACTAGCCTTGAGCTGAAGAGCTGAGGGACAGTGCCTAGGTCCAGAGTTCAGGCCCCACGACCGGACCACCCCCCCCAAAAAAAAAAGTTTCAGCTGGGAGTTGGTAGGTGACATCTTCAATTCTGTCTATTCAGGAGGCTGAGATCTGATGATCCAGATTTGAAGCCAGCGGGCAGACAAAATTCTTGAGACTCTCAGCTTCAAACAACGCAAAAAGCCAGAACTGGAGGAGTGGCTCAAGTGGTAGAGTTCCAACCTTGAGTGAAAAGCCAAAGAAGAATGTGAGGCCCTGAGTTCAAGTCCCAGTATTAACATATATACACAGAAAGAAAGTTTCAGTGTATTTGTTACCTGGAATGGAAGGGAGTAGGACCTTGTCAGGAATATACATGAAAGGAACTTATAAAGGATTGAAAACATTGCTTCTCTTAAGATGCATGTTAGAACACTGCTATTTAAAATTTATTTATTGTTTTTCTTTTTTTTTCTTTTCTTTTTTTGTCGGTCATGGGGCTTGAACTGTGGGCCTGGGCGCTGTCCCTCAGCTCTTCTGCTCAAGGCGAGTGCTCTACCACTTGAGCCACAGCGCCACCTCCGGTTTTCTGAGTGGTTTATTGGAGATAAGAGTCTCACAGTTTTTTGCCCGGGCTGTCTTTGAACAACGATCCTCAGATCTCAGCCTCCTGAGTAGCTAGGATTACAGGCGTGAGCCCTGGACACCTAGCTATTGTTTTTCTTTAAGTAGCCCATATGCATAATACACTCAGGTATGGAATATATTAAGAATGCATAAAAATAAAAAAGCTAATATTCTCTAAGCTAACTTGGAAATTTGGAAAGAAATACATTTTAAATTACATTTCTTTTTGGTTTAGAATTAAAAGCTGGTTTTCATTTATATCTCAGAACATACTGAGAACTCAATATAATATAAAGTATTACAGTAAGAGCATGGTTTATAAAACATAGTTATACAAAGGATAAGCAGGTCAAACACACCCATGTTAGATATGGTTATACCTCTGTTGGGACAATAGAATCTATACTTCTATTTTAAACCCCAAACATCTTTTTGTTAATGTTTCAGAAAATAAGCCATTATACCTCACAAGCCTTGCACTAAAAAACGGCATCAACTTGGTAGTTTTTTCCCTTTGCTTTCTCTGAGATACTACTATATATGTATTATCTTTGTGCATATACTAGCTCTGTGTCTGTGATTGTCTGCCTGTGATGAATGTATAGCTCTGGGTTTACCATGATGGTAAAGATTGGAAACCAAAAGGATTCCATGCTAAATTGTTTCCCTAAGAACTCATGCAGAATGAGGAGGTTTCTGTAAGAAAGCATACTCTATCTTGGATACAGTTTGTTTTTATTTATTCTAGTTTGAACTATCTCATAGAGCTTAGTCAGTGCCTTTCTCACAGTCCAGTTTATCTTCAGTGTGCTCAAAGAAGAACAAACAACTGAGCCTTCTGTGAATAAGGTGGAATGTCTCCTGTCTTTGAGCTGGAACATCAGGGGTTTGGGGGTTTATTTTTTCTGTTATGAAGTTTCTTTAGCTTGCTGACTATAAATCTTAGGACTTTCTGGCCTCCATAACTGTATATGTGAATTACTTTCTAATTCTAATTCTTCTTCTAATCCTGCCTCCTCATCCCTCCTAGTCCTCTTCCTCCCCCTCTTCCCCCTTCTTCCTTCTCCTCTTCCTCCTTCTTCTCACCTCCTCCTCCTCCTCCTCCTCCTCCTCCTCCTCCTCCTCCTCCTCCTCCTCCTCCTCCTCCTCTTTCTTCCTCTCTTCTCTCTCTCCTCTCTCCCTCCCTCTCCCTCCTTCTTCACCCATTTCTTCACATACACACAGAATTGGCCCTTCATGTCTGCAGATTCTAAAAGTTGGTTGTTTTTTTTTTTTTGAGTCCGGTCGTGGGGGCTGAACTCTGGGCCTGGGCGCTGTTCCTCAGCTCTTCACCTCAAGGCTAGCACTCTACCACTTCAGCCACAGCGCCACTTCTGGCTTTTTTCTTTTTGCTTATGTGGTGCTGAGGAATTGAACCCAGGGCCTCATGCATGCAAGGCAAGCGCTCTACCACTGAGCCACCTTCCCAGCCCTCTAAAAGTATTTTTAAAAATCTTCATCTGTGCTAAACATAACCAAATTGCCTTTTATTGCCATTATTCCCTAAATAATACAGCATAACAACAATGTATATAGCATCTTCCTTTCATTAACTATGTAATTTGAAGCATACAGAAGGATGTGCATAGGTTATATGCAAATATTACACTATTTTGTATGGATTGGTATCAAGAGGTCTTGGAACCAAGAGACAACTGTATGTATGGGGTGTTGGTCTGGTTTCGTTAGCTTTCAACTGGCTAACACAGTTTTATTTTTTAAATCTATAGGTAACATAAACATGCATATGCATTTTTGTCATCTTAGCAGGGACTTGGTCATTCCCCACTTCCGCCCCAGAGCTGAGTATCAAACCCAGAGCCTTACACCAGGGCCTTAGACAAACACTGTACCATTGAGCTACATTCTCAACCCAAAATCTTCTACCTCTTTTTTCTTTTTTTTTGTTAGTCAGGTAGTTTGAACTCAGGGCCTGGAAACTGTCTTTGAGCTTTTGTGCTCAAGGCTAGTGCTCTACCACTTGGAAACACAGCTCTATTTCCTGCTTTCAGGTAGTTTATTGGAAATAAGAGTCTCACAGACTTTCCTGCCTGAGCTGGCTTTTCCAAAATAGTCTTTCTTAAGGCAGTGGTAGACCATCTAAAGTTGAAATGAAACAGTGGTGTGAAAAGTGATCAGAGACAGCAGTGGTCAGTGTGAGAACATTTTTCTACTAAAGGAAACTAGAGGTAAGAAGTCATTAGAAATGGAAAGTCCAAACATCTATGACACCAGCTGCAGAACACTGCACTTCATCTCTGATCTGCCTCCTCCACTGATTAGAACATAGAAGAGCTCTAAATAGCTACTAAAACTATAGAAGGTGGTGGAGCTGGGAAGAAAGAACAGCCTCTTTTAGGCCCCAATTACAAACACACACACACACACACACACACACACACACTCACACACACACACACACACACACACACACACACACACACACACCCCTCCCTGGCGTTTACCATATTTAGGCTTGCAATCTTGATTCAGTTCCCAGGATGAAAGGAAGAAGAGAGACTTGGAGAGAAGCTTTGAATCAAATGAGAATGTAACTTTTTGATATCTAACCAAGACCAGAAAAGCTGCTATTCTGCCTGAAAAATTTTAGTTACAAGTGGAGGAAAATGCTTTGCACTGAAAGACAGAAAAGAATAAAGTTGCTTTCTTTTGTCCCTGATGGAGTCCATCTCATTCAATGAGCCAGTTACATGCAGTTAGCCCAAAAAGCTCTAGTGGAGCTTCCTTTTTGGAGCACCAATTTGCAAAACTTCCTTAGAACTACCATGACTATATTTTATTCCTAAAATTATGGTGAAGAGCTCTTCTTTATCTTTTGAGATTTAATCCCCAGAGGAGTCTCTCTCTCTCTCTCTCTCTCTCTCTCTCTCTCTCTCTCTCTCTCTCTCTCTCTCTCTCTCTCTTTCTCTCTCTCTTTCTCTCCAATGACAGCAATAGGCCAATGATTCATTTCCTGAGTTGATTGAATTATTCAAAATTTCTCATCTTCTAAATACAGCCTTAAAATTCATTAAGCAGAGATTAGACATTATAGCTTTGTATGTTTCATTTGAATAATATATGTGTTGAAAATGACAGCAAGACTTAATGAACCAACAAGGTATGTGATGAATTCAGGGTATTGGGAGTCTGTTAAAGAGGAAGATGATGCCTGGGCAGTAATATAAATGTTTTTGTTCAAGTGACAGAAACTTCCTACTGAAATAGAATCTTTTGTCCCTAAGAAAAGTGAAAGGGCTAATAGCTTTCAAATATGGTTCTTAGCCCCAGAAACAATAATACATTTGTCCTTATTTATTCATAATGGGTCTCTCTGCATTTAGCAACTCATTGCTTTTTGCCAGTCAGCAAAGTTCTCTGATAAAATCTTGTCAGATCATCAACCCACAAGCTATAAACCACCTACCCAAAAGCTCTGTTCTTCAACACTAATTTTCTCTTAATGCCTGTTTGTTTGAAGGGGAGGGAAAACAGGGAGTAATTTAGATGATTTATAGCATCTGCTTGGTCTCCAAGATTTGGTTTGTTTAAATGTCTAGTATTCAGAAAGCACTTGAGAAGTCTTGAAAATAGGAGACTATTCTTTTCTTCAACTAGAACCCAAGCAATTATTTATCTCTGGATTTCTTTTTATGTGCCTGAAATCAGAGAAATTAGTAAACATCAAATTGGGGGCACCTATTATGATGGTTTTAATTGACCACTGGTTTCATCTTCTCAAATTTTTCTTAAGATTCTGCTTTTAAATTTTGTTAAAATAAATCCTTGTCATTTAAAGGGGTTCTTACTCATGTTCTAACCCTCAGGGAAAATTCTCTATGTAATTTCTCACTAGCAGATAAAACACTAAGCCGTTTGATTACAAGTTATTTATTCAAAGTGCAAACATAAGATCCTTAGTGTTATCTTAATGATCTAGAAGCTCACAAAGACCTTGATGAGCAGCTTTCCTTTGTATTTAAGAAGCTGAAAGCCTGTGTAATGTATGTGGCTTTATCTCTGGGTCACATATCTGCAACACCATTTATAACCTAGCCCAGGATTGTAAAAAGAAGCCTTTCTTTCTGTTTGCTTTCACTTCAACTTGGACAAGGGGTCAGTAACCTTTACAGCCTGAAAGCCAAGAGTGAATGTTGATGTGTTTAAGAGATAGTAGGCAAGGAGAAAAATGAAGAGGCAAAAAGTAATCAGTTCAGTGAAAGGGGGAAACTGCAAAGAGGAGAACAACAGTGAGAAAGAAGAGAGAAATGGAGATGCAAATTCATGTGGAACACTGGCGCATTCCAAGTGGTACATATGCCAGAAACGACCCACAGCCTAATTTTACCTAATAAAAATGCATATATCGTACAAGCCTTTTTGTGCTTTCTCCTAATACGGAAATCATGACAACATTCATTTGCCCTGTGCATAGGATGCTTTGGCCTTAGTAATTTTAGTTTTGGAAGGGGATATGATACTGGTTTTAGGAAAAAAATTAAGATGGGATAAATAAAGCATTTAGCTCAATACCGGGCATATAATAAGTGTACACTAAAATACTAGATTCCCTTCCTTTTGAAAAAATAGGTACACGCTTTTTCACAAAAGACAAAAACAGGAAAAATGATTACAGTAACAAATGAATGAAATCTGTAAATGAATATGTATCCTTTGTTATCTATAGATCCTAAACTCTTTCATCATTTTTTTTGGGTGGTGGGGAGGAGTAGGTAGAGGGGATGGAATGCAGGACCTAGTATATGTTCTATTACTGAGCCAGGGCTGTTAGTAAGATTATTAACTCCAACTTTTTCCTCTTCAGCTTCCTCTACTAGAAAGAGATAGTGTCAGGGATTAAAAAAAGAAAAAAAAAAAGAAACTGCTATTTGTAAGCAGCTGAAATACCTTCTAACTAGGGTAGATACTTTTTCAGGATGGGTTGAGGCCTATCCCATAACATCAGAGACTGCTGACACTGACATTGTTGCCTATTCAAAGGTTTGGCCAACCCAGGTCACTTCATTCCGAGTCATGGCACCATGTATGTTAGGTAAATTAAATTGGCAGCGGAGGAAAGAGAGAGCAGCACATGGCATTCAGACAAGGGAAAGGTCTATTTTCGAGCTGCAGGCTACCTCTGGTCAAGTTGGAAAACCACGCAGCAGAGATAAAAAAGGTCCAACCATAGCCAGGCCATGACTTATCAAGGCCAGGGGCGGGAGAAGGTATGGCCCACTCCAGATGCTGATGTGACCTCAGGGAGGGGGAGCGGAGTGACTGCCTCCAAGTGTGCCAGTTACCTAGGTGACGCAGGTACTGGGCAGAGACTTAACCAAGAGGAGGAAGGAGTCCGCTCCACCTTCCAGGATGGACCTTCCAATATATTTTATTTTAGTGCCAGTACTGGGGCTTAAACTCAGAGCCCTGCTCTCTTGCTTAGCTTTTTCTGTTATAAGTAGCTAGCACTCTATCACTTAAGCCACACCTCTAGTTCCTGCTTTTTGCTAGTTAATTAGAGGTAAATATCTCAGATTTGCCTGCCTAGGCTGGCTTTGAACTGCAATCCTCAGATCTCAGTCTCCTGAGTAGCTAAGGTTACAGACATAGTATTACAGGCATAAACCACAAGCATCAAACAAACAAAGGAAATAACATATTGTGTTCTGAGTCAAATGTTAGTGATAGCCTGAGAACAGATTCAAGATAATCCTGAAGTTACACCATTTTTTATAGTCATAAAATAAACAAAAGTCATAAATCAAGACATTTACCCATCACACTGGTGGGAGCATCAGGGAGACAATCTGTAGCAAAGTGAAGAAAATTCTTCCATAAAATCTGGGTTAAGATGTTATAGAATTCATAGCTTTAGGGTTGGTAGACACTAGAGGTCTGCTAAGTTGCTAAGTTTAGTGATATATTCTGAGAAAATTATTAGTCATGGAACATTAGGTCAGATACAAAACTCAAGGTAATTGGCTATTAAAGGTCCAAAGGCTATTAAGCGCTTCAAGGCAGTTTTGATTGGTGACCTACAACATTCCATCTCTTCACAATCAGTTTTCCAGTTAGGCAAAGTCAGGCAATCTGCAGGATCTTTAATATAGAAGCAGCTTCCTCAGAAAACTGTAGTTATTGGTATTGGTGGAGAGGAGGCCTGAGTTTGTTTGTTTTTTATGCTGAACTGCAGGCTGAGGAGCCCCCAGTGCTTTTCAAGTGGGGAAGGGTACAGGCTTTTTTGGTAGAACCATCATCTGGTATAAGACTATAAATAAAAGAGTGAGGCTCTTGGTTAGAAATCACTTGTTGGCTCAGTAGACATGTATTTAGTTCTGTCGAAGGCACTGGTGGAGACAAGGTCTCTGGGCCATTGAAGCTGACTAAATCGAAGGAAAGGCAGGCCTGCAAACAGTTATATACATTTTCACTAAAATCAATGCTGTGAAGGAAAAGGATGGGTGATCTGGGTAATGGAAAATGCTTTTCAAAGCCAGGAACTATTGGCTCACATCTGTGATCAGTTATTCAGGAGGCTTAGATTTGAGGATTGTGGTTCAAAGCAGCTCACACGTGAGACTTATCTCAATCATGTAAAAGCCCGAAGTAAAGCTGTGGCTCAAGTGGTAGAGAATCAGCCCTGAGTAGAAAAGGCAAAGGGACAGTGCCAGGTGCTGAGCTGAAGCCCTGGTGCTTCATAAAAACAAACCAAAACAAAAATGCCTTTTGAGAAAGTGATGTTTGGGCTTGAGAGTGAGTAAATTTAAGTCAGAGAGGACCAAGGATCCAAAGGAAGAACTTATGCAGGAAGCAAAGACTGAATATGTTCATGTGAAGCAAAGGATGAGGTAGAGAGGAGAGAGGGACAGTTAATGATAGAGGCAAAAAAAAAAAAAAAAAAAAAAAAGATGGATCATTTAAGGAGCATGAGCCCTCAGTGGGTAGGAGGGGATGTACTTCAGTTCTGGGGTAGGAGAATCACTCTTTGTAAAAAAAAAAAAAAAAAAAAAAGATGATTAAAAAAGAATAAAAAAGGGTATCCGAGTCCATTATAATATATATATTATTTATTTATTTATTATTTATTTATTTTTTGTCGATCGTGGGGCTTGAACTCTGGGCTTGGGTGCTGTCCCTGTGCTCTTCATCTCAAGGCGAGTGCTCTACCGCTTGAGCCACAGCGCCACTTCCGGTCTTCTAGTGGTTTATTGGAGATAAGAATATCACGGACTTTCCTGCCCGGGCTGGCTTTGAACAGCAATCCTCAGATCTCAGCCTCCTGAGTAGCTAGGATTACAGGAGTGAGCCACCGGCGCCCGGCCAAAAATAAAATTTTTTTTTTAGCTCATTGTTTTGAAGGCCCAAGGTTGAGAAATTTGATCTGATTAGAGCTTTACTACTAGTAAGAACTCTATGCAGATTCCTTTGGCATCCCAGAGTTTCCCTTGATCAGGGAGAGCAAACATCTATCTATCTTTTTACCAAACCACTCATGCAATCAAGGAGGTACCATATTATGGACTCATCTATTCCTAATCATTTCCCAAAGGCTGCACCTCCAAATATCACTAATGTATGTCTTTGGGAGTAGGTTTCCAATGTGTGAATTCCAAAGAACACACCCAAACCATAGGGGAAGGAGAGAATGGAGCAGATATAGCGAAGTTTACAGATAAGGGTGGATGTAGCAGAATTTTTATGTACTCTTAATGTTATCTGTGGTAAGAAAATAAATGGTGGCTGAACATCAGGGAGTTGTGAGAAGAGAAGGCTTGACAAACGTCATAAAAGGATTAACGTACTCCTTGAAGAGACTGTGAGAGTCTGGCAGATAAGTCTGGCTCTGTTCTGGAGGCTTCTGTGACTTGTTTGGGCGAAGCCCTTGTAATAGCTTCTTTCTCTAATTTATTGTATTTTCCAATAATGGAATTCAGTCATGGTATAACATCCATGAAGACACATAGGAAAGAATTTTCCAATTGTACTTTTGCTGCCTACATAAAAGAAATAATACATTTATTAACTTCTTCTTTCATTCAAACCTTGAGACCTAATGACAATGGCAAGAAAGGAAGAATCTGAAACCATGAGTATGAAAATTTATAGGGGTAAAAGGAACTCTTGTATCTTGCTGGGTATGGGGAGAAGGTAAATTGGTATAACTAGTTTGAAGAGCAATTTTTCAATTTTTGGTAAAGTTTAAACTGCCATAATCTGTATATACCACAATGGCTAGGTATAGACCCGAGAAGACTGTTTTACAAAGAATGGATGCAGACTCCAATGTTGGCAACTCCAATAGTAAAAAACCAATTGAGTGGATCCCAACCAGCAATTTGAAATCACATAAATTAAATGAAATCAGTCATACATAGAAGGTCAGGTATCATGTTTCTTACATGTGGAAGCTAGAATAATAACTTTTTTAAAAAGCAACCTAAAAGTAGTAGAGGGATTACTAGGAAAGAGTAAAGGGATCAGGAGAGAGGTTCGCAGCTAAAACATGGTCAATGGTTGCCAGGGCCATGGCATAATAAATGCTTGTTGTTTAAGGCCACTAAATTCAGGGGGTGATTGGTTTGTTATGCAATATTAGCTAACTAAGTTCGGTGTATTAAATTTTTTCTCAAGAAAGGAAAGAGGCTCTGTAAATAAATTTATAATTAATAAAACCTTACAACAAAGCTTTAAACATGAGAAAATCAACAGGAAGTAAAGCAAAGCCTGCCTCATAGTTTGGTAATGAAGATTAAATGAGTCAATTAATACAGGACAGAGTCATGTGTGCCACACAAGGGATCACAGAAAGGTGGTGAGTGTAGCTAGTAAATAGTGATGCAGCAAAAATAACTCCTGGGACTAGGTGTTGGCGGCTCATGCCTGTAATCCTAGCTACTCAGGAGGCTGAGATCCGAAGTTCACGGTTCAAAGCCAGCCTAGCCAGGAAAGTCCATGAGACTCTTATCTCCAATTAACCACCAGAAAACTGGAAGTGGTGTTATGGCTCAAGTGGTAGAGTGCTCGTTTTGAGCTAAAGAGCTGAGAGACAGCACCCAGGCCCAGAGTTTAAGCCCCATGACTAACAAACAAAAACAAAAACAAAATAACTCCTGGGTCTTACTGTCACATCCCCAGTCTGAGACTCATCAATCACTTCAATCAACCAATCACTCCAGTGCTGAAGTAGATGTCTAAGGGCTGTGGAGTAGTAGAGTGCTGTCCCAGAACCTGGATTCTAGATATACTGGACATCATTTGGATGTAGTTGTTGGTTGACTGCTCAGCTAACAGATTCTATTCCTCCCATGGTTTTATTTCTGAATCCTCTGAGATCACCAGCCAAAATGTGTGGAACATGTACTGTGGTAAGATTTCCTTGAAATGTATAAAGAAGTCAGATTTCTACTGCCTCAAATTCCCTTTAATGTAGGAAATACTTGCTGTGCATGGCCTAGGGTGTGCTGTGGGCAGCATGGCCAATATTCATAGACATGAACCCTGAACCCATGATGCCCCTGGACCCAAGATACTCTTGAACCCTCCAGTCTGAGAACAACTGGAAGAGCAGGTTATATCAAGGCCATTATGAACCTTAGTAGTTCCTGGATCAGAATATAAGTGTCAGCAATGTGGTCAGATTAATAGAGCTGATTCTGCCTCAAGTGAAGACTTAAAGATATTGGATGTAGGAAGATAGCTGTGTTCTTGGTGCCACTTCCTGAAGACCAGTTGGAGCCCTAGTGGAAACTCTGGTGGCTACAGTTGTGTGATGGAAGCTAGGAAAGGTGACTTATAAAACTGTCCAGCCATCCAGCAAGAGCAGGTCCCACCCTTCCCCCAACCAAACTGGACCAGGTTATACTAGGGGAGGGACTGCAGGAGCAGCTCTCATCGTAATTCCACCCATTCTGCCTAGCACAAATTTCTGGCCACGCCCCCCCATGTTTCATATTTCTCTCAGACCAATGGAATATAAGAATTGGGGCCACACCCACATTCCATGCTACCTGGTAGCAATGGTATTTCCTGTTTTGGCTTATATACCACTACCAGCAGTTGAAGAAGGTAGAGGTACTGAGTGATAAGAGAAATGAGGTGGCTTTGAAGAGATACAGTAGGAAGTAGACATAGTTGTTGGTGATTGCAAGAGTAGAGGTGATTTTAGAGAGCCTGGGAATGTGGCCCCCACACCTTTGCAGTCCCAGCGCTGGGATGTCTGAGCAAACAAGACAAAAAAAAATTAGCGTCAGGAAAGAACCTACTGAAAGAATACCAGCAGAGGAATGGTCCTGATGAACCTGGAGTATCCAAGAAAAAGAAGAAAACAAAAAAGGGAGGTAATGCAAAGACACACACTTCTGGGGACTGTAATTCAAATGAAGGTATGACCAAAGATCATGAAGACCCTGAATCTCCCCTGCCTTTGAGCACAGCCAGAGCTGCCAGTTTCAAGAGTGTCACACGTCCCCAAAACACTGAAGATCTAGAAAGGTGCTTCTAACACCTGGTGCTTGCCCTAGACTCCAGCAGAACATGAAGCCAGCAGCTCTGCAGTGAGATTAAACAACTGAATCAGGAAAAAAAAAGAAAGACCTGCAGGATCAACAGAGGAAAGCTAATGAGAAGGTGGCCTGTGTGCAAAAAGCACTAGAAAGAGAGCTGGAGCTCCAGAAAAAGACGACCAGTGAAAGAGAGTATGGAGATCTTGCCAGCTGCCTGCAGGCTTCATGGCAACGCAGCACAGAGCCAAAGATAACATTGTATGTAGTCTCTACAGTCTCATGAAGAATGAGACTGAAAAGAGCAACCTAGAGCTCATTAAAGATGAATAATGTGAAGCTGCAGTACCAGAAAAAGGTCAGGAGCCATGAGGACCTGGAGGAAGAGAAACTGGAGGAAGAGCTGCAGGAGAGGCTAGAAGTGCTCCTGATACAGAAGGCTGACATGAAGACCAAAATTCATGAGTTACAACAAGCATAAGAGGAGTGGGCAGGGTTGAAAAGACAACTAGGCAACATGAAAGAGTTGGTGACAGAATTAAAGTTGGAGAAAGACAATTTTGCAGAGGACCTGAGGTTGGAGAGTTCCATGTGGAAGAAGAAGGTCCAGCAGCTCTTGGAGCAGATGAGCCAATTGAGAGAGAAGAGAAAGCAAAGGGTGAGGCCAACTTGGTGGAACTGAGAAAGCAGCTGGCAGAGCTGCCTCTCCAGCAGCTCCCTGCAGGGCCATCACAGGCAGAGCAACAGCTGCAGGCCTAGACCTTCCAGTTGTAGAAGGAGCTCAAGAACCTGAAAGAACAACTTCACATCCAGATAGAGGAAAACCAGAGCCTCAGTCTCCAGAACCTGGAGCAGCAGGAGCAGCTGTGGATGCTGGAGAAGGCCGAGGAATGGGATCAACATGCTGAGGATCGACACAATATCCTTGAGATAATGGAAAGGGAACATGAGACCATGAGATGCACACTTGTGCACAACCAAGAGCTGACAGATCAGCTGGCCCTGCTGCAGGATGCCTTCCACAGGCTGAGTAGTGAGAAGGAGGAGCTTGCCAGTATCCTGCACTCAGAGCAGCAGGTAAAGAAATATCTGTGGAAGCTGGACCAGCAAGAGGAGAAGTTAGAAGAATGGAAAGAAGTGGTTGAGTTAAACCACCAAGGGGCTTAGAATCTGCAGAAGCTGCATGACCAGTACCTGTACCAGCTGCAGGAGCTGAGAGCCACCTGTGAACAGCACACGGCCTCCAATCAGCAGCTGACCTCAGAGATACAGCAGCATCTGCTGTAGCAGACCCAGTTGCTGAGCAGCTGAAGCAGTACAGACCAAGTTGGAGAACCAAATGGTACCTCAAAAGTTACAGTACACACTGAAATGCCTGAAAGAAACAAGACATCGGGATAAACAGCTGGTGGCCCAGCTGAGCTTCCTGGCTTTCCCTAGAGAAGGTGAAGTGAGCAAAGAAGAGGAGATGGGTAAGGAGGCAACTCCCCTGATGTGACTATCCCAGAGGATGTAGACAACTCACAAACCATGTGGGAATTTTACCTTGAAGTTGCTATCATTTGCTGAATCAAAGAAGATGAAGTTCAGCCAGAGCTTCAGGAGCAGCAGGCCCACTGCCGATGCCTGGGGAACCTGACAGTCCAGTGCCAAAGCTGGAGCTCCAGGCCCTCTTCCCCAAGAGCAGGCATTTCTGGGAATAGGAAACAGGACACACAGATGTCCAAGAAGAAGCTGAAAATCTGCTTCATCCATGATCTGCCCAACAAGGTGGACTGCTCTAGTTAAGAGGATCACTTCCAACATGGAAGCAACCAGCTCTCAGAACACAGTACTGCCATTGAAGAGTCTATCATTTTCTATAAAGAACAGATGGAAATCCTGGACAAGCTCGATCAGGACAAAGATGAGTGTATTAACTGGCTATTCCAGGAGAAGAGGGAAAAGAAGAAGGAGCTGCAGGAGCTGCTGTTGTGCCTTACAGATAAGGGCACAGATTTCTAAGACAAGATGCTGCCAGCCACCCAGACCTTTACTACGGAGGACACCTTGGACATGTCAGGTGCCACAAAGATGGAAGTTATGGAAGAGCAGCAAGGTTTTGAAGAGGTGAGAATTGAAGACAATATGGAGCATGCCCAAAGAGAGGCTGGGGTGCCTTGCTCCCTGGACAAGCCCACCACAGAGCAGGTTTCCAGGGAAGGGGCCCTCCTGATGAAAATTCTTTACAAAGGAAAATGGGGAGTGATGACATAGTTCTCTATTAACATATTATTTTAGTGATGTTATTTTATGTTACTTCCATATTAGCATACTCATTATATTATTTTCTGATATATTGTCATGTTGATTTATGGAGTAGTATTCATAATTCTTTAGGTTTTTTTAAAGGAAACATTTATGCTTTTCCTCAAATGAGGTATTTCATTATTTAGCATATGTGGTGCATATATGCATTAAAAATTGTACTCTGTACCAGCAACACTAATTTTCTTGTTTGTATTTTAATATAGTATGATGGCAGTACACTGAGGTGAAAAAAAAAAGGACAAACTGAGAGAGAAGAAAAAGTTATTAAATTTGATGGTTTGGAAAAAAGAAATAATAGAACAAATGGAGGTGTCCTGTAGTGGAAAAACATATAGCAAAGAAATGCAGAAATGTAATGGAGAATAATATACAAAATTATAGAACATCTATAGTGAGAATATCAAGCATCTCTATTGTTAGGTTTTTAAAAAGAGGTAGCTAAGAACCACACCATGAATGTGGTGTTCAGGTAAGGGGTAGGTTTATTCAGTAGACCTGCTGGGACCAGGCAAGGTTGGCACTCCACGTGGCTGGGAAAGGCCTGGGAAAGAGAGAGAGCTGGGAAAGTGAGAGGAAAGAGAGAGAAAAGAGCCGGAAAAGAGCTAGAAAAGAGTAGAGAGAGAGTCTGGGCCTGGGCTAGGCCTTATCTAGAGTATGGGCAGAGAAAGGTGTAGCCACATCAAATTCAGATGTGACCTCAGCAGATGCAGATGTGACCTCTTCCAGGTGTTCCAATTGCCTAGGTAATGCAGGTACTGGGTGGAGACTTTGCTGCAAGGAGGGTGGAGTCTGCTAGCCATCCAGGAGCAGAGGAGAAGCTGGAGGCTAAACAAGCTCTCGCATAGAAAGCAGTTTTAGTGTTCCAGTGAACAGTCTTAAGCCAGAGAATCACCCCAAGTGTACCATCACAGGACAGAGATTTAGGCCAGAGAGGGAAAATCCAGGCAAGGAGACAGATCTGAGCACTTGCCAGCAGCTGTGGCTGTGATGGCAGCAGCCGTGGTGGCCGCCATAGCCACCATACCTGCAACACAGAGAGTCCGGGACAAAGGCACCAGACGGGATGGGCAAGTGGATTCCACTCAACATCAGCAAAAACTAACAAGGAGCAGACATCTTCATCCTGCAGTTTGCAGACCAGAGATGACCCAGGAACCAAGACTCCAGTGTGAGTAGAAGCCCAACGTCCTCACTCCTTCTCAGGGAACAGAGGAGGGAAGGCACCCATCCCCCACTCCACTACCAAAGGCTGCCCCTCCCAACAGCAGCCTTGACAATCAATTGAAATTCAGTAAACATAAACCCTGAGAATGGCTCCAGGCTGGGCTCTGTGAGTTTCTCAGAAGCAAGCCCCTCAGGGAAAAGCTACAGTTTGCTGAAAGGCCTCAACTCTACCCAGAACCTAGTCTCCTCACAGCATCTCCAAACTAGAGGAAACAGCCATCTCCCTCTTTTGTGATACTCAAAGCAGATCTCCCTCCCATTGAACTAGCTTGGGAGGAGGATCACAAAATCCTGGGTAAAGCAGAGCATTTTTCTGCCTGCTCAAACAAACAGACTTAAGAAACCATCCAAGCCACAAGGAAAATCAAACACCACAAGCAGACCAGAGACTCCAACAAGAGACTGGTTATGGACACAAGGGAGATACAGGATCTTCCCATTCCCTCCCCTCCCCCCCCCCAAAAAAATCGAAGAACTCTTTTTTTGTACCTTTTATAAAAAATTTTTTCTAAAACTTTTTAAAAAATTTTTAACTTAAGAAAAATTTGTGGGCTGGGAAGGTGGCTCAGTGGTAGAGCGCATGCCTTGCATGCCTGAGGCCCTGGGTTCGATTCCTCAGCACCACATAAGCAAAAAGAAAAAAGCTGGAAGTGGTGCTATGGCTCAAGTGGTAGAGTGCTAGCCTTGAGCTGAAGAGCTGAGGGACAGTGCCCAGGCCCAGAGTTCAGGCCCCACAACTGGACCAAAAAAAAATTTTTTTTTTGTTTTCTATTAACTTTTTTTTCTTCCTCTTATAATTTTTATTTTATGGGTATAGGTGTGTGTACTTTTTTTTCTTTTTTTCTTTAAAAAAATTTTTTTTTGTTTAGCTCTACTGACCATTTGATCCTTTTATTTTTTCTTCTCATTCTTTTCACTTTTCCTTCTCTTTCATTCTTGTTTGCGTGACTTAATTGCTATTCTGCTCATCCTCAGATATACCCATAGTCGATTATTAGACCTTAACCCCATTGTGTACACACTTAATCCAGAAATGTATTACTCAATTTAAAACCTCTTAGACTTAAATTCCCTAATAGCAGTACTACCTCTTTATACCTATATAATATATATATATATTTTGGGTCCGGTCGTGGGGCCTGAACTCTGGGCCTGTGCGCTGTCCCTCAGTTCTTCAGCTCAAGGCTAGCACTCTACCACTTGAGCCACAGCGCCACTTCCGGCTTTTTTTTCTTTTTGCTTATGTGGTGCTGAGGAATCGAACCCAGGGCCTCATGCATGCACTGAGCCACCTTCCCAGCCCCTTAAGCATTCTTATTTTTAAGTTTTTCACATCTCCTTTCCATCCCTCTCCTTCTCTTATTCTATCCACATTCTTCTCTGAATATTATGTTTTCAATTTGCATAATTTTAAAGTGTTTCACTTCTTAATTTTTAATCTTTGTTTTTCTATTTTTTTTGTCTTTTTTTCTTTCTCTTTCTTCTTTTTTTCTCTCTCTACTATCATTCTATTCAACCTATTTCCCACTTTGAGATTAGGACTTAGTTAACTCTCCCACTGCCTTTCCACATCTCTCTATGCCTATTTTTACCCACATCTCTCCCTAAACCTAATAATTTCTGTTTGCCAAATTCTTCTTTGCGGTTCGTAGCCCATTAATACATAGTTGTTTGATGCTGAATGGTTATATCTGTTGAACTAGAGTGTATCTGCAGACTTTTGACTGTGCAACTACAGACTTTGGTTGATGCTTGCCTTAAAATAGTGTGCTAGCACAAAACTGGTGTTACTTTCATCCTAAATGGGCAGAGCAACCCGGAAAAACCCAAGAAAAATGGCAAGTCTGGGTATCTCAACTCCCACTCATGATATAACCAGGGGACAGAAAAGATAATGAATAATCCAGAGGAGAGTTCCCAAAAAGCTCTACAAACACTACTGGTAAACATGGTAAAGGAAAATATTGAAAGCCTGCAAAGGACTCTATATGAGTGTGATAGGGAGAGAGAGGAGGCAAAACAAAGGTTAATACAGGAATATCATGAACGTGAGGAAGCTACTCAAAGATTGATATAGGAATTGCATGAGCAGCTTGAGAACACTCAAAGAGAAATAAGGAATGGAGTGAGCAGGCTGAGATCAGTCAAAGAGAAAGTCAGGAATGGCGTGAGCAGGCTGAGAACACTCAAAGAGAACTACAGGAACTGCGTGAACGTGAAGAAGCTAATCAAAGAGTAATATAGGAATTGAGAGAGCGGGATGAGAATACAGAAAGATCACTAAAGGCATTCATGGAATCCATAAACAGAGAGCTGAAAGAACTCAGGATCATGGAATCCATAAGCAGAGAGCTGAAAGAAGTCAGGGAATGCTGAATGGAATCCAACAGAAGGAATGGGAATCAAAGGAAACCATAACCAATCAACTAAGTGATTTGTGAATAAACATGAACACCAAATTAAGGAAGTAAAGAAGTTCATACAAGATCTAAAAAAAAGCTCCAACAAAGGATTTGAAGCCATCAAAGCCGACAACTAGAAGGAAAAGAAATAAAAAACAAAGTAGAAAGTCTTGATAGTAGGTTAGACCATGCAGAAGATTGAATTTTGGGGATTGAAGACAGCCTAGATATTATAGAGAAAGAACATACAACCATCCAAGACAAATCCAAGAAATATGATAGATCTATTCAACACTTGGAAGACACCATCAGAAGGCCTAATCTGAGGATAATGGGTGTAGAGGAGCACATAGAGACAGAAGTTAATGGTCTAGGAAATTTGTTTAACAGGATCCTAGCAGAGAACTTCCCAAACATGCAAAAAGATAGGCCTATTCAGATAAAGAAGCTTTTAGAACTCCAAATAGACCAGACTAGAATAGGACATCCCACTGTCACATTATAATCCACACAGGATCAATTCAGACCAAGGAAAAGATCCTTAAGCTGTCAAGGAGAACAGGGAAACCAATTAGAATCACCTCAGATTTCTCAGTGGAGACAAAGCAAGAAGACCCTGGAATGATGTATGCCATGCCCTAAAGACAAACAACTATCAACCAAGAATTCTGTACCCAGCTAAACTCTCCTTCATAACCGAAGGTCAAATAAAAACCTTCCATAGCAAAGAAAAATTGAAACAATATATCTCCACCAAAACAGCCCTACAAAAGATTCTTAAAGATGTCCTACACATAGAAAACCAACAAGACCACAATAAAGGCCAAGAAACCGCACCCAAACTGAGAATCCAAGAACCATAGGAAGAACCCAGTTGCCGCAGCCCCCAAGAAGGTGGATAAAATGGCAGGAACTCCCAAATACCTCTCAGTCCTATCTCTCAACATTAACGTACTTAGCTCTCCAATTAAGTGACATAGACTGTCTAGTTGGATTAAAAAGCAAGATCCTTCTATCTGCTGCCCTCAGGAGTCACATCGTGTCCATAAAAACAAAGACATTTTCAATGTGAAAGGCTCAAACAAAATCTACCAAGCAAATGGCCCCCATAAGCAGGTGGGAGTTGCAATCCTAATATCAGATAAAATAGACTTCAAATTAAAATTCGTGAGAAGATATAAAGAAGGTCGCTACATACTAATTAAGGGATCTCTCCTTCAGGAGGATATTACAATAATAAATATCTATTCGCCAAACAACAAAGCACCCAAAGTTATCCAAGAAACACTACTTTCCCTCAAATCCCACATAGATCCAAAGACATTAATTGTTGGGGACTTTAACACACCACTTTCCCCACTAGATAGAACAACTCGGCAAAAACTCAACAGAGAAACCACAGATCTAAACAACTGCATAGATCAACTAGATTTAACAGACATCTACTGAATATTTCACCCAGCAGCATCAGAATACACGTTTTTCTCAGCAGCACATGGAGCATTTTCCAAAATAGACCACATTTTAGGCCACAAAGCAAACTTGTCCAAATTCAGAAACATTGAAGTTATACCTTGCATTCTCTCAGACCACAAGGGAATAAAATTAGAACTCAACACCAAAAGCCACCAAAGAAAATCCTGTAACACATGGAGGTTGAACAACACACTGCTGAATCACGAGTGGGTCATGGAAGAGATTAGAAAGGAAATTCAATTGTTCATGATATTTAACAAAAATGAACACACAAATTACCAGCTCCTCTGGGACACAGCAAAGGCAGTTTTAGGGGCAAGTTTATAGCTCTGAGTTCCTACATCAACAAATTGGAGAGATCTGAAACCAACAATTTAATGAGACATCTGAGCCTCCTTGAAAAAGAGCAGCAAGATAAACCCCAATCCAGTAGATGGAAATAAATAATTAAAATTAAATCAGAATTAAATGAATTAGAATCCAAAAAAACCATAGAAAGAATCAACAAAACAAAGAGTTGGTTCTTTGAAAAAATAAACAAAATTGGCAGACCCTTAGCAAGTCTTATCAGAAAAAGAAGAGAACACACCCAAATAAATAAACTCAGCGATGAGAATGGAACCATCACCACAGAAACAACCAAGATTCAGAACATTATAAGGGAATAGTTCTCAAAACTTTATGCTAATAAGTTTGAGAACTTGGCAGAAATGGGCCTTTTCCTAGCAAATATTGACATGCCAAAACTAAATCAAGATGAGTTAAACCATCTTAACAGGCCCCTATCAAGCATTGAAATAGAAACAGCAATAAGAGACCTCCCATCTAAGGAAAGCCCAGTACTAGATGGTTTTACAGTGGAATTCTACAAGGCCTTCAAAGCAGAGCTCACACCAATACTCCTCCAACTCTTCAATGAAATTGAAAGAGAAAGTTCACTGTCGAACTCATTCTATGAAGCCATCATAACCCTCATCTCAAAACCAGGCAGGGACTCATCAAAGAAAGAGAACTATAGACCCATTTCTTTGAACATTGATGTAAAACTTCTGGCCAATCGACTTCAACAATACATCCAAAAAATCATACACCACGATCAAACAGGATTCATTTCAGGGATGCAAAGTTGGTTCAATATACGAAAATCAATTAATATAATTCATCACATCAACAGGAGCAAGGATAAGAACCACATGGCTATCTCAATAGATGCAGAAAAAACATTTGACAAGATCCAAGACCCCTTTATGATGAAGGTTCTGGAAAAATTAGGAATCCATGGAACATTCCTCAATACAATAAAGGTTGTATATGACAAACCTACAGCCAGCATTATACTTAATGATGAAAAACTAAAGCCATTTCCTCTTAACTCAGGAATGAGACACGGATTTCCACTCTCTCCACTTCTCTTCAATCTAGTATTAGAATGCCTAGCTACAGCAATAAGACAAGATGCAAATATAAAGGGGATCCAAATAGGGAAAGAAGAAGTAAAACTCTCCCTCTTTGCAGATGACATGATCTTGTATTTAAAGAATCCCATAGACTCCACTCCCAAATTTCTCAAGCTGATTCAAAACTTTGGCAAAGTAGCAGGTTATAAAATTAACCCTCAAAAACCAATGGCTTTTCTGTATGCCAACAATGAGAAAAGTGTGGCTGAAATTAGGAAAGCAACTCCATTAGTAATAGCCCCACAAAAAATAAAATACCTAGGAATTAACTTAACCAAAGAAGTGAAAGAGGGAGGATAGGATGGGAAGGGGAAACAAAGGAGGAGGCTACAATGCTTGATAAGAAATGTACTGATTATCTTGCCCATGTAATTGTAACCCTTCTGTACAGTATTTTCACAATAAAAATAAAAGAAAAGAAATTTTCAAGTGATAAGTGTAGCATATTATTCACTGACACTAATAAGATATTAAAAATAAAAATAAATACAGAACAATTAGAACAAAGGCTGGACCATAGAAAGCACTCTTTTTATAGCTCTTAATTTGTTGTGTGAGCGAAAGGGACATTAACAATCTAATTGAATTTCTTCTCTTTGCACGACAGTTAAGTAGAAGTTGGGAGAAATCATTCCTAGTTCAAGGACTCATGAAATGTTATTTCCATGAGGATTTTCTTTATTCTCTCTCTTTATCTCAATTACAGTTTGTAGGAGCCTCTTGGATTTCTTCATCTATAGTAACTCATATGATCCTTAAAGGTTTAATTTCACTTCTGTAAGACAACTCAGGTGCTTATCACATTTTCATAGAACTGGTTAGCAGTAAAGCTAAAACTCAACTTCGGGTCTTTTGGAGGCAGGATTAGTAATACATATGCTTTCTTAACCAATTGAAGATATATTGTAATTGATTGCTGTGATTATACATAGGCCTTTCTGCCCATTCCAGGACAGACATTTTATTTTTATTTGCTATAGTTCAGATGCTAAATGTCTCTCAGAGGTCCATGTGTTAAACTCTTGTCACTGGGATGGTGTTATGAAAAATGGTGGAACTTTTAGGCAGTAGAAGGTTCCTAGCTCATTGAGAGCATACCTTCAAGGCAGACTGTGGAGCCCTGGCCTATTCATTTTCTTTTTGCTTCCTAGCTCATGATGTAAGTGGTTTGTTCCACCACACACTTCTGCCATTATTACTTTTTAGTATTGCCTTTATTAGTTGCCCAGTCATCTGGAACCTCTAGAATTGTGAGTAAAACTAAAGTTTTCTTCTTAAAAGTTAGTTGTCTTAAGTATTTCATTATATGAAACACAAAGCTAACTAATACAACATCCTCCCACTTCTGGCTCACAAGTGCTGGGATTACAGGCATATACTATCATGTTTGGCCTCATATATATATATTACATATATATATAAGTATATATATGTAATATATATTATATATATAGATATATATATATAATTTATTTTTGCCAGTCCTGGGGTTTAAATTCAGGGCCTGGGCACTGTCTCTGAACTTCTTTTGCTCAAGGCTAGTGTAAGGTCTGTCCCAAGCCATGCAGGCCCTGTGCAGACACCTCCCTACCTCTTGGCTACGTTTCTGCCCAGTATCTGTGTTACCTAGGTAACTGGCACACCTAGAAGCAGTCACCTCCCCTTCCTCCTAGGTTACATCCTGGGCTGCCTCTGTTCATGCCTCCCAGCTGACCATAGTTGGAGGATCCCAGGACTGGAGGAAGTCTCATCCAGATCCAATATGGCCACACCTTTCCCGCCTGGCCACACCTCTTCCTATCCCTGGCCTAGATAAGTCCTGGCCTGGGGGTGGGTCTCCCCTTTTTCTGCCAGGCTTCTCCACCACGCACCCAGGCATGGCAGGGGCTGCAGTTCAGTAAATAAACTTCTTTTCCTGCCTGAATAGCGCATGGTGTTCTCTTCATCAGCTACCTAATGAAAACTACCGACCTAATATACCTTACAGCTAGCACTCTACCACTTGAGCCATAGTGCCACTTCCAGCGTTATGTGCTACTGATGAATTGAACCCAGGGCTTCATGCATACTAGACAAGGACTCTACCACTAAACCACATTCCTAGCCTCAAATATATTTTTATTGTAGGTTATTCTGGGTCACTTTCATGTTTTTCTCAAGGATAATCAAATATAAGTTCCTGTTTTATTTTGCTGAAGAAGGCCTATTTTTTCCACAGGGACAGGGAACTGTAGCCCTTGGGCCATATAAGGTCCTCTAAATCATTTGTTACAGGATTGGACAGGTTTGTTTGCTTCTCATCTGTGTCTTGTCAACAAATGTATGTAAAACAAGAGCCTGTGCACTAAAAAGGCTGGGAAAACTGTTACCAAAAATCTTTGAGCACAATTATTGAAAGAAGAGAAAAAGACATGTGGATACCAACTTATATTGGTTGTATTTTTTATAATCTTATACATTCCCTTTATTTGAATGATATTTTTTAAGTTGAATTACTAACAATTTTGAGGAAGTTACAATGCTTGTCTAGAATTTGTTGAAAAACTGTTGTATGTGTGCTCAGCACTCTGCCAGGGGTTAAAGAGTCCACAGGGAAGTTCTCTTGAGGAAGTTAGCATCTGGCTGGAGAGAAAAACAGAACTTAGAGAATGACACAAAACAACAGATGGGGTAAATGACCAATCAGTGTACCAATTAGATGCCTTTAGAAAGATGTTACATTCTCAGGGATTTCATAAGGAGCTCATTTCAAGTCCCCAATTTCTGTATACCCTCTGTAGAGCACTGGGCAAAAATAGTAACATTGAATATCTCTTGAAATGGTAAATTATGAGTTAGGCCAATTAAACTGGAGCAATTGGTCCTCCCTTTTTCATCTACTACTTATAATTATGAAAGATAGAATTTGGTTGGCTTATCTGATATTATTTCACGACAATAGGAATACAAGTACAAGACAAATCAAATGAAGCTACTTCTCGAGTACCTGTTATCTTATGTTTAATCCATACCAAATCATTTCTGGCTTTTATACCCATTGGTATCCAATCCAAGCCAAACTATTGTGCCTGGGATATCTGGGTTACTTTTGTTAATGAAGCAGGGTTTTTGAGGTACTGAGTTAAAAAAAAAAAAACTAGTTAATGCCAGTTTTCTGGCAGATATTATAGACTTCTGCCACAGTACAATAGATAAAGATGAGAACAGAAGGCCTAAACATGAGCCTGAGTATAACCAAGTTCAAAGACAGTTAAAGAGAAATTAGCATATATTATACAGCTTTTTTAAGTGGGGCTGACCTGTGTAGTCTACCAGGTTGTGCCAATATAATGTACATACAACTGTATAATTGTATAAGTGTATAAGTATGTCCACTGAGGAAGTGGAAAAGTGTATCTACTGAGAAAGAGGGGAAGGGTGGAATTCAGACTGAGCAATGTTCATCAAATAATATGTAGTACTGGCTATATGTAGCTCTGGAATGTGACAAGGTACTCTGGGGAGAATTACGCCTTTTTCCAACGGTAATAAAGGCAACCATGTAGACCAACAATTGATCTATTTTTAAAATACGTGCTATACCCTTGACTTGTAAATTAGCAAAGCATATCGTCGGAACAGAGGGCCAGAAAGGAAAGTAAAACAAGGAGGCTCTGTTGTAGAGATGGAGAATATCTACAATTAACTAGTAAAGTCCTTGAGACACTATCTACAATTAACTAGCACAAAACCTAGGCTGGAGGAGTGGCTCAAGTGGTAGAATGCCAGCTGTGAGCAAGAGCATAAGGTCCAGTACTGGCAAAAAAAAAAAAGGGAAAGAAAAATGGACAAAGAAGCTGGATAGACATTTCCCCAAAATATACAGTTATTTTCATACATTAGAATGAAAGTACTTTGATTATATTCGTCCCCATTACTCTTTCCTTTAGCCCACCTGCTCCTAAGGGGTACTGTTCCCCCTGCCAAACAGTACCATTGTATATGCCTGTCAGTCATTTTAGTTCTAGAGTATACATATCAGACCTAAAATTGCCATATTTGTCTTTTTTTTTGGTCTGGCTTATTTTTCTTAACAGAATGATCTCCAGTTCCACTCATTTCCCTACAAATGCAATAATTTCCTTCTTCATTATGGCTAAGTGATAATCTATGATGGTGCATGTAACCACATTTTCTTTATCTAGTCATCATCTGAACAATACCTAGGCTTATTTCATAGTTCTGCTATTGTGAATAGCCCCTTATTAAACATTGGTGTGTCTCTACTGCATGCTTACTTACCTTCCTTTAAATATAAGGCTAGTAATTGTATAGCATGGTCATATGGTAGTTCTATTTTGAGTTTTTTGAGGAACCTCCATTGCTCTAAATTACATTCCAACCAACAGTATGTGAGGGTTACCTTTTCCCCACATTCTCAACAACATCTGCTTTCTTGATAATTGCCATTCTGATGTACATTTCTTTTAATGTTAAGGATATTGAACAATTCTTCATGTATTTATTGGCCATTTGGTTTATCCCTCTTGTGTTTAGTTTTTGGAGCTCTTTATTATCGTCTGAATATTAATTTCATTAATCCCTTGTCTGTTGAGTAGCTAGCAAAGATATTTCTCATACCAGAACCATTACTTGTCTCTTGATCCTATGTTCAATTGTGTACTTTGTTGTGTAGAGTTACTTAGTTTGATACACTTGTCAGTGTGTGTGTGTGTGTGTGTGTGTGTGTGTGTGTGTGTGTGTGTGTGTGTGTGTGTGTAATTAGGGCTTGTATTCAGGGCTTTATGCTTGCTAGGCAGGCACTGAATTCAAATCCAAATACTGCTAAAAAGAGAGAAAGAATGTATCATTTAGATAATTAAAAACATTTACTAGTGATATGGCTCAGAGGTAGATTGCTGGTCTAGCAAACAGAAGATCTCCTAGTACTTCAAAAAGCAAAATGAAACAAGCTTTTGAGTGCAAAAAAACTGAGATCACTGTGGGACAACTTCTCAATGTTTCTCAACCAAACTTTTTTCTAATTGATTTAACTAGCTTGCCACTGGATTCCCTCTCTCCACATTCCTACTATGATCTACTCTTGACAAGTATAAAAAGCTACCTCCTTAATATGACCCAGAATGCTCGACTTTATCTCATTTTCAGATTGAGCTTGAAAACCACGGTATAGCTCCTGCTATACTGGCCTTATTTTAAGTCCCACAAATGTTCTGTCTTCTTAGCTTTTGAGCCTTCAACATACCATTTCCATTTGTAGAAGTCCTTCTTTTTGCTTTCTTCTCCAACTTGACTCCTCCTCGCTGCCCCCAATACTTTTTTTCCTTTTTGTAATTGTCTTCTTAGCACTCATACCTTCCAGCCCTGTTCTTTTTCCTTATTCTACATGGCAAGAAGGCATTTTAGCAGAATAACAGCCAATGTACACTAACAAGGGAGAGCATTTTTTTCATTTTGATTAGCATCATTTAATATGATCATATATACATAGCTATTAAGCTATTGTGATCCTTTGTTAGGACTATTGCTAAGGATTTCTTCAGAGTATGTACTTAAGGTAGAGTTGCTGGATTACATATTCAAAAAATTTTAATGTATTGTAGTATGTTCCAAAGTGGCTTGAAACAATTTCCATGACCCTCAGGTGTATAAAAGGGTTCTTAAGGATGTTCTGCATGCTTATTAATATATTGGATTAATATATTAATGTTTTTTCAGGGATGTAATTTTACAGATAGTTAAGCAGATCTTTTTTTAATCTTTCCTGATTTCACATTTTGGTTCAACTTTAACCTCAATTGACAATTATCTTTTTTTTTTTTTTAATCACTTTCTTTCTTTCTTTCCTTTTTTTTTTTGGTCCAGTCGTGGGGCCTGAACTCTGGGCCTGGACGCTGTCCCTCAGCTCTTCACCACTTCCGGTTTTTTTTTCTTTTTTGCTTATGTGGTGCTGAGGAATCAAACCCAGGGCCACATGCATGCAAGGCAAGTGCTCTACCACTGAGCCACCTTCCCAGCCCTTTATCACTTTCTTGTATCACTCATCTCTCCCAATTTTTAAAAAATTTTTTGTTGGTCATGAGGCTTGAACTCTGGGCCTGGGCATTGTCCCTCAGCTCCTCAGCTCAAGGCTAGCGCTTTACCACTTGAGCCACAGTGCCACTTCCGGTTTCCTAGTGGTTTATTGGAGATAAGAGTCTCATGGTCTTTCCTGCTGGGGCCAGCTTTGAACCATGATCCTCAGATCTCAGCCTCCTTTGGGTAGCTAGAATTACAGGCATGAGCCACTGGTACTTGGCTCTAATTTTTTTTTAATCTATAATTTTTTTTCTTTTTTTTATTGTAAAGATACTATACAGAGGGTTACAGTTACATGAGTGAGGTAATGAGTACGCTTCCTCTTGAACATTGTTACCCCCTCCATTGTAATCTATAATTTTTAAGTAAATTTACTTCTCACAGGCTAAGTAAAGTCCTGATAATGTTTAGATTGATTAATGAATACACTGCTATTCATTGGCACTGTATCAACTTGATCAGGGTATGGAAAAACTCAAAAGTATCCAGAATTGTTTTTCTTCCTCTAGTTGTAAATTCTGCCTTCTCCAAAACTTGTTTCCTGAGGATCAAATCTCTCTGACTTTAGCACCTGAAACAAAATGCCCTCTGACAGTCATAAGTACAATTTAAATATCTATGTGTTTAAGAATTTATGTGTTCAGAATTTGAAATCACCTGCTGAATTCTGCAACTGCTGAAAATAAAAGAACAATTCAATTCAGCAAACATTTCTACTCTATTAGCTTTAATACTGAAATACAACTTAAGGTCCTCTTTTTATGATAGCAATTCAGTTGTCTAGGTACATACTCCAGGATGAATCAGAGAATGCTTTTTATCCATTGGTCCTATGCATCTGTATAACTACATCTGGGAAAAAAATAGTTTGGTAATTTTTGTGGTGGTGGTGGTGGTAGTAAGAGGGAAGGAGTCCTGATAGTAGTAAAGTCTAAGCATAGTAAAAATTAAATTAATATCTGAAATGAAATCCCACCATTCTTACTATTATTCTTTTAAAATTATTATTACTATAAAGATGATATACTGGGTGGTTACAGTTACATAAGTCAAATTAAGAGTACATTTCTTTTTGGACAATGTCACCCCTTTCCTCACTTTCTCCCCATTTTCCCCCCATCCCCACCCACAAATTGTATAGTTTATTTTCAACATAGTGTTTAGTTAGTAGCATTGCTGCACTTGTTCTCTTTTGTTTCTCCATTTCTGTGCCCCCTTGAACCCCTCCAAAGACAGATAAAAGAAGAAACAAGAAAAGAAGGAAACAAAAACAGCAATGAAGGAAAACCCTCATTTCCATTTCCTGGAGTTCATTTCAATAAATATTATTTTATATAATCAGACACACATAGGCATTGTACCTTTGTGTTCCTTTCCTAAGAGTATCTTCCTTTGGTGTTACTATGTGTGAATATCTAGTGTATTTTAGATCTAGCTTTTGCATAAGAGCGAAAACATGCACCCTTTGTATCCTGAGCTTGGCTTACCTCATTTAACATGATGTGTTCTATGTCCATCCATTTCCCTGCAAATGACATAATATTTTTTCTAATGGTTGTGTAAAATTCCATTGTGTTGGTACCACATTTTTAGACCCATTCATCTATTGTAGGGCATCTGGGCTGTTTCTATAACTTGGCTATTGTGAATAGTGCCGCAATGAACATGGATGTGTAAGTTTTTATTATATTCTTAATTTGAATACTGGTTTTAATAACCTCAATTTTACTATTAATAAATATCAATAAGTCACTAATCAGCATAAAGATGATCCTCATGTGTATAGGGAAATTGAGATGCAGAGATGGTAGAAGTAACTTGCCCAAGGACTCAGGCAATGACTGGAATGATATAGCTAATACAGAGATAAAATACATAGGCAATTAGACTTTATGTTTTTGGTGAATGCTAAGACTGTGAGGCTTTTTTTCCTTTCTTATTTTATTTTAATCACATTTCTATTTTCTGTAAATCAGAAGCCCCACTCCAAAACCCTATTCTTAGATCTCTGACAGCTTGGACATCTACCCAGATGACTGGTATTTCAATCTTTTTCTCTTCAAAGTACTTACTTGTAGGTGGCAGTGTTAGTTTCAAACCCTACTTTGCATTTTCTGGAGAGGATTAGAAGATGCCATCTGGTTAGCATCACCCTGAAAAATGCTCTGAGTGGAACTTCCTTAAGAAGAAATTATAAGAGAAGGGAGTATAGCTAGGCAGAATGCAAATAGAAACATTTAAAAATAGGCATTAAATTCTGATCGATACCTAGGGGGTAAATTTTTCCAAAGTACACTGCCTCCATGTATTGAAATATGAAAAAATATGAAAAACCTATCAACGTACACTTAGAAGTTAATTCAAAAACAAAAGAAAAAGAATTAAAAATCCTGATACCTATGATAATTATATTCCTGTCCAATAAATCCACTCTCTTCCAGTCTGCCCCCAGCCCCGCCTCACTTTTTCTTTTGTGCAGAGATTCTTTTGAATGAAATCCTTGTTCTTGATAACATTTTCCCAGCCTTGTTGAGGTTTAACTTTATTCACATAAAGATTGGTCTTGAAATCTTTTTTTCCATATAATTGTCTCTCCAGTTCAGGCTTTCATTACTGCCTTGCCTATCTCTCAAATGGTGCCATTCTTGTAACTATTTGCCTAAAACAGAATGTGGCAAACAATGGGTGCTCAAAATTATGTATTGTTCAACAAGTTGAATTAATGAACTGATGACTGAGTGAATTAAATATTTTATCAAGAAGAAAAAAAAACGGTGAAATACTGATAAATATGAAGAAGTGTTAATTTTTAAACATATTACTAGTGTTTATTAACTTCTATAGAAAACACGAAAAGTCCAGGTATGTATATAAATTCAGTTCTCATCTTCAAAAAGTCAAATGCTAATCTAAAAAATTACTATTCATTCAATGAAAAAAACATGTTTTTCTAATCAGTTCATTTGACTGCAGCTCTTTTATCTAGTTATTTGGCATCTATCATGAAGAAACATATTTTAGATCCTCATTGCCTTGTAAATTGTTCTTCCATTTTCAGAATTTATCTTTTACTTTGAATTTCTTACACTATTTTACATTGTTTTTTATAAAAAGTTTTTTTAAGTAATAAAAGAACTAGGATATTAGTTTGTGTGTGTGTGTGTGTGTGTGTGTGTGTGTGTGTGTGTGTGTGTGTGTGTGTGTATGTGGTATGTGAGTTGTGAGGCTTGAACTCAGTCTGGGCGCTGTCCCTGAGCTCTTCAGTTCAAGGCTAGTGCTCTACCACTTGAGCCAGAGTGCCACTTCTGTCTTTTTCTGCATATGTGGTGCTAAAGAATTGTACCTATACATGATGGAATTTTATATAGTTTGCAAGGCAAGCACTCTACCACTGAGCCACCTTCCCAGCCCAGGGATATTAGTTTTGTCTATATTTGCAAACATTCCTTGATGACAAAAAAGAAAAATTGTTATGATGATTTGTTCTATTTCAATTCTTAATTTTGTCTCGATAAAAATGAACTATTAGCCCAGGTGCTGGTGGCTCAAGCCTGTAATCCTCGTTACCCAGGAGACTGAGATCTGAGGATCATGGTTAAAAGCCACCCCAGGCAGGAAAGTCCATGAGACTCTTATCTCCAATAAACCACCAGAAAACTGGAAGTGGCTCTGTGGCTCAAGCCGTAGAGCACTAGCCCTGAGCTGAAGAGCTCAGGGACAGCGCCCAGGCCCAGAATTCAAGTCCCATGACTGACAAAAAAACAACAACAACAAAATGAACCATTAAATAGCAACTTTCAGATATGCTACAAAATTTTAAAAAGTGAGGGATGGTGAAAGTGTTTAAAGGCATAGCACATGGTAACTCTTTTGTACAACTCCTTTTCTTTCTTTCTTTCTTTTTTTTTTTTTTGGTCATAGGGCCTGAACTCTGGACCTGAGGGCTGTCCCTCAGCTCTGCAGCTCAAGGCTAGCACTGTTCCAGTTGAGCCACAGCACCACTTCCTTTTTGTTTTTTGTTTTTTTTTGCTTATGAGGCGCTGAGGAATGGAACACAGGGCCTCATGCAAGCATGTCAAGCGCTCTGCCACTGACCCACCTTGCCAGCCCAACTACTTAATTTTAAAAGCACAACTTTTGGGCCCGTAATATTTAGTAATACTCTATTCTGTGAATTTCAAGTTTTTATTTTAAATTTTGTGGGGCTTTTTTTTGCGGGGGGGGGGGGGGTAGGAGGAGGGTTAACCAGAGTTTTAAACTCTGTTTTTAAAGATCTTATACTTGGTAGGTAAAAGCTCTATCACTTGAACTATGCCCTCAATTGTTTCTGCTTTTGATTGTTTTTTAGATAGAGTCTCATGGTTTTTGTTTGGACAGCCTTGGACTCCATCCTCCTAACTATGATTTCTGCATAATTGGGATTACAAGTATGATTCAACATGCCTAATTCTTTTTTGTTGTGTTAAGATTGTATTTTCTTAATCATTATTGTCTAAGTTGGCTTTTACTTTGTAATACTTCTGTCTCAGTTTCCTGAGCATTGGATTTCCAGACATGTACTGCATGCCTAGGTCATGAATTTTTACTTCTTATATCTTCTTTTGGAAAATTGATATTTCCCAAATTTTCTCTTTTAAGCTATTATTCCTTTTATTACTTCAGAAATCAATATACTGTCAAAACACTATTCAACTCAATAACCAACAAATGTTCTCAAACTGCACACGGAAGAATGCACTTTAAGTGTAGAGGAGAGGTGTTGGAGGCATGGCTCTGTTGGTAGAGTACTAGCCAATGAGCAGCAGGTACAGAATCCCTGTCTTGGACCTTTAAAAAAAAGTGTATAGGAACCAGGCAAAGTGGCTCACAAATGTAAAACACTTGTTACTTGGGTGAGTTAGATCAGCAGGATCACACAGTGACAAAAATGTTCACAAGACCCATTTAAATCAATAGCTGGACATGGTGGGGCATGCCTGTCATTCCAGCTACCTGGAAACCATAAATAAAATGTTCTTGATCCAGGCTGGGCATAGAAAAAACAAGACCCTATTTGAAAAATAATGAAAGCAAAAGGGGATGTGGAGACATTGTTCAAGTGGTAGAGTGTCTGCCTAGCAAACACACGTCCTTGAATTCCAGTTTGAAGGGGGAAGAAAGTGTATCAGAGGTGTAGTAGCAGAGGCTTGTAATCCTATGTACTTGGGAGGCTGAAGGAAAGGACTCAAATGTTAGGTCAGCCTGAGCCACATAATAAGTTTCCATCTCAAAAAAAAAAAGTATCATTGACATGTAGAATGTCACCGCACATAGAGAAAAGTCAAAGAATTTGAAGAGCTATAATACTATAATAATCGGCTTCATTCACATAAAATTGTCACCTTGGAAATATTTCTGTAGTTTCAGTTACTATTTCCTGATGAGAAAGCAACCTATCTGTCTCCATGTGGCCTTACTTAAGAAAAAGCATTTCCTAAGATTTCTTTCAACCTTCTGTTCTAACTATAAAGAACACAGCTTACATTATAGGTCTCATGAATTAAATCCTATCCAGTTATTTATTTCATATCACACACACACACACACACACACACACACACACGCAAACACAATCAGAGTAATTTAGGATGTCTCTTACCTTGTTTTTAGAAGAAGTAGTGGTGTTTGGATTGATTTTAGATAAAAAAAAACACAGTAGATTCTTTTCTGTTTAAAATCCATTTTAAGTTGCTCTGAAGGGAGCCATTACTTAGGAGTTAAGCACTTAAATTGAAGGAACCCAGTATAACTCAGTAGTCAAGCAGTTTATAATAGTAAGCTCACACACTATTCATGATAGCCAAAATATGGAAGCAGTCCAGTTGCCCTACAGCAGATAAGTGGATCAAGAAAATATGGCACATATATACAATGGAATTCTACTCCCCATCAGAAAGAATAACATTATGCCATTTGCAAGGAAATGGATGAACCTAGAAAAAAAGTCATGCTAAGTAAGTCACCTCAGATGCAGTTCCCACTTGTAAAGTAGATATAAAGATAGTGGTTATACAACTCTGTTGTGCCGATTGTAAAACATAGTTTATATAAAGGGATTTGCAAGTGGCTTGTCATATAGTAAGCTCCCAATAAACCTGTTAATTCTTGTCAAGGTTTTTTGCACTATGCTACTTTAACCAAATTTAAAATGTGATCCTCAGATATCTTCAGGGGTCATGAGGTCAAACTGTTTTCATAATGTTAGAATACTTTGATGGTTCAAAAGCAAGCAACTGCAGATCAACATGTGGTACAGTTTCACACCTACTAATGTGGCCCTTATAAAAAGCAGCAAGTATAACTAGTATATGTCTGAATCAAGCAGAAAAGGTCAGATAAGGTGATGTTAGGGGAATGAACCCCAAGGTAAGTATTCAAATTTTTTTTTGTTTTTTTTCTTCTTTCATGCAATTGTTTCTAACATATTTATAAGATGATTTCTATGTTGCTTTGTATGTCTCTCCCCCACGGTATAACCCATGCTTTCACTGTATTTGATGTTGGTATAATTTGTGGAGGGGAAGGGAAAAAAACAAATCGTTTTACTAAGGATACAGGCGGACCCATTGCAACAATGAGATGTACAAGCCGTTATGTCCAAAAACGAACTTTACAACTTTGGTGGTGGTGGTGGTGGGGAGGATCCGGTGGGGGGAGGGAGGGAGTATGAGAAGGGATGGGAAGGGGAAACAAAGAGGAGGCAACAATGCTTGATAAGAAATGTACTTGTTATCTTGCCCATGTAATTGTAACTCCTCTGTATGTTATTCTCACAATAAAAAAATAAATAATAAAAAAGAAAAAAAAGCAGCAAGAATGAGAAAAAATGTGAACAAGTATATACTTATATACTTATGAGAATGTACAACCACTTTAGAGAATAGTTTGTAGTTCCTCAAAGTAGTAAACATAGAATTACCATATGACCCAGCACTTTCACTTTTAGGTTCATTCTCTATATCACTGGAAAACAGCTTTAAGGTAAGTAAGGTCTGCCCCTGGGCCAAGTAAACCTGTGCGTACATCTCCCTATCTCTTGGCTAAGTTTCCGCCCAGTATCCGTTACCTAGGTAACTGGCACACCTGGGAGCAGTCACCTTCCCCTCCTGCTAGGTCACTTCCTGGGCCATCCCTGGTGATGCCTCCCATCTGACCATAGGAGGGTCCCAGGCCCTGAGGTCACATCCAGATCCAGTGTGGCCACATCTTTCCTCCACCTGGCCACACCTCTTCCTATCCTTGGCCTAGGTAAGTCCTGGCCTGGGGGTGGGTCACCCCTTTTTGGCTATGCCTCTCCATTATGCTTGTAGGGGGCAGCAGTTGGGTAAATAAACTTTTTTCTTCCTGAATATTGCATAAAAATGTTATCTTCATCAGCTACCTAAAGAAATCTATTTAATATACCTTACAGTCTACAAATGGTCACATCAGCATTTTCGTAAAAGCCAGATAATGGAAAAAGCCTACTGACCCAATGAATGATTAAAGTGTGAACAAAACGAAAAATGATCCAAATTAACTATGCTAAATCTAGAAGGATGTTAAGAAACTTGCTTGATAATTTCAGACTATATAACATTTACAAAGAACCCTGGGCCAAAGGAAAAGAAATCAAAAGGGAAATTAGAAAATGATGGGAAATAAAAAAAATGCAATATATCAAAGTATGTGGAATGCAGCTAAAAGCATTACAGGGTGACATCAAATGCCTATAGCAGAAAAGAGATCTCACAGCAATGACTTCAATTGAAAAACAAAAAGTTAAAACAGTTAAGAGCAGAGAAAGGAACTAAAACAAATCAGTGAATTAGAAACCAGACAATGGAGCAAATATAGCAGGCTTTGAGATCTGAGAATTTAAGATCTAAGAAGCTGATAAGCTGCTTGTCACGTTAGGGAAAAAAGGACATTTCTCATTTAGGAATGAGAGAGGTTCACATTTTTAATAGCAATTTTAAAAGGACAATATGGGACTATTAACACATTTACATCAATAAATTAGACAATCATCAGACATGTTCATAAACTAACTCAAGAAGCAGTGTGAACTAGAGAGTGCCAGCTGTTTCTAAGGGCAAGGTGAAGAGTCAGGGCTTCAGCTACTTCACAGTTTTTTGAATCCAAGTAGGTCAGTCGATTGGAGGGAAAAACCAAGTAAAATTTAATGATCCACCGAATTGTCAGGGAAGGAAATTGGTTAAGAAGTTTATTGGGGAGGACCCCCTCCTCAACCACGGGAACCACAGCAACTGCTCGCGCGCTCTCGCAAACGCGCACACGCACCCCACCGCCGAGGGCACGCCCCCCGACTGTTTCCGGCCTGCAGGACAGGCACAGAACCAGTCCAACTCTCGGCCTTCCTCTACCTCCCTCGTCGCCGCCCTCCTCCCTCGCGCCCAGAGCTTTGCGCCTGCGCATTCTAACAAAACGGTGGAGGCGGCGGTGGCCGGAAGTGTGACCTTTCTCCCGCTGTCTTTCCCTTCCGGGGTCACGCGGATCTGGGTCTCTCTAGGAGGACTCTAACGCCGTCTCTCGGGTGACTTTTTGGTCTTCCGCTTTTTTTTTTCTTTTTTCCTCCGCCGCCCCCAACCTTGCGCGCCCTCGCCGACCCTCCCTTTCTCGTGTCGCTCCTCCCCTGCCAGCCGCGCTCGGGCTGGACTGCGCCTGCCGCCGCTGGAGCTGGGCCTGGCCGTCCCGCGGTGCGGCCACCTCTTCCGCTTTGGGCTCCCAACGCCTGGCCGGGACCGAGCCCTGGGCCGCGGGGGTCCTCGGGCCTGGGGGCTCCCCGGTGGGCCGCGCCGACGGGGTCCGCTCGGTCCTTCTCCGCGGACAACTTGTGAGTTGGGGGTTTAGGAGAGGGAAGCCTCGGGGTAGGCCCCGGCCGGGGGCGGGGCGGCGGCGAAACTTTCCCGAAACTAGGGTTTGGTTGGGCCGGGGAGGATCGGGCCGGCTGCCGCCGGACCCCCCGGCCGCTCGCCGCTCCCGCGCCGCCGAGCTGTTGGGAGAAACTTAGCACCCCTTTCTAGTCTCGCTCCCTCTTCCTGCGGCCCGGGTTCCGCGCCGCCGCCGCCCCCCGGCGCTTCCTCCCTTCCCGAACGGGAAGATCGTCCGGGCGCTCCCGCAGGCTGTTCGCTAAGGCGTCGTCGATCTGAGGTAAATTCGCGGGAGGAGTCTTGGTTGGCTCTGCTGACTCTCACCCAGGCTTTTATTTAAATCTCTTAAGGTTCTTTAAAAAGAAACAGTCCGGGTCTTCCACTCGACCGGGAAAAGCACCCGGGGGGACGGACCGTCGGCTGAGTTGAACGCCCCTCTTTTCCCGTTCAGCTTTGGTAGACGGGATTCTCATGTCTGTCTCTTTGTATGTAAGAATTTAAAGGACTTTAGGTATCTCGTAACTTTTGTGCGTTTCAAAGCGCCCTGTCTGTTTCTTAAGTCTCCGATGAAAATAATAGTTGTTTAAATTTTCAGCTACCTTACCGGATAAGCGGAAAAGAAACCGAAACTGTAGAAGTCAAGCTGGGTTGGCAACTTGTTGTATATCGTGTTTGCTGTGTTGGTTTTTGTGAGGAAAGAAATTACGGTATTTATTTACAAAAGTAGTATGCTACCTGTCGTACAAACAGACTTAGTGACAAGTTATGTAACTACCACAATATATGTACTGCAGGGTTAAAAAAAATTACATGGATTAACGTGAGGTTCTTAATTTTTCCTGATTGTTAGCCAGTAATAGTGACATTACTTTCTTGGCGTAAATAGCCCCAGTTATGTGTGGCCTAGAAATGTACTGTAACACATAGGTTCCATGTGAAACAGGTTATTTATTATATCAATAATATGGAGCATTCAGTGGGACCCGTGCAGCTAGATTCTTCGTAACACTTGAGTAGGATTTGTTTATTTATTTACTTATTTCTTTGTTTGCACGGGTACTAGAACTCAGGACAGCGTGCCTTTTTTGCTCTGGGCTGGTACTATGCTGCTGGAGTTACACTTCTGCTTCTGGCTTTTTGCTAGTTAAATGGAGATAAGAGTCCCAGGGGTTTGTCTGTATGGGCTGGCTTTGAAAGGCAGATCCTCAGATCTCAGCCTCCTGAATAGGTAGGATTTTTGGCCTGAGCCCCTGGAGCCCAGCTTGGAATTTTATTCTTAATAAATAAAATGGAACATCCTGTTTGAAACCTGAAGGTAGTTATGACAGAAAGTGAGCAGGATTTTAAAAAAATGAAGAAGATTTAGGGGACCTAAGGCATTGGGATGGAGTAGACAGATGACTTGATTTAGCCAATACAGTTCAGGTTTTTGTGTTAGTGTAGATTCTATTTTCCAAGTAATAGTGACGAAAAGTTATGTAATTTTGAGTGTTCTATAATTTTTGTAGGACAGGTCAAGTTGAGGACAAAAATTTCAGCTTGTAAATTATAGGGTCAAATATTGTGTCACTAGGGGTACTTTATAAATACTTTGCAAATACTCCATATTGTTCACGCATTGATTACAAATAAGCCTGTATAATTTCCTTTTGGGTTAAACTTACTCAAGAAGCAAACTTTAAGATTCTCTACTAAAAGCAGGAAGTAATATAATGGTCTGAAACACAGTTCAAATTTTACTTAGATTGTTTTTTTTTTTTAAGTGGGTACAAATTAAACAGTCTTGATATTTGAACTCAGGGCTTGGGCATTATCCCTGAGCTGCTTTTGCTCAAGGCTAGTACTCTACCACCTGAGCCACAGCAGCACTTTTGGCTTTTTCTGTGTATGTGGTACTGAGGAATTGAACCCAGGGCTTCATGCATGCTAGGCAAGCACTCTACCACTAAGCCACATACCCAGCCCCAAAGTCACGGTTTTTTTAAACCATTTTTTTATTAGGACATATTAATTATAGGGAGAATAAATTAATTGTGATATTTCTGTGCATGTATGGAACATACTCTAATCAAATTTATCTCCTGTATTACTTTCTCTAATTCTCCCCTTAAAACAATTTCATCAGGTTCTGTTGTTCTACTTGCATACACATCTATGAAGTACTTGGACATTCTCACCTTTCACTACCTTCCCTTATCCTAACTGGTAACCACTTCTAAGGGAAACCTGTTTTACATTCCAGTCATTATATAAAGAATGACTGGAATGTAAAACAGGTTTTACATCTAGTGAAGAGGCTTTTCACAAAGAATATTAAGAAAATAGACATTTTGTCCAGTTTTGGTATATTAATATTTTTATTTGACCTTATTTTGTCAGACTATAATAGATGATCATTTTGGTGTCATTTTTGTCAAATGTATTAGGAAAAGGAATTGAAATTCAAGTGCTTTTGGTTTACTTTTGTTATCTGTAGGTGGTCATATAGGATCCCTATATTGGGGAACACTCAATGTCATTGGTTAAATTCCCTAGAGATAATTCTGTATTTTGAAAGCTGACCTAGTTAAGATGATTACTTAAGGGCCAGTCATCTGAGGAAAGCCTGACAGATTTTATTTCCCCAAACTGTCAGTGCTTCTTTGGGAATTTTGGATAGGTTAAACTGGATTATAACCATTCTGTACTTTTAAGCCTGGGCTAATTTGGCTATAGTTCTGGGCCACCAGGCACCTTATTACTTATACTTAATTTGGATGTGATAGTGCAATAGGATAGAAATAAGGTGAGGTTTGGGCCATTAGATCATTCTCAATCTTCAGGTCTGAATGCAGATAACACAGGACCTTTTTGGGTCCAGAGGAGAAGGAGCATATTATTTACAGGTCTAAATTAAAACACTTAGATTTTAAACTATGAACTGATTTAAATAGACATAAAATGGAACCTTTTTTTTTTCCCCTGAAAGTCACCCTCTACCTAGATTGGCCTTGAACTCAAGATCCTTCTACCTCAGCCTTACAAATGTCTCTGACTTAGCCTCACAAGTGCTAAGATTACAGACAAGTACCACGACACTCAGCTTTGAAACATTTTTTTTTCTAAATATATTGCTTTGTTTTCTAAATATAAATTGGTACTGTTGCTTTGGTCTCTAATATCTGTATTCTAACAATGAGATAAGCAAAATTTGTTATAGCATATCAGTAACATTTTCTCATGAATTCTATCAAGTAGGAATTATGCTTTAAGGTCAGGGAAACAATAAAGAGTACTTAAGCTTTGTCTGAACCTTGGGCAAAGGGTAGAACAGCTAGTTAATTGCTAGCCTTGAATCTGGCAATCCATACTTATTGAGTGTACTTTCAATAAGGGATTTCTTAGATTACTGTTCAGTTCAAGATATATTTCCATTTCCTTTGAGCAGTGTATGTCAAGGATTAATGGGTTGGCTGATAGTGATTTTCTTCTTTAAAAAAAAATCTCTTATAACATGAAGAAAGGCCTCCTATAGAAAGTTGACACTTAACTTCCTAGATGTGTAGTGTTTTGTATCTGGCCCATTGAAATCTGGAATGAGATCTGATGATGGTCCCAGGATTCCAGTCCACAGTCTCTCTGTACCTTGGACTGAAGAATCTCACTGTCTTTGACCAACCTAAGGAATTTTAATCATACAGAAATAAAAATATAAGGAACAAAGTTTGTATGAGGGACTTGCTAAGTTCTCCATAGGTCTTTCTTATATATGTTAACTCTTGAGAGTTTTTCCAACATTCCTTGTCTCAGTCCCTAGAGACATAAATACATTAGTTCTTTTAACTGGCTAGGTGTTGAAACAATCATCTGTTAAAAGAGGGAAAAAGCTTCAGTGCTCATTTATTTGATTTAAATTTACTGTAAATGAAAGTTTAACACTTTGTATCCCATTTTATTCTCCATGTAAATATGTTACATAGTTAACATACAAAATGAAATATAATGATTTATAATGATATCAACTTTTTTGTTTACATCAGTGTGTTTTTTTTTTTAAAGCTTTTTAATTGCATACATAACTTTTATTTTCACACCACTATAATTTCCACCACTGATGTATAAGTTCACTTAGGTGTTTGAATCCAAGATGTAATATCTTTATTTCGTCTTCTTTAATATTGCTAGAGGTATCAGAAATTCTGTTCTATGTATGATACATGTTTAAGTATTTAGATAGTTCAGCTAACATGTGGTACTGAGGAGTCGAACCCAGGGCTTCATGGCATGCTATACAAGCACTCTACCACTGAGCCACATTCCCAGCCCTACATCAGTGTGTTTAATGAGCATATTATTATTATTATTATTATTATTATTATTTTGTCTTTGTCATTGGGCCTGAACCTGGCCTGGGCACTGTCCCTCAGCTCTTCAGCTCAAGGCAAACGCTCTACCACGTGGGTCACAGCGCCACTTCCGGCTTTTTCTGCTTATTTGGTGCTGAGGAATGGAACTCAGGGCCTCATGCATGCAAGACAAGCACTTTACCACTGAGCCACCTTCCCAGCCCACTGAGTATATTATTGTAAGAATCAAGTATATAAATTTTTGTTAATATTACCTTGTGAGTAATGTAAATTGAGTAATTCATTAGTTTAGTTTTGATTAACTGCTTTTCTGTATTTCTGTAATTTTTCTCTTGTTAGCAGAACTTTCTTTCAAATGCACCAGATATTGGAGGAGGCATGGTTTAAGTGGTAGAGATCCTGTGGTTAAGTCCTAGTACCCTAAATGTAAATAAATAGATCTGAAAATATATCAGAAGTCCCAAATGTTGTTTTTTTTCTAACAAATTTTTGTGTCGCTTAGGCTGGCCTCATATTGAAGGCTAGGTAGTATGCACCATCAAACTCAGCCCAGTTATTATTTTTATTTGGCTATCCTCCTTCTCCTGTGAGCTGTTAATTTCTTTTTGTCTTGATTCTTGGAATTTACTTTGTTTTTGCCCTACATAGGATCTCCCTTTTCTTACACCTCAGGTTTGCCCATTCCTTTTTCACTGTCCTCTTCTCTCCCCTCCCCTTTTTCTTTTCCCCTTTCCTTTTTCTTTTTTCCTCCTCTTTTCCTTTTCCCCTCCCTTTCCATTCTCTTCCATTCTCTCTTTTTCCTTTATTATTCTTTCCTCTCTCCCCTCCTTCTAGTGTTTAGTAATATAGCCCAGGCTAGCTTCAAACTCATTATCTTCCTTCTTCAGTTTCTCCTCAGTGCTGGAATTACAGAAGTATACTATCATGCCCGGCCTTCTTTTTCTTTCTTTCTTTCTTTTTCTTTTTTTTTTTTTTTGTCATGGGGCTTGAACTTTAGGTGTGGGCCCTTGTCCCTCAGCTCTTCAGCTCAAGGCAAGCGCTCTACCACTTGAGCCACAGCACCACTTTTGGTTTTCTAGTGGATTATTGGAGATTAGAGTCTCTCAGACTTTCCTGCCTGGCTGGCTTTGAACCTCGATCCTCAGATCTCAGCCTCCTGAGTAGTAGGATTACAGGCTTGAGCCACCGGCGCCCGGTGTGGCCTTCTTTTTCTATTTACTCTTCATATCTAAAAAAAAATGTTCTTGCATTGATAACATAGCTAAGAATAGCATTTTGATTTGAGAACATTTTTCTCAGAGCTTTGAAAGAATTCATATTTTGTGGCTTTTACTGTTGCCTTTAGGAAGTTTAAATGCTTTTATTGATTGCTAAACCTTGTTTTTTTTAACATTTTCCTCCTCTGGAATATATTTTTTTTGGCAAGGGAGTGTGTAGATGGTACTGGGAATTGAACTTAGGGTCTGTGCTTCCTATTCAGGTGCTCTGCCATTTGAGCTCTTCTGGAAGATTTTTTTTTTTTTTGTCGGTCGTGGGGCTTGAACTCTGGGCCTGGGCATTGTCCCTCAGCTCTTCAGCTCAAGGCGAGCGCACTACCACTTGAGCTACAGCGCCACTTCCCGTTTTTTGGTGGTTATTGGAGATAGGAGTCTCACGGTCGTCTCTCCTGCCCGGGCTGGCTTTGAACCGCGATCCTCAGATCTCAGCCTCCTGAGTAGCTAGGATTACAGGCGTGAGCCACCAGCGCCCGGCTGGAAGATTTTTATAAACTTTTTTTCTCCTTATATTCTGAATGATAATGTCTCTTGGTATGTCTGTATATGTCTGTCTCTGTCTGTCTACTTTCTTTTCTCCTTCCTTGTGTGCTTTATATTTCTTTGGCCCTTCTAGGAAGTGGTATCTTTCAGTTCTAGATAGTTCCTTGTTATATCTGTTTTGGTAATTTCCTTCAATGGGTTGGTGTTGACGTTCTTTATTGCTTCATGAATGTTCCCTCTTCCTCAGGAATAGAATCTTTTTGGAAGTCTTTTAAAAAACTTACGTAGAAGCTGGGTGATGGTGGCTCCTACTTCTAATCCTATCTACTCAGGTGGCTGAGATCTTAAGAATTGTGGTTCAAAGCCAGCCTGGGCAGGAAAGTCTGTGAGACTAACCTCCAATAAACCACCAGAAAACTGGAAGTGGCGCTGTGGCTCGAAGTGGTACAGCAGTACTAACATTGAGAAAGCTCAGGGACAGTGCCCATATGCCCTGGGTTCAAGCCCAACCAAACAAAACAAAAACTTAAGTAGACTTGCAGAGAAAGTTCTGGTTTTATAGATTGCCGAGTATATACATCCCTTTTTTCTTTGTCAGATCTGTAAGATTCAAATCCTAGAGTCAGATTGTTACATGGTGGCTTATTGTCTTCATGTGAATTAGACTGAGAATACATGTGTGAATCCGGGATTTGTTAAATATACCTATTGCATGATGTTTATTGTTAGGATAAGCAGTAATAACGGCTTTTAAAAATTGTTGATATAAGGTAAATTTAGGGTAAATTTATTAGAAAACTAGAAACATTTAATAATAGTATTAATTTGGATTTAGAATTCATTAACAGGTTTTCTTTTTTATTTTGCTTGGGGGGGTACCTCCAATAGAATTAAAAAGACATATTTAAACTTTCTTTCTTTCTTTCTTTCTTTCTTTCTTTCTTTCTTTCTTTCTTTCTTTTTTTTTTTTTTTTAACAGTACTAGGGATTGAACCTCAGGGCTTTTGAGTTTGCTAGGCAAGCACTTTACCACTTAAGCCATGCCTCTAATTCTAAACTTTGAAAAATAACCTTGCAGATGAAACCAGTTAACTTAATAACCAGTTGTTTTAAGTAATAGGTAACAGTTATCAAAAAGTTCAGTGTCTAGGTTATAATAACTTAGTATTTTTTAAAAATTATTACAGGTAGAAGAATACATGTTCACTTTCAGTAGACAAGAGCATGTTCCCAAACTCAATTTTGGGTCGTCCACCCTTCACTCCAAACCATCAACAGCATAACTTCTTTGCCCTGTCACCAACTCTTTATTCACCTCAGCAGCTTATAGATGCACAATTCAACTTTCAAAATGCAGAGTAAGTATGCTGCTATATTGGCCCGTGTAATTTAATTATGTTTTTATATGACACAAGCCCTTTTTGTATGAAATATTTGAAGGTAGAGAAAAATGTTATTTTCTTTTCTCCAGTATTTAGTTTTCTGAAATTATTTTTTGTTCTTAACAAGAATACATGTATTATTACTCTTGTTTGTGTTTTGGTAGTTTGTCTAGAGCTGTGTCCTTACAGCAGCTGACATATGGAAGTATCAGTCCAATACAGACCTCAGCGTCTCCATTATTTCGAGGAAGGAAGTAAGTATCTCAATTATTTGGAAAGAAATTTGTTTAATTTTCATTTTTTATTGTTACTTTGTAAAGGTGATGTACAGAAGGGTAGCAGTTACATATCAGACAATGAGTACATTTCTTTTTGAACTCTCCTAGTTTTTCTTTCCCATTCCCACCAAGTTCATTTTTGATGTATTATCTAGTAAATACCCCTGCATTTGTTCACCCTTTGCTTCTCCATTTCTGTGTTCCTCCCCTTAAGAGTTTTTCAGTTTCAAGAACTATATAATTGCATAAAATTTTATAAATATTTTCCTTAGATTTTTTTCCCCTAGGGTCTGTGCAATCAGATTAGTAATAGAATTTAAGAATTTTTGTGTGTTTAAAAATATTTAGGGATTCTTTCATTTTTGTTTTTGTTTTTTAAGTTTTAGAATGAAACTATTTCTTCAAAGAAATTATTATTGCTATTTTTTATCTGGGTTTAAACTCAGGACCTCTTTTACTTGGTTTTCTTGTTTATGGCTGGAGCTCTACCATTTGAGTCATAATTCCAGTCCAGCACTTTGTTGGATAATTGAGGTAGAATTTCTGTGGACTTTTCTACCTGGGTTGGCTTAAAATCATGATTCTTTAGACCACCAACTCCTTGTTATCCTAGGATTACAGATGTGAGACACTGCTGCTGGCAGAAAATTACTTTTGAGATTTTTTTTTTAGTCAAGTCAGATGATTCTGTCTTAACTAGGGTTGCCATAAAACAAAGTACTCAAAGTGGTCAACAGAGCCTTATTTTTCTCAGTTCTGCAGGTTGGAAGTGCCAATCATTTTATTTGCAAGGTTGATGGTTTTTGAGGCCTCACTCCTTATAAATGACTACTATCTTGCTGTGACCTCATATGTTCATCCTTTTGTGTTTTTCATGTCCTAATCTCTTCTAAGGACATCCGTCACATTAGATTACAGCACAACCTAATTTACTATAACTTAATTGTCTTTTTAAAGGCCCTATCACAGTACAGTCACATTCTGAGATGCCAAGGCTTTAGGATTTTAATACCTCAGTTTCAGAAGAGGATTTAGTTTTGCTCATATGGTTCTCTTAAGAGTAAACTTCACATGTTCTTTTGATTTACCTAAACTTTATATAGGGTTAGGGTTCTTTAAAAACAAGTACTATTTCAGTGAAAATTTTAGCATGATCTAAAGTTTTTTCTAGTTAAGTTAGAAGCCAAATAATTTTAACTGTTCTAATTAAAAGAATTCATGTAGCTCGGCACTCATGCCTGTAATCCTAGCTACTCAGGAGGCTGAAAGCTGAGGATCACGGTTCAAAGCCAGCCCTGGCAGGAAAGTCTGTGAGACTCTTTATCTCCAGTAAACCGAGGATCACGGTTCAAAGCCAGCCCTGGCAGGAAAGTCTGTGAGACTCTTTATCTCCAGTAAACCACTAGAAAACCCGAAGTGGCACTGTGGCTCAACTGGTAGAGTGCTAGCCTTGCGCTGAAGAAGATAGTGCCCAAGCCCAGAGTTCAAGCCACAGGACCAGAAAAAAAAAAAAAGAATTCATGTATCACAAGAAAATATAATAGAGGTGCTGGGAAGGTGGCTCAGTGGTAGAGTGCTTGCCTTGCATGCATGAGGCCCTGGGTTCGATTCCTCAGCACCACATAAGCAAAAAGAAAAAAGCCAGAAGTGGTGCTGTGGCTCAGTGGTAGAGCGCTAGCCTTGAGCAAGAGCTGAGGGACAGTGCCCAGGCCCAGAGTTCAGGCCCCACGACCGGACCCAAAAAACAAACAAACAAAAATACAGTAGAACTTGATAGATGTACAAATATTTGACAAATAAGAGAACACTGTCTAAAACTGTCTAAACATTCTATGTTTTAAAATTAATAAGAATCAGTCACAATGTAGTAGGCATTAATTTAAAGACTATAAGTAATGATTAAGTTTTATAGTACTTCATGAAAAGGTAGATAATGTTATCTCTTTGCTATTTAGGAGAAAGCTGAAACAGAAGTTAAGTAGTTACTCGGTTTAAGTGGCATAGCTATGCAAGTTCTTCAGAGTTGTCATGGGGGGAACATTATGTAATGGTTCTAAATGTACTAACTTCATATTTTTATTTTTTGGAAATTGCTTTGATACCCAATTTGTGAATCATGAGTGAAAATGTTTTATTCATGTTATATATATTTTAAAAACTAAAATTGGTATTATTAGAAGATATTCAGTTTAGATCGCTCTGAACTAAATTTTAGGTTTAGAAATATTAGTATACTTGGTTAACACTGTAAATTTTAACATACGAGTAGGAGTTTCAGTTACTCTGTGGATATGTAAAAAAGAGAGGAGCTGGCAAGATGCCAAAGGAGCACTATCATTAAAAAACTTCTGAGGGTTTAGGATTCACAGAATTCTAGATCTTCAAAGGAATTTTAACCCTTTACTATGACATAATTTGCTGCCTAAATGAACAATTTAGAATAATAAAAATTTACATATCAAGTATTTGCTTTTCCTTTGCCTATTTCTGCTTTTTTTTCTTCCTTCTCTACTTCTTTGTGTTAATAGTTAATTAGAGAGAAGTCTTACGGCTGCCCAGGCCAGTTTTGAAACCAGGATCTTCAGATTTCAGCCTCTTGAGTACCTGAGATTACAGATGTGAGCCATTGATGTCCTGCAATAAGCCTTTTTTATATATAGCACTCACATTAAAATTTGGATCCTTGGTTCTTGGTGATTCTAGAAGTTTTTCTGCAAAGTTTTCATTGCTGAAATCAAATATTGGGGTAGGAAACGACTGACTCCAGTACATTCATCAAGATTTTTTTCTATATAGATTTTTACAATATCTTTCTCTCTCTCTCTGTCTCTCCCCCCCACTCTCTCTTTTCTTTTCCTTTTCCTTCCCTCCCTCCCTCCCTCCCTCCCTCCCTCCCTCCCTCTTTTTCTCTCTTTCCTTCTTTCTTGCCCTGGGGCTTGAACTCAGGGCCTGAGCACTGTCCTTGAGCTTCTTTTGCTCAAGGCCAGCACTCTAACCCTTGAGCCACTGTACTACTTCAAGCTTTTTCTGTTTATGTGGTACTGAGGAATCAAACCCAGGGCTTCATGGATGCTAGGCAAGCATTCTACCACTAAGACACATTCCCACATTCTATTTATTTTTTAAGGTATTGAGAGCACTTTTATTTGTGATAAAAATGGATATTTATAGTTCATTATAGAATTAATTGGAACTAACTCTAACCTTACTGGAAGAGGCATAATATTGTCATGTGATGTGTTATTTATGTAATGTGGTATTCATGTATTTTTAATTGTATTTTGTTGAAAAGTTTTTCTTTAATCACTAAGGTACATTCTTTGTTTTCAGGAGATTAAGCGATGAAAAAGGCCTTCCTCTTGATGGTAAACGGCAACGTTTCCATTCACCTCACCAAGAACCAGCCATAGTTAACCATATAGTGCCTTTGTCAGCTGAACGAAGATTCTCAATGCCGCCATTGTTTCATACACACTATGTTCCAGATATAGTCAGATGTGTTCCACCTTTTCGAGAAATACCACTTTTAGAACCTAGAGAAATCCCTCTGCCTGAGGCTAAAGATAAGGTAATAATGCAGATTTAGTTTTACCTTTTAGAAGTTTGATATAAAGAATGTATTAAATAATCAGGAGTATCCAATGTCTTTATCGAGTACAGTGTGCCTTTTTTGCACTGTTTTTAATACTATATAATCCAATATTCTGTCAAAATACTATTTTGATTTTTGGTAGTGAATAATCAGATTTAGCAAAAATATTAGTGCCAGGTATGATGGCTTATACCTGTAATACTAGCTGGTCAGGTCTTGCTTCAAGGTCATCCAGGGCAAAACATTTGAGATCCCATCTCAACTAATAAACTGGACATGGTAGTAGGCACATGTCCTCCTACCTATGAGGGAAGCATAAAAGAGAGGCTTATGGCCCAATCTGGCCAGGCAAGAAACAAGGCATTGCTCCTTGGATTTAAACCCTAGGGTGACAACATAAAACAACGATAGAAATTCAGTAATAAGAATATTTAGTATTTCAGATAAATGAAATGCAATGATTTAAATAATCATTTTTGGAAAATTATGTTAACATTGAGAACAGTGAGTTATATCCAATAGTAGAAGCATATTAGTACTCTTGTAGATAAAAGTTAAACATGTAGGTGATTGGGAAGGATTTATAATATAAATATGTACATTCTGTGGTATTGTTTATAGTTTAATTTGCTGCTATTCATAGTTACCCTACTCACACTTGAGAAGTAGGACATTTGTAAACCAAGGAGGAGCTGGAAGAGAATATAATGATTATATTTTGGTCATGTTTAAGTTCTTAGCACCCAGAAGAATATAGCAAATGTGAAGAAAGTAGTGGGTCAGAAAAGCAATACTTGCTTCATTCTTTCTTTTATTGCTTTTTTTTTCCTCTGTTATACTTTTGTTATTAATTGAGTTATAGTTGTACCATAAAATGTACTCTTTCTGTCACCTGCTTTTTTTTTTAAAAAATTGGGTTATTTGTCTTTTTGTTGTGGAGTTTTAAGAGATATATATTCTAAATATTAGTTTCTTAAGTATACTGAGGGACTGGGAAGATGGCTCAGTGGTAGAGTGCTTGCATGCATGAGGCCCTGCGTTCGATTCCTCAGCACCACATAAGCAGAAAAAAGCTGGAAATGGCTCTGTGGCTCAAGTGATAAGGCGCTAGCCTTGAGCTGAAGAGCTGAGGGATAGTACCCAGGCCCAGAGTTCAACCCCCATGACCAACCCCCCCCCAAAAAAAAAATAGAACAAAAAGAAGTGTATTGATTTGCAAAATTTCTGTGATTTGTTTCTTTACATTCTTTCTTGTCCATGTCGTATACTGATTTGCAAAATTTCTGTGATTTGTTTCTCTTCTTTCTTTGACCATGCCCTTTGAGGCATAAACTCTGTTCAGTTTGATAGAGTCCAGTGCTTGTACTATTAGTGGTGAATCCTCTAAATGTCTGATTGAGTTCAGAGTCATGATGATCAATGCTTATGTGCTGTAAGATTTTTATAATTTTAGTTTGTACATTTAGGATGCTGGTACATTTTCAGTTAAATTTTTTTTTTTTGGGGGGTCCGGTCATGGGGCCTGAACTCTGGGCCCAGGTGCTGTCCCTCAGCTCTTCAGCTCAAGGCTAGCGCTCTACCACTTGAGTCACAGTGCCACTTCCAGCTTTTTTCTTTTTCGCTTATGTGGTGCTAGGAATCGAACCTAGGGCCTTAAGCATGCAAGGCAAGCGCTCTACCACTGAGCCACCTTCCCAGCCCATCAGTTAAATTTTGTATATGATAGAAAGTAGGGGTCCACTTTTATTCTCTTGATGTCAGTCCAGTGTCCAACATAATTTGTTGAAAAGACTATTTTCCATCTCAGCATTTCTTTCACTATGAAATAGGGATAGCTAGGCAAAAGCAGTGGAACAGGGTTTGGAAAAAGGAAAATAAAATGATTATCTCTATTTGGGACCTTTTGGAATTCTACCTCCTTCCCCTTTCTTTCTTCATTGTTCGTTTTCTAGTAAAAATATATTTTTGTGATAATATAATAAAAAAGCATGTGGTATAAATTCCCTGAATATGTAAACATTTACTGTATATGAGTTTTTAATATTTATGCCAATAAGGTCTATTTTGTAGTGGTATTATGATTAGACAATTGAAGCTTTATTTTATATATATTTATATGTTTGAAGCTAACTCTTGTATAACTGAATAGATAGATGATCCATAGTTAAGTGCTTTGTAAGAGAAACACAGTTAATTCCCCCTACCCCCCCTCCAATCATGGGGCTTGAACTCAGGGTCTGGGCACTGTCCTTGAGCTTTTTTGCTCATAGTACTCTACCACTTTGAGCCACAGCACCACTTCCAACTTTATAAACAGAAAACTATTAATTAGTTCTGCATAAGCATTAGGCAGATGTTGGAGTTCAATAAATTTAATAACATATAATTCATGTTACTCAGTATAAAGCATCTGGTAAAATATGATGTCCTATCAATAAGTTTTTTTGTGTGTTGTATAGGAAAGAGTTGTCCTAAATCTAATATTTTTGGAATTAGGCATTTTTCTCAGAGGGATAATCAGATTTTGCAGTTGAACCAATTTCTTTGAGTACTACTTTCGTCTTGTCTAATTGTGGGCGAAAGAAGGCAGGAAGTTTTGTGTGCTCTGGATTTGTTCTTTGAGTGAATATTTTTTGTTTTCATTTTTTTTTTTTTTGAGACAGGGTCTTGCATGTATCCCAGCTTGGCCTCAACTGTGATCTTTCTGCTTCCACTTTTTAGTGCTGGGATTACAGGTGTGTACCATGATGGCTGGGTTAAGTGAATACTTTTTCAACAAAACTAATGTTTATTGGTATTTCTACTCTTTATTATTCTCCTTGTTATATTTAATCAATAACCACATGATGTGGATATTATCCTAATTTTATTGAAGCTCAAAAAAATTGCATAACTTGATCAAGATCACAGCTAGTAAGTGTCAAAACCAAAATTTGCCCTCTGTCTTTAAAAGTACATAGAAAAGGAATTAAACCTGCTTTTAATCAAGGATAGGGAGACCATATTCTTCATATTAACTGTAATGCCAGGTCATCTGTAGAACACTAATAACTAATATTTTATTGAAAGTGTATCTTTACCAGCAACATGCTCATCAGTTTGTATCAGTTACCTCTGTTTTCCCCTGTAGAGTGTAAAATGAATAGTTTATGTTAGATAAAAGGAAGGTAGTGGTTTGGGGTCTTGGATGCTCAATAGAAAGCCTCTGAAGGTTTTGAGTACAGAAGATAACACAGGTATATTTTTAGGGGGATAGTTCTTGTAGCACAGTAGAATGTGGTTTTGAATGAGATGACCTAGAAAATGGATAATTTTTTAATGCTATTAATGTAACTGGATGGGAGGTGTTGAACAGTTGTCAGATGGTAGTGGAAATGATAGAAGAGAGTACCTAGGGAAAATGGATGGACTAAGGGAAAATACAGAGAAGCATGAGTAAATCCAGTGATTTTATTCTTGCCTACCAATAGAGCTCCGGACCCATGATTTGGGGTGTGTAAGTTGATTGAGGAAATAATTAGGAGGTAATTTGGAACAATGGAAAAATTTGCTATAATATTTGTGGTGTAAGAAACTTTACGTTCTACAAATATAAGCATATAGGACTTATGAGGAATAGTGTTACAGTAGACTACTCAAAAATAATTTTGAGTTGCAAAAATAATTGTGTAGTCAGAACACTCTCAAGAATAATTGAGCTGGGTGCTGGTGACTTACACTTGTATTTCTAGCTACTTAGGAGGCTGAGATCTGAGGATTGAGGTTTGAAGCCAGGTGGAGCAGAAAAGTATGAAGCTTTAATCTCCAGTTAACAAGCAGAAAGTTAGAAGTAGAGTTGTGATTCAAGTGGTAGATTGACAGCCTTGAATTTCAAGCCATGAGAGCAAGAAGCTCTTGAGTTCAAGCCCCATGCCACACACATGCCCACAACCAACAAAAAGTAACAATTGATATCTTGGAAAATTGCTTAGATAACCCCAATCAAACAAAACAATAATAATAGATACCTTAGAAAATTGCTTAGGCAGTCCAGGCAGACAGCTTAGTAGCATGGATAACATGCTCTCAATATTCAAGATAGGGTTGAGATAGGCACTGAGATAAGTGAATTAGAAAGTGGACCTTTTGAGTAGAAGCTGCTGTTAAGTCAGAGGAAAAGGTAATACACTAACACAGCTATGTAAGGCAGAGGAATGTTTTTTTCTTGAGCAGTAATCTTGGATGCAAATGCTTATGTTTAGTTGTCTTAGATATATAAGGACTCTTGCCTTACAAAATTCCCAGAGCTATTTTATTTATTGTGAAGATTATAGTTTTTACAGATTCTGTTCTATGTACAAATTACATATAAAACCTCTTCAGTGTTAAATTAATACCCTATACCGATTTTCCAATTCCTTATATTAGCTTACCAATACTGTAGAAAAAATGTTCTGTAACTGAACTGATTGATATGTTTGGAGTTCAGAAATAAAGTAATAGTGACAAGTAAAACTCTGAAATAGATTTGATTTTTTTTTTTCAGCTTAAGACCTTGTACTTGCTAGGCAGGTATTCTATCACTTTTTTATGCTTAGGTAGGTAATCTATCACTTGAACCATATCTTCAGCCTTTTTATGCTTTAGTTATGTTTTAGGTAGAGTTTTTTGTCCAGATTGTTCTTTGTTTTTTTGTTTTTTGGGTCCGGTCATGGGCCTGAACTCTGGACCTGAGTGCTGCCCCTCAGCTCTTCAGCTCAAGGCTAGCGCTCTACCACTTGAGCCACAGCGCCACTTCCGGCGTTTTTCTTTTTGCTTATGTGGTGCTGAGGAATCGAATCCAGGGCCTCTGGCATGCAAGGCATGCGCTCTACCACTGAGCCACCTTTCCAGCCCTGTCCAGATCGTTCTTGAACTGTAAACCTCTTACTTAGGTGTTCCTATTAGGTGAATGACAGGCTTTACTACCACATCTGGTTTGTTGGTTAAAATTGAATCTGTTAACTTTTTGCCTTGGCCAGCCCTAAACTATGATCCTCTCATCTCTGTCTCTGAGTAGTTGGGATTATAAATGTGTGTACCATTCCTAGCCTTAGATTTGATTTTCTTTATTTTAGTGTCAATAGGTATTTTTATTTATTAGTACTAGGCACGGAAAATATAATGTTGTGCTAAATATACATGGTCCTTTTATCACCTGTGTACAAGTTATCCATTAAAACTAATCATGCAAGCTGGGAGTCAGTGTCTTATACCTGTAATCCTAGCTATTCAGGAGGCTGAGATATGAGGATCGTGGTTTGAAGCCAGCCTGAGCATGAAAGTTTGTGACAATTTTATTTCCAGTTAACCAGCAAAACGCCAGAATTAGAGCTATGGTTCCAAGTGGTAGATTAACCTTGAGCTTTTGTTCAGGGACAATGCCCACCCAGGTCCTGAGTTCAACCCCAGGACCAACTCTCCCACCCCCAAATCATTGCAAATCATAATTTTACTTAGAGTTTTGTAAGTACTATAATGGAAAATTACTGAGTGTTGGGAAAATATATTTTGAGATCTCAGAGAAAGCCTTCTGGAAGAGCAGTGTTTGAGCTGAGATCTGAAGGAGTTAGGAGTTAGTTAAAGAGTGATAGGGTTGAGAAGAAAATGGAAATAGCTTATTTGAAGGTCCTAACCAGAAAGGATTATGAAATATGAGAACAGAAAACAGACCCAGATGAGACATAGTTTTGGTATATTAGTTGGAAAATAAGTGAAGATGGGTCAGGAGAAGTTGGGGAAAGGGAGAACCAAATCATACAAGGCTCCTTTGTCTTCAGTCTAAAGTAGTAAACTGTTCATTTTTTTCTAAGTTATTCAGAAAGAGAAGAGTTATGATTAATTTCACTGCAGTATAGAAAGCAGATAAAGTTGAGCAGGCCTGGCTTTGGGGAAATTAAATTCCAGGTGAATGTTAATAGTGCTATCACAGATTTGAGTCACTGGATCTGGGCTCTATAGACATGGCCAGTCCTGGGAACTTGAGCTAATCTGTTATGAACTTATGAAATCAATCTGGGTTTATGTCATCAGTTCTTCCTACAAGTCAGATGGATGATTGAACTAGCACTGTCTGATCAGTCTGATACTTGTATGATCAGACTAGCACTGTCATTTTCTGAGGGTTTTAGGGATTACAGGTAAGTAGGACTTAGGCTATATGTTACAAGTTGTTCTGTTAATGTCAGAAGTACAGCATTTGATTCCTTATCAGTATCTAAGCCTAATTGAGTGCTTAACAACTATATCTGTGCCTTGAATTAAGAAGTACTGTTTTAAGAGAAAGGGATAGGTTTAAGCTGTATTTGGAGAATGAATGATAGGATCAGATTGCAGTGTGTGAGCCTTTGCAATATTGATGTTTTAGACCTGTTCTCCTTGGTATTAAGGGGTAATCCTATGCATTCTAGGATATTGAGAAAGTTCTTGGCCTCTGCTTACTAATTAGTTGCCACTAGTCCTTAGTTGTAATACTATGACAACCAAAAATATTTGTAGTCATTTTCAGTTGTCATGCTGAAGGCAAAATTGCCTTCAGTTGAGAATTTATGGATTAAAGATAGAGGAGAAGCTACTGATAATTAGTCATAGTGTCTGGCATCAATGCCTTATGGTATACTTCATTGAGAAATGAAACCAATATATGGATAATGATTGTCCAAGAAGAGAGTTTGTGTCCAAGACTGAAATAGGTTGAAGAAAGTAAACTAGGAAAATAGAACCTTAAGAGTATGCATAACTGTTTTGGAAAATTTGACTTTTGAAGAGAAGGAGGTAAAAGTGGAATGTTAGGGCAAGGCTTTTTTGAAATTTTAAAGTGGGAGAAACTTCAGCCACTTACAACTATTAATGGGAAAGATTCAATACAGAGGGAGGAATTTGGAAAGAAAAGAATCATGAATGAAATTTCCTGGAAGGTGGACAGGGAGAAGGTCTTGTCTGTAGGCAGAGTGATTGGCCTTTGGAGAAAAGCCTTTTGGAGGATAGGAAAGAGGATATGGGCTTTATAGAGAGGTTTATAGATATGAAGAAGTTAAGGGGATGTTCGCGGCTTCTTCCTTTGTTCTCTGAATTACTATGCAAGGTCATGTGTTATGAATGGAAAGGATGAAGTAGAATATCAGAAGTTTGAAAATATTAGAGAAGGTGGAAATTGCATATGCTGAATTCAAGAACTCAAGACTGGCTAGAGAAAAGAGTAGTGGATGTTTGAAACAGCTCACTTAAGACTGGTAATAATAAATTTATTATTAACTGAATCTAGAAGTTCCAAAAATATTTAAACTACTTCTAGGATTCATATTTTGTAAAACTAGAGAATTGAATTTGTGCTTCATTATCTATAAGATTGTTACTCTAGTCATTCTCATTTTCTTATAAAAACTTCGAATGGGAATTGATTAGAGTCTTCAGGCATTATTTCCCCTTTTTTTCTTATATCTTCCCATTCTTGTTCCTCTTTCTATGATTTCATTTTTCTTTCTGTTATTTATGTTTAATGAAATTTTCATGTATTACTTTTAGATGGTACAGGTTAGGCTGGCTAGCTCTTGCTCTAGGTCTCTTGAGTTCTACATATTATCTCTCTGTAGTATTTTTTCTTCCCTGCTTTTATCTAGATCAACAGTATTCACTTCCATATTGGGCATTTTTGGGTGAAACAGTCTTCTGTGAGGGTAGGTTATCCTATTAATTATGGGATACTATTATTCATAGACAGATTAACTTTGAGCGTGAAAAGATACAGTAATTCATCTGGTGGAATTATCTTTCAGAACTATTAATTTTGCAATCTTTGTTAGGAAGATACAGCTCCTCAATTTTCTTAATAAACTTTCACGTGAATTTAATATACCAGATAAAATGAGGTAAGTATAAGGGGCTTGAAGAAAAGATTAATGATTTTGGAATGGTATTGTGAAAAGGGTGAACAGGATCTTGGCAGCCACATGAAAGTGGTGGTAAGGAAAGCTAAGAGCACCTAACCTTATGATGACACTTAGGCTATAAATTTGAATGACTTCCAAGTTTTAAAAAATGTTATCTCGAGCTGGGAAGGTGGCTCAGTGGTAGAGCACTTGCCTTGCATGCCTGAGGTCCTGGGTTCAATTCCTCAGCACCACATAAGCAAAAAGAAAAAAAGCCAGAAGTGGCGCTGTAGCTCAAGTGGTAGAGCGCTAGCCTTGAGCTGAAGAGCTGAGGAACAGCGCCCAGGCCCAGAGTTCAGGCCCCACGACTGGACCAAAAAAAAAAAAAAAAAATGTTATCTCTTAGAGACTTAGATGTAAGAGCAAAGAAAGTGATTTTTCTATTAACCTAAGGTTAGAATTTGCAGAATATGACAAGGAGACTATGTTGCTAAGACGTAAGAGAATGTTTCAAGGGTGCATTTTAGAAGGAAATTAACTGCTTTGGGAAGGAAACCATACCATTGAGGTGCTGACAATGGGAGGGAAAGGTTGAGTGAAGGGAATCTTGATCTCTTTTGTGGATCAAGAGCCATGCATGAGGATAGTGTGAAAGTGAGAGGCAGGGTATTGAAACTAATAAGGTGGTATTGGATTAAAATCTCAGAGCTAGAGCAGTTTCAGTTTATTGTAAAGACCACATTATAGCTATTGATTGTATACTGATGAAAAATATTAGAGGATAAGATGTCCAGGAATGTGTAGAATATGCTGTAATTAGTAAGTATATCTTACCACAGATTAAGAAAAAAAAACCACCTGTGGTGATGACAGAGAGTAGGAAAGGATCGAGAAGTGTTAAATCACGTAAGTAGCTAAACAAAGGAGGTCAGTAGATAGCATCTTCATTTGAAGATGTTGGGCTTTAGAGTGGTATTATTGGAATGGAGGGGAGGGTGTTTTTTTATGAGCATAGGAGCTATGAATTTACTACAGTCTGTTTCACCAATGTGACTATAATGAATGGGGCAAATTTCTTTAAAAAGTAAAGTAGTGAACATCTAGGATATGCTACTCATGTGGTTTCTGTTGATTATTCTTGTTTTTATGACCCTTTAAAATTAGCAAAAAAACCCATTTTTCACTTAGAACAAATAGTGATGAAGAGTTATAGTTGTTGATCCATAACTTTTTATTATGAATTGTCTGTAACTACTTTTTTGTGACTTGTCAGTGATATTATACTTTGTAAGATTTGTCTGGTAATTATTCCACATTTTTGAACAAAACTTACTTTTGTGTGTGTGTGTGTTGAATTCAAGTTGAGTCAGCAGATATTGGAGTTATTTGAAACATGTCAGCAGCAAGTAAGTGACTTAAAGAAGAAAGAACTCTGTCGAGCGCAGCTGCAGAGAGAAATTCAACTCTTATTTCCACGTATGTTGCTCTGTTTCACATGTCCTTTATACCTGAGTATTTCTGTTTTAAATTTTAAATAATATTTAAAAAATCTTCTATTTGTGTAGAAAGCAGACTCTTTTTGGTGGGGTCGTCTTTAAATGGATTTGGTGCCCGGAGCAGTGATGGTGATTTATGCCTAGTGGTTAAAGAAGAACCTGTAAGTAATGAAACATTTATTCTTAATGTGTTTTCATGTCACATTGGCTAAGGAATTTTATAGCTAAGGCATTTAGAAAACGTTTTATTTTAATTACTTTTTTTGTTCTTTGATGTCTATCATAATTTCAGAAAAATCAGGGATTATATCTTTTTCATTTAAGACGTGCATGTTGCACATAATATAAAATTTAGCATTAATTCTAATTGTTAAAAGTGAGCTAGCTTTAATATGTGTTATTAATGTGCTCTGTCTTTATTTAGAAGTGTCATTGCTTTGGATGCATCAAGAAGAGCCTGTGTCAGTATTACCTTAATATATTACCTTAATATATTTGAATTCACAGTGATACTTTTTTATTCTTATTTTTGTGCTGGTATGGAAGCTTGAACTCATGGCCAGAATGCTCTCCCTTAGACTTTTTGCTCAAGGTGTAGTACTCTTATCACTTGAGCCACAATTGTATTTCCATCTTTTCTGGTGATTAATTGGAGTCTCATGAATTTTCCTGCCTGGGCCGGCTTTGAATTATGATTGTCAGAGCTTGGAATTAGAGGCATGAGCCATTAGTGCTCAGCTTTTGCAAGAGTTTTTAAGTAAAATTTTCTTAGGCAATTATATTATTAGCGTGTACTCAGAAGCATAGTCCTCCAGTCTTAATCACATGTGTGAGTCGTGTTGTTATAGTTAATACCAAATAGAGGCATCATAGATAAGAATCTATCCTCTGTCAGTGTTCAGAATTTAGAGGAGGAAATTAAACATGTTAAGAAAGTTAAAACTGCTAAGTAAGTTTTGTTGGAGATATAAAAAAATTTAAGTTTTTATTGTTACTATAAAGGTAATGTACAAAGGGTTACAGTTACATAAGTCAGGCAAATAGTGCATTTCTTTTTGGACAGTTTCACCCCTTGCTTTGCTCTCTCTCAATTTTTTCCTTCCATTTCTATCCACAAGTTGTGTAGCTCATTTTCAACATAGTATCTAGTGAGTACCACTGCTGGATTTGTTTACCTTTTTTTTTTTTTTTTTTGGGACCGGTTGTGGGGCCTGAACTCTGGGCCTGGGCGCTGTCCCTCAGCTCAAGGCTAGCACTCTACCACTTGAGCCACAGCGCCACTTCTGGCTTTTTTTCTTGTTTTGCTTATGTGGTGCTGAGGAATTGAACCCAGGGCCTCATGCATGCAAAGCAAGCGCTCTACCACTGAGCCACCTTCCCAGCCCCTTGTTTACCTTCTAAGATGAATTTTTGTACATTTATTTTGAAGGAGAAAATGGCATGGCTGTTTCAGAATTTCTTTCCTTTTTTCCCCCCTCATTTTCCAGAAGTTATCTTTATAACTTACAACTTTAATGTGTGTTAAATAATAACATTTACCCACAAGATAAAACTATCAGGTTTTTTATCCATGTAAAATGTAGAGACATTTATCAACTATAAAATTCTAAAATCAAACATCTTCATAAGGAAAAAAAGATCACCTTAATGTTTTTTAGAATTGGAGTTATGACTCAAAGAATTTGTCAGAATTCATCAGAATTTGTTTAAAAATTGTGCTATAAGTTTAAAATTAGGAATGAATTTAGAAGGGTAGATGTGAAAGAGTACTACAGTTGGCTTTTTCTATAGTGAATGTATTTTGAAAAACAACTCAAGAAAAGTTTGCCTTGTATGTTTTATTTTTGGTTGAGTTACATTTGGAAGATCAAACAGTTCAGCAAAAGAGATGAAATATCTTGCTAACAAAATCTATGAGATCTTGTTTTATCACGCTTTTAGCTATTCAGACACCATGTATTAGAGCTATTTATTCATGCTTTAATTTTCCCACTGATCTTATAGCTTTTTGAGAAAAAGAACCAGTTTACATATCTTTAAATCCTTTAATGCAGAAAGTGGAATATTTTGCAAGAAAAATAATGAAATGCATTATTTTTAAATTTCCCAGTGTTTTTTTTTTTCCAGGTAAATCAGAAGACTGAAGCACGACATATACTTACCTTAGTCCATAAGCACTTCTGTACTAGACTTTGTAAGTCAAGTTCATTTTTTATCTGATACAAGTATTTACTTAAAATGTATTTTACTTTGTTTTCTGGTAACTCTTCTTTATCTTCTGCTTGAGTTAGATAAAATGTAGACCTTTTTCTTCCAGTTAAATTCCTTTCATTTAATTAGCTAATTAATTATTTCTAAAGAGTATATGGCTATGGCACTATCTCGTACTGGCCTAGAAGTAGTTGTATATCCCGGGCTGGCCTTGAGAATCCTCTTGCCTCAGCCTCCTCAGACTCCTGGGATTACTGCCATGCACTGCTGCACTTTTGTTTATTTGTTTGCTTTTGGTTCCATACTGAAGCTTGAACACAGGGTCTCAAGCTTTTGCTTAAATTTTTCCTCTCAAGGCTAGCACTGTACCACTTTAGCCATACTTACTCATGACCAGCTTTTTACTGGTTAATTGAATGAGTCTTTCCATTTGTCTACCTCAGCTGGCTGCAAGCTTCCATACCCAGATCTCAGCTTCCTGAGTAGGATTATAGATGTGAGATACTACCACCTGCTTCCTATGACTTTTGATTAAAAGGTGGAAACTTTATTCAAGAAATTTTTGTTGAGTCTACTTGCAAAATATTCAACTTTATGCATTAAAGGATTTAAAGATATGGAAACTGGTTCTGTTTCTCAAAAAGTGATATGATCAGTGGGAAAATTAAAGCATGAATAAATAGATCTAATACATGATGTCTGAATAGCTGAGTGATAAAACAAGATCTTATAGATTTTCTTGTCAGCAAGAGATTTCATTTCTTTTGCAGTAACATCCATCTTTACTGATTTAAAAAGTTATGAATACAAAGCCTGAAGGTAGTACTCCAATAGAGAGTAAACTTGGACCACTTTATTGTAATACAAAATCATTAAAAAATTTTATTTAGGTCTTTGATGGTATTAAGATTTGACCTAGGACTTTGTATTTACTAGGCATGCACTCTACTACTTGATCCAGGTCCCCCAACCCTTTTTGTTTTTAGTAATATTTTTGGATAGGATCTCTTCCACAGTTCTCTTACTTACATCTCTCGTTGTAGCTGGCATGACAGGCACATACTGCCATACCCAGTTTATTATTTGAATTGGGATTTTGGTAACTTTTTGCCCAGGATGGCCTTGAACTTAGATCTCCCCCCTTCCTATCTTGACCTTTTGAGTAGCTGGGATTAAAGAATACACTACCACTCTTATCTGTATATATTATCTCATCATTATTTTAAGCTTCCACAAAATGTTTTATGGAAAAAATAAGTACATATATTTTCTCTCTCTTAGAGATCATGCTTAATTGAATATGTTGTTACCTTAACATACTGCAAGCATTTCCACATTTAAAATTTTTTGTAACTGTCATTTTTTTTGGCTATAATTTGTTAATGTTTGCTATACTTGAATTTATCTTGTGCTGTTAGCTGTTTTTCACTCTTGTAGTATCCTAATAAACTTCTTTATAGGTACTATTTGATATTAGACCATATTGCTAAAAATAACCTTCATATAAAGCTTTCTAAGTGACTTAGTTTTCACTCTTAAACAGATTTGATAAAGTCTTTATTTCTTTACTGTCTTTCTCATAGACAACGTTGATTTTTTTGCTTTGTAAAATAATATTTGAAATGTTGATTAGAACATTGTGAATTTGAGGAACATTGGTAGATGTTCACAGTATCTTTTTATCATTCAGGTGGCTATATTGAGAGACCTCAACTAATAAGAGCAAAAGTGCCAATTGTGAAGTTCAGGGATAAAGTCAGGTAAATTACTTTAGATAATTTTTAGTTTTTCATCTAATATGGGTGAGAAATGTGTATAGTACCACAAAAACTTATCTTCGTCAGGCTTTAGAAAGGAATTGAAGTACCTTTTTTTTTTTTTGGTACTGGTCTTGGGGCTTGAACTCAGGGCCTGAGTGCTGTCCTTGAGCTTTTTTGCTCAAAGCTAGCATTCTATCACTTGAGCCACAGCTCCACTTCTGGCTTTTTTTGGTGGCTAATAATTGACTTTCATGGCTGGAGAGAAGATCCTCAGATTTCAGTCTCCTGACTAGCTTGGATTACAGGTGTGAACCACCAGTTCCCTGACTAATTATTTTTGAGACAGGGTGTTGCTTTGTATGTAGTAGCCTATGCTGTTCTTCAGTTTACAATCCTCCTGCTTTAAATTCCAAGTGCTAACATTACAGATGTTTACCACCACATGTAACCTGGAATTTTGTTTTTATTTTAGGCAGTCTTTTCATGGAAAAGACTAATTCTGGAGAAAGTTGATCTTAAAATATTGGGTATGAATGGAACTGACTTACAAAGTAATCTTTCTTTGTAGATTCCATCATTATTACCCTGTTTTATAACTTGTGAGTTGCCTGCTATCTGTTTTTAAAGATGTTTTACCTTTGGTTTTGTGTTTGAGTTAGAACTCTTCCTAGATATCAGTAGCTACTTGTGACATTTATCAACTTTTTTTTTTTTGTCATGGGCTTGAACTCTGGGCCTGAGTGCTGTCCCTCAGCTCAAGGCTAGTGCTCTAGCATTTGAGCCACAGCGCCACTTCCCATTTTCTGGTTGTTTATTGGAGATAAGAGTTTCATGACTTTCCTGCCCAGCTTTTCCTGCCCCGGCTGGCTTTGGGCTGGCTTTGAGCTGGCTTTGAACGGTGATCCTCAGATCTCAGCCTCCTGAATAGCTAGGATTACTGGCTGAGCCATCAGCTCCAGGCTTTATCAGCTTCTTTATTTATAAATACAATGTGCAGAGCCTTCATTCCTTTATTTTTTTCACTACATTTTATGTGGATTTTTATTCTTATTTTAGAAATATTAATTATAAGCCAGGCTCCAGAGGCTCAAGCCTGTAATACTGGCTACTCAGGAGGAGTAGATTATGGCTCTCTTCATAATAATCCTAGTTTGCATTTTTAATACACATTAAATCACATTAAATATCATACTGATATGATTTGTATCTGATAAAGATTTGTATCTTTAGGCCACATGCTGTTTTACACCATTGATTGAATTGACTTCAGTTTATTTACTGAATGGGGAAGGTTATTTGGGCATGAACTAACGTTTATATTTTTTGTTTTTTGTTTTTGAATAGTTGTATGGAATTTGACTTGAATGTAAACAACATTGTTGGAATAAGAAACACATTCCTTCTCCGGGCTTATGCATACCGTAAGTTTATGGCTCATTTCTAAATAACCAGCAGCTTCCGTTTTTTTCTTTTTCTAAAAAAGAAATTTTTTTATTGTTATTGTAAAAGTGATATACAAAGAAGTTATAGTTACATAGTCAGGTAAAGAGTACGGTTTATGCTTCCCCCTCATCACAGGATATGATAGGCTGAACTGTAGCTTGCTTTTAAAATGTTTAAGGGCTAGGAATGTTGTTCCATGATAAAGTACTTGCCTAAGGCCCTGTGTTGGATCTCTTTATAGTAAATAGCAATGCCTCCTTAGTTGAGTTGATGTATAATATATCTTATTTTTTGCAAAATACGTTGTTGCAATAAAATTGAGTACTTTCAGAATTAAAGGTAAATCAGATGCTATTTTTTGTATCTGTATGTGCCAGCATTTGGGCTTGAACTCTTAGCCTGGGTGTTATTCCTTACCTTTAAGTAAGGCTGGGGCTACTACCTGAATTCAGCTTCATTTTGGGTTTTTTAGTGGATAGTTGGAGAAGGGAGTCTCAAAAGCTTTCCTGTCTGGGATGGCTTTGAACTGCAATTTTCAGATCTCAGCCTTATGAGTAGCAAAGATTATGAATTACCCATGAACCATCCATACCTGGCAATCAATACAGTTGAATAATTGGTATTTTAAAAAGATAACTAAGGCAGACTAGAGGTACACCACATTTAGAAGTTTATTGATGGTGAATACTGTGTTACTACAAATATTTCTTTTAGGATATTAGGAAATTTTGTGAATTTTCAAAGAAAACTCTATGTCTACTGACTTATTAATTTTACTTGTAGTTGAAAATCGAGTTCGTCCGTTAGTGCTGGTAATTAAGAAATGGGCAAGTCACCATGATATTAATGATGCCAGTCGTGGTACTTTAAACAGCTATAGTCTCGTGTTGATGGTTTTACATTATTTACAAAGTAAGTATTATTTTAGTTTTTCTAGTTTTTAAAACTCAAATTCAGCTAAACTTCATTATAGTGTCTTTCCTTCTTATTTAAAGTCCTTTTTAAGGTCTTAAAAATTATGTTTCCGAGGGCTGGGGTGGTGGCTCAGTAGTAGAGTGCTTGCCTCGCTCGCATGCATGAGGCCCTGGGTTTGATTCCTCAGTACCACATAAGCAGAAAAATCCCGAAGTGGTGCTGTAGCTCAAGTGGTAGAGCACTAGCCTTGAGTTGAAAAGCTGAGGGACAGTGCCCAGGCCCAGAGTTCAGGCCCCATGACCGAAAAAAAAATAATTATGTTTCCCATTTTATTGTCTTGAACTAATATTTAAGAAATGTTATTGCCTGGAAAGCATTATAAGGAAGTTTCAGTATGTATTTATTTTTCAAAGTTGTTCTGTGTTTGTATTCAAAAGAGCTTTCACTATCATGTGTGTATCAATTACTTTGAAACATGCATCTTTTGAAGAACTATAAAAATAACTTCAAGCACTATTCATTCTTGTTTTTATTTGGGGCCGAAATTAAATGATTTTGTTGGCTGAGGAAGTTTATAATCCCCATTAGCCACACTTCCCAACTAGATGTTATCTTTATAGAACTGTTTTTGTCAAATTGTCCTCCAGGGTGTGGGGCAAACTGGTTGAAATACCTTTCATACCCACTGACTCCCTGGGCCAGCTGATCTTGCTGGGTAGGTGGGGGTTCCCTTCCTCTAGTATTGTTTCATGTGTATTCCTCCTAAAGCTGCCTACTTGGTCAGAGTAGACATTCCTTCCCCAATAGAGAACTACTCTTTTTTTTTTTTTTTTTTGTCAGTCATGGGGCTTGAACTCTGGGCTTGGGCTATGTCCCTCAGCTCTTCAGCTCAAGGCTAGCGCTCTACCACTTGAGCCACAGTGCCAACTTCCGTTTTTTTTTTTTTTTTTTTTTTTTGGTGGTTTATTGGAGATAAAGAGTCTCATGGTCTTTTCACCCAGACTGGCTTTGAATGACGATTCGCAGATCTCAGCCTCCTGAGTAGCTAGGATTACAGGTGTGAGCCACCAGCGCCTGTCTGAGAACTATTCTTTACTCAGGGGTATTCAAGTAACTGTGCTCCCCTGATAGAACATTCGAACTTTCAAAGTCTGAATTGGCCTCCAGAGTTTAGTTCAATCTAGTTAGCCATCTAGTGAAAGCCATATTTTTGTTCTATGATTATGCAAACAGCAGTAAATAAACACTTAGTATTTGTGCCATTTCGTAAGATATAATATGTGAGGTTTTTTTTTTTCTTTTTTCTTTTTCTTTTTTTTTTTTTAGCAACATTGATGTTTGAACTGTGAGGTCAGTAATCTTTACTTGGGCCACACCTCCAGTCTTCCTTTCTGCTGGTGATTTTGGAGATGAAATCTAGTGAACCTTTGTTTCAGGCTGGCCTTAAAATTTTATCCTCCAGATGTCAGCTTCCTAAGTAGCTATGCTTACAAATATGAATTTTTATAGTTTTTAAAAATTCCTACAAATACAGAAGACAGATCTCATTGGAACCTTTACTTTCATAAATAGTAATATTTTATGTATGTAATACAAGAAGTAAGATATCATACATATTCTACTCAGCGGGGTGCTGAGAGATGGTAAAGAGAAAACTGAGGGTTTATAGTAATTAAACCAGGGCTCTGAGATGTTTGATGACTAACATTTTGAATGTTTGAAGGTTTAGTTTAGAATCTTAGTTTTTGAAGGTTATTATGCAAATGGAGAGTATGCGTAATACTCATATGTTCCTTCTAAGAATATTTACCACTAAATAAATACCTGGTATTACTCCATGACCTGGGAGTTCAGCAGTGAACAAAATCGAAAGCTTATATACTTTATGTGTAAAAAGTAACATTTTAATAACCATTGCCAAAACATAAGAATCCTTAGGTGTGACAGCACTATTCCACACTTTTTCCAGCACTATTTACACTATTTTGTGGCCACACAAGGCCTACATACTGAGATCCTGTCTCAAAACAAAAGAAAACGAAATTCCAGCTACTTGGGAATCAGTGACAGGAGGATCATAATTTGAGGTTAACTGAAAAGTTAGTAAGACCCTGTTTTTAAAGCAAATTGGGAATGGTGGTGAATACATACAAACCCATCTACTGGGGAGTTTAGGTAAGAGGATTGCGATCTGAGTCTAGGCAGAAAGGAGGACACCTTGTCGGAAAAATAAACTAAAATAATCAAAATGATTAGAGTATGCTTCAAATAGTAGAAGAGCTTACTTAGCCAGCACATAGTCCTGAGTTGGGTTCATCTCAAAACAAACTAAACTGTTAAAACAGAATTGTTAAGAACTGTTAGAACTGATTACCAGTAAGCATGTATTCCTTCTTTATTTTTTTGGTTGGTTGTGGGGCTTGAACTCTGGGCCTGTGCGTTATCCCTGAGCTCTTCAGCTAAAGTAGAGCACTCTACCACTAGAGCCACAGCACCACTTCTAGTTTTCTTGTGGTTTATTGGAGATAAGAGTCTCATGGACTTTTCTACCTGGCAGCCCATACCTGGCTTTGAACCATCCTCAGATCTCAGCCTCCTGAGTAGCTAAGATTACATCATGAGCCACCTGCGTCCAGCCAACATGTGTTCTTTAGACACTGTTGTATGAATTGAGTCTGCTTACTAAATATCCCTACCAGTTTATCATCTAACTCTGAGAAAATAATTATTATGGTGCAGTAATTTTTTTAAAAGCCTCCTTTTATTACACTTGGTGCTTTTTAATGTTAATATACTGAAAGATAACAGCTTGAGCAATTTTTTTAAAGACAGTAGGAAAGTAAGGGTTTGTATATTAAAAGGATTTGGTGCCTTTACAGTAGTGTTTCTGTGCTGTTATTGGAAAAAAGAAAAGGCACATTTTTCTTGGTATGTGGCTAAGAATCGGTTGGAAGCTGTGGGAAACTATAGTTCTTTGGATAGTGAATGGGAGGATGATGCCATTTTGGGATTACTTTGGTGAGTCACTTTTTTGAATAGTAGGATAGAATAGTTGAGAACAGAAGAAAAGCTTCCCAAAGGGTAAAGATGATTGTCACAGATTTTCTGTTTTCAAAGCCCTTGCCTAGCATAAGCAATTAAGTATTTAAACAATTATTTCTTAGTTACTCACTCAATCTCAGCGTTTTTAAAAAGTGGAAACATTAGTAAGGGTTCTTATGTGTTTAGTTTTGTATTTTTGAACAAATACGTTTGAACTTAATTTGGTGATATTTATTTAAAATTAATAAAGTTAATAATTTAGAAATATTTTAATTCACATTTAAATAAATTATTTGTACACATCATAGAAATTTTGAAAATACTCAAGTATAAAGAAAAAAATTGATAATCACCCATATTTTCACAACATTGTTGGTGTGAATTTTGTTTTCTTTGCAAGGGTTTCAAAATGTATCTTCTAGCCAAACATTTAAGTGGCAAGTTCAGTTTTATTAATTTCACATGTTTGGACAGTGGGTACTATAATTATTTTTTGGGTATGCATGTACAGTGAGTACTGTAATTATTGTGTGTGCATGTATGCATGTGTGTGCATGCCTGTGTGTGCCTGTCCTGGCACTTGAACTCTGGGCTTGGATGCCATTTTTGAGCTTTTTTGCTCAAGGCTAGCACTCTTCTATTTGAACCACAGCTTCACTTTTAGCTTTTTGGCAGTTAATGAGAAATGAGAGTCTCATTGACCTTCCTACCCTCAGATCTTAACCTTCTGAGTAGCTAGGATTATAGGTGTGAGCCACCAGGTTTATTTTTAATATATTAGCAAAACTTAAAATAATGGAAAAACTTTGAAGATAGACTTATGAATGTACTAAGATAAATCTTGCTTTTCTTTGGCTTTTTTGTTCAGAGGAACTTCCATAATTTCAGTCCAGCTCTTTTATAAGTTTCGTGGATTTTTCTGCTCACACTTTCCTTGCTTCACACTGATCCTCAAATCTGAGTCTCCTTGATTAGCTAGGATTGCAGACATGAGTCAATGTCGCCTGGCTAGTTTTGATTTTTTTTTTTTACAGTGACTTCTTGTATATTTCAGTTGACTTTCATTAAAAATTGAATTTTTTTTCTTTTTCTTTTTTTTGGGGGGGTCCAGTTGTGGGGCCTGAATTCTGGGCCTGGGAACTGTCCCTCAGCTCTTCAGCTCAAAGCTAGTGCTCTACCACCTGAGTCATAGCGCCACTTCCGGCTTTTTTCCTTTTTGCTTATGTGGTGCTGAGGAATTGAAACCAGGGCCTCATGCATGCAAGGCAAGCGCTCTACCACTGAGCCACCTTCCCAGCCCCCAAATTGAATTTCTTATATATATAAACTAAGTAATAGCATATAATAATAGCAATATCATCACTGGCCACTGTCTATTAATTTTAGTAATGATGTCAAAATTAGATTTACTAAATTTGGTTTGATTAAAGCATTTAACATGAACATCTACATACATGTCTTTGCTGGTTACATTAAAACTTTTGATTGACATCTGTAAAATATATTTTAATAATAGTTACTTAAGGTGATTTAAAGAATGAACTGTTTTGCCAGTGTAATATATTTTAAAATTTGGTTTTGATTTTGTTAAACATTTTATTTGCTGAAGTGGTTGAGATTAATGATACTATCAACCATTTCTATCTACTCTAAAGAGTACCAGCTATCAGCCAGGAGTGGCTCACACTTGTAAACAAATTTAGCTCTCAGGAGGCTGAGATCTTAGGATCATGATTTGAAATCAACTCAGGCAGGAAAGTCAATGAGACTCTTAGCTTTAGTTAACTACCAAAAAAACAGAAGTTGAGCTGTAGCTCAAGTGGTAGTGTACTAGCTTTTAGCAAAAGGCCTGAGCATCTATGTCTTGAGTTTTGGCCCTATTACTGACTCCTCCAAAAGTCTGTAAGTGGGGTTGGGTCCAGGCTGTCTCTGGCAGCCATTTAAGGAACTTTGGAACTAGACCCTGTAAATGGTAGAAATGTATACTTTTAGAGCTGTAATTCTTATGAGCTGGTCATAATGGTTGATTATATGTTAACAAGTGTATTCTAGAGGTTGTTTTTTAGACGTTTTTGCTAAGTAAAAACTTGTTACTAAGTTTAGTTGCTTGTAGTATATTCTTAATTCTTAAATATCAAGTTTATTTTGATAGTGTATTTGATTTCTAGTATTTAAGATACTTTGAAAGTATATTACTTAAATTTTACCATACTCCTGACATTGCATTTTATAGTTATTTCTTATGTTATAAATATCAGATACTACCTTTTGTATTACGTTATAGTGATGCAAAATTACTGTTAGTGAATTTAGTGAGATTGGATTTGTTTAAACTACTGGATGGTGAAGAATGACAAAATAGAAATACAGCCCTGAGATAATGATTACTTTGTATGTGATTTCACTTACATTCTAGTAGAGCTGTACAAATTTCCTGTTAGAAATTTCTAATTTCTGCTGAGACTTTAGAAACAGTGTATAAAGGAGAATAATTGAGATACATTTATGTATGTGACAATAAAATTTCCTTTGTACAACTGATGTATGCTGGTGGTTGAAGATTTTTTTATTTTAGTTTTTTATTTTTTCAGTAAGTCAGATTTTTGGAATTATCAATTTTAGTATTGTTAGTACAAATTAAATAATGAAAGGACAGTTATGATAGATATTCTTACATGATGTTGTATCATTGAACTCTTAAAGTTACATTTTTGGTAACTACAGCCATCTTAGGACCTTCCAATATCTGTAGAGCAGTCCTTTATTTTGTGTGTATGTCTAATTTGGGCCAGTATTTTAATTTAAAATTTTAGGGGTCATATTATATGGCAACTCTTGAATTGTAGCATAAACCCAGTATTCTCATTCCTAGGATATAGGTGACAAATTATTGCATTATTAATTGAATCATGTGAATCACAGAAGCTTTAAACTTTTTCTTTTTATAGCCCTACCTGAACCCATCCTTCCATCCCTACAAAAAATTTACCCAGTAAGTGTTTCTTATAAATTATAATACATATTATGTCAAGTGTGAATTATTATATGTTATATAAATGTATGTAAGGCTAGTACATGATAACCTTTTCTGTACAGACAGGCATTTGCCACCAGAACATTTAAATGTTTTATGCAATTTTTTTTTTTTAATGGGTACTTTAGTTAATGGCAGAGAAGCTAGTCATTTACGTTAATGTGGAATTTTTTTTTGCATGACATGCATGATCATTACTAATAGGGGTTAAATATACTTATGAGGGCAAGACCTATTTATTCTAGCCTTTCCATACTATTTTAAAATAAGCAATTGTTTAGTAACTCAGATTTTTTTGGTCTAGTTTATCCTTTGAAAAATAGGGAATGAAACTAAAAATTTGAATAATTGGATAACCTGTCTTATCTTGCTAAATAATATACTAAAGAGATAATATTAGTATGTTATTCTTATCTGCATAATATTATTCCTGCTGAAACTGGAAATACTAAAAACTGAAGTATGGCTACTGGGAAAATTTAGTATATAACTCAAAATTTGAATTTAGAGAAACATATAATATACTTATTCATAATGTATTCTTTTATTTCTTCCTTAGTTTTCTTGCATACTTTCTTCAGAATTCTGTTTCTTTGTTTTATATTGCTGGTATTTCGGTTTTCCTCTTTGTTCCTGATTTTCTTTGAAAATAATATTTAAGCTGCTTGTTTGGAATGACTGAAATCATGTACATTTTAGTTTTATACACACATATGTGTCTATGTATTTTATCTATATAAGAGGAGCTGTTTTGTAAGCACAGCAAATGGCACAAAGGAGAATGTGCTTTATAGCATATATGATCAGTTTTCAGAGAACTTACTATGTCACACAAAATATATTTGATTTGTAACATGAATTAGATAGGGTAGGGTTTAGTCACTGATATTTGAGAAGAGCTGTTCTTTATTTTTGAACATTAGTTATAATGCACACATGGAACATATATAATAAAGGTTCATTTGTAATAGAGGCAGTAGTTTTATGATAGTAATGGAGGTTCCTCAGTTTTTGGTGGATTATCAGCTGGGATAAACTATGACAAGAACTTTTTAAAATCCAGTCTTCTTTTTAGAATTAAACTATTAAAACAAGTTTATAATATAGTTAGCGACCAGACTTCATGCTTTTATACATTGTGAAAAATGAAAATGTTAGCAACTATAGAAATAAAAACTTAATTTTTTGGCTTTATTCTTAAATAATTTCTGCTTTCTATATTCTTTAGCTCATACTGATCTAAGATAATGATTATGTTTATAGTATTTCATTTCATTCCAACTTTATAATATCCAGATTTTAATGTAAAAAGAACAACAATATGTGGTTCAGATTACAAAGGCCCTAATAGTGAAAAGACACTTTTATCTGGGTGCCAGTGGCTCTTGCCTGTAATTCTAAATTCTCAGAAGGCTGAGATATGAGGATTGTGCTTCAGAGTCAGCCTAAGCAGAAAAGTCTTTGAGTTAAGACACTCTTAGATAAATGTTGATCCCAGCAGTTGGGAGACTGGAGAGAGAAGTGTTGGGAGTTTGAGGGCAGAATGCTTCTATTGAAATCTTACTTGAAACCCTGTGCTGTGAGGAATTAATGCAAGACAGAAGGGAAATACAAGTTCAGTACTGTGCTTGGGAAGAGAGGTATGATTTTGATGAGAAACTCACCATTAGTTGTTTTGTTTTGTTTTTTGTTTTGGTTGTGGGGCTTGAACTCTGGGTCTGGGTGCTATCCCTCAGCTCTTCAGCTCAAGGCTAGCACTATACCAATTGAGCTACAGTACCACTTCCGGGTTTCTGGTGGTTTATTGGAGATAGGAGTCTCACAGTCTTTCCTGCCCGGGCTGGCTTTGAACCTCGATCCTCAGATCTCAGTCTCCTGAGTAGCTAGGATTACAGGTGTGAGCCACCAGTGGTGCCCAGCTACCATTAGTTCTTACTAATACCTGTAGTAAAGAATAGCCCTACTTTTGCTTGAAAAAAATCAAGCCAGATATACCTTTATTCCAGTTCTTGGGAAGGTAGTGGCAGGAAAATACTGAGTTTGAGGCCAACCTGGGCTTTATAATGGAGAACCTAACTAAAAAATTTACAAAGACAACAGTTACAAACATCAGTATATATTGTTAGTGCAAAAAGTGAAATGTATTTTCAAGGAAAAGATGTTATCATTTGAATTGGTTTTTCATTGACTTAGTTTATAGTTTTAAGGCTGTTGGTTTTTGTTTTTGTATTGCTCTTTAATGTGTCTTTGAATGTATTAGCTTAAGTTGTATTTGCTTATTTTATTTATAGTAGCATATATTTTAAACATAGTTGCCATAGTTGAGAAGCTTGTTTCTTGTTTTTGTTTTTTTATATGCTGGTCCTGGACCATGAACCCCATGATCTAGGTGCTATTACTGAGCGCACGCTCGCGCTCGCACGCGCTCTCTCTCTCTCTCTCTCTCTCTCTCACTGTTTTTTTTTCCTTTTTGCTCAAGGTTAGGCTCTTCCACTTGGGTCATAACTCTCTTGCTTTTTTGGTGGTTGATGAGAGTCATGGACTTCCTTGCTTTGAACTGCAATCTTCAGATCTCAGCCTCTTGAATAGCTAAGATTACAGGCCTGCACAAGTTGTTTTGTTTCGTTTATTTTGGTTGGTCATAGGGCTTGAATTCTGAGCCTGGGTGTTGTCCTTGAGCTCTTTTGCTCAAAGCTAGTGCTCTACCACTTTGAGCTACAGTGCCACTTTTGGTTTTCTGGTGGTTAATTGGAAGTAAGTCTCACAGACTTTCCTGCCTTGGCTGGCTTTGAACCTTGATTCTTAGATGTCATCCTGCTGAATAGCTAGGATTACAGGTGTGAGCCACCAGTGCTTGGCAAAATTGTTTCCTTTTTAAGTGTGGATATTTCCTTCACTTTTCCATTAGTATGACAGTATAAAATCATGAAAAATGATCAGTAGAGCCAAAGGAACACTGGCATTGTTGGCTCAAAGTCACCAATTTAATAGAGTAGATTCAAACTGAATGTTTTTTGATCTTAAGTTATTAAAATAATTTTAGAATTCAAACAATTTTAGGTTTCATGTAAGAACATCAGTTTTTAAGTTGAATGTTTAGTTTTTGTTGTTAGAAATCAAAATAATAAAAAGCAAGATCATTAAACGGAACCTACTTTAAAAGTTTTTAATTGACCCATATTACTTGTGTATACTGCCTTTCTTCTTGTTTGACCTGCATACTTATTTTCTTTGCAAGAAAATAGTATTCTAGTTTGACTCTGTGTGTGCGTGTGTGTGTGTGCGCGTGTGCGAGCGTGTGTGTAGTGTGTGCGTGTGCATGCCCGTGCGCGCATGCTTGCCTATATTGGGGCTTAAATTCAGGGCCTCGAACTCATTTGACTTTATGCTCACAGCTGGCACTATAATATACCTGCAAGTCATGCCTTCAGACCTACTTTTTGTTGGTTAATTAGAGATAGAGCTTCCAGTTTTCTGCTTGGGTTGGCTTTGAACTGCAATACAGGCATGAGTCACTAATGCCTAGCTGGTTTAGCAAATTTAAGTAGTAGTGTCAGAAGTACAATTTAATACCTAGGGATAATCTGGCCATCCTTTTGCCTTTACTGTTTTTGTTGTTGTTGTTACTGTTGTTGTCCTGGTATTGGGAACTCCGCCTAGCCACTGTTTCTGAACTTTTTTGCATTAAAGCTAGCACTTTACTATGTTAGCCACAGCTCCATTTTCAATTCTTCAGAGGTTAATTGGAAGTAAGAGTCTTACTACCCAGGTACAGACTGGCTTGGAACCACAATCCTTATATTTCAGGCTCCCAAGTAGGTAGGATTACAGTGCATGATCCACTTGGGCCTGGCTCTTGCCTTATTCTTACTGGTACATTGACGCTCCTTCCTCAGGCTAATTAAAATTTCAGTTTGAGTCTGATGTAATAACTACAGATAGTAGAAATGTAAAACAAAGTCCTAAGCTGAAGATTGCTAGTTTTCTCAGTTATAATTGGAATATAATTCTTTTTCTAAGAGAAAGGTAATCATGTTTCTTGATAAACATTGATTAATTACTGGTGAGAATACAAGGGATGTTTTATTTGCTCCTTTGTTTTGACTAGCATTTAGTGCTATATTATACTATTTCTATGTGTTACCACTTAGTTGTTTAGGTAATATATTAATGAATTGTATTATCAGTTATTAATTTTATTATTTTTTCTTTTGAAGTTATTTATAATGAAGAACTATGAACTCCAGGTTAAATTTTTGTTGTTGTTGTTATTGGTCGTGGATATTGAACTCTGGGCCTGGGTGCTGTCTCTGAGCTCTAAGGCTAGTGCTCCACCACTTGAGCCACAGCGCCACTTCCAGTTTTCTGGTGGTTTATTGGAAATAAGATTTTCCTGCCTGGGCTAGCTTTGAACCATGATCCTCAGATCTCAGCCTCCTGAGTAGTTAGGATTACAGGCATGAGCCACCCACGCTTGGCTTCCAGGTTAATTTTTTAAAGAATAGAATTAGGAACCTTAGCTATAGTTCACATTTCTGCTGCTTTAACTAGTTTTTAAAAATCTATTTCTACTTGGATGGCAGTGGGTTAACATAGTTATTTTTTATGGTACCTTGGAAATTGCATTTAGACTATGTTCCAGTTTTGGACATTTATTACTTGAAGGTATCTATATTCATTTAGGTTCTTTTTTTTATTTAGTGTGTTTTTCATCTAGAACTTAGTGCTAAGAAAAAAAGTCAGCTATGAAAACAAATGGCATAACAGACCAAACAGCTCCCTCCCTAGGCCTCCACCAAAAAAATAAATTAAAAAAAAAAAGAGAGAAAAAAAACCCATTCATTTTCCTAACAAATAATATGGTAAAAATTTCCTGGATGTTGCTTGTTAGTATGTGTACTATCTATTTTTTCCCTCTGCCTTTTTCTTTTCAAGTTCAATTCATGTTGATTATCTGTTTTCATTAAAATACAAAGTACAAAGGCAGAATAAAGCAAACATTTAAAAATGAATACTATTCATATGCTGAAGCTACTCTGGCCTTTGAGGAGTGCTAAGTAGCAGTTAGAAAAAGCTGTTTATTGCTTTATGCCTTTCTTTTCTTTTTTGGTCGGTCGTGGGGCTTGAACTCTGGGCTTGAGCACTGTCCCTGAGCTCTTCAGCTCAAGGTGAGAGTGCTCTACCGCTTGAGCCACAGTGCCACTTCCTTTCTGTCTTTTTCTTTTCTACATCTGGTCCTTGTGGAAATAATGAAGATAATATATTTACGAGTGTATGTTTTGCTAGGTTGAATTATGATACGTGTACTGTTACTGTATGAGTTAGAAATCTTTAGTTATCATAAAGATAATTAAATGATATTCCCAAGTGAAGGATTAAAATATCTTAGTTTTCCAGGTACCTTCTGTCTTATTTTAAATATTGGTGCAATTTCTAGTGGAAGACAATCAAATTTGTAAATTTCCAGCTCAAGAAAGTTAAATTTCTTCTTAAAATTTTTTTTAGTTTTTAGTATGTGCTATAAATGGCTTAGCTTGTTTCTCTTTTTAACAGGAATCTTTTAGTCCTGCTATTCAGCTGCACCTTGTACATCAAGCTCCATGTAATGTTCCTCCTTACCTCTCAAAGAATGAATCAAGTCTTGGGGACCTCTTACTGGGCTTTCTTAAATATTATGCTATAGAGTTTGAGTAAGTAAAGCTTTAAATTATGTTTATTTGTTTATATATAAGTTAATTTGATAACTTTGGTCAAAGGCTGTATTGTTGTGCTATAAACATGTCCAGATTGTCTAGTTTATAAGATAATAAACTAACAGTTACTAGATTTTATAGTCCCAGCAAATAAAAATGACTGTAGTATACCAGGCCAGGTTTTGTTGACTGATTGCATTTGTTTTCCCATTTTATGTTATGCCTTATTTTCCAGAAGGGCCTTTCTGAACCCTATATTTAGTTCCATAAGGATGTTTCATAGTTTGGAGCATCTGTATTTTAGGAACTTAAAATTTATAGACACTAGTACAGAGCAATTGGGCTAGAGGTGTTCAAGCAGTGTTGTGCCCGCCTATTCAGTATCACACAAATTCTCACAGTTACTGCATTCCAAAATCACACAGGAAAATATTTGTCCTTGTGAATTAGATCATAGGAAGGCATCTTAAAAGCATGGTTTTCTACTTTTTTTTTTTTTTTGATCAAGAGCAGTGTGGAGTCAGGCACATACCTGTCACCTAGAATAAATAAATTCCCACTCCTATATATAGTTCTTGAAGCCTGGCTTTTAAGATTTTTAGCAGTGACATGTCAATGAAGTAACTTAATATTTAGTTTAAGAGATGAGATTTGGGCTGTATTACATAGGCTAGTCCTGAATTCTTAGCCTCAGTCGGTCCTTCCTCAGTCTCTACTGTAGATGCAATTACAGGTATATACCACTACACCTGCCTAAAAATCAATAAATTTTAAGTGATCATATAAAAATTCTGAGACATTTATGCCATATACTCAAGTATCTTTTTTATTTTGGTCGGTCGTGGGGCTTGAACTCTGGGCTTGGGCACTGTCTCTGCACTCTTCAGCTCAAGGCGAGCGCTCTAGCACTTGAGCCACAGCGTCACTTCTGGTTTTCTAGTGGTTTATTGGAGATAAGAGTCCCATGGACTTTCCTGCCCAGGCTGGCTTTGAACCTCGATCCTCAATTCTCAGCCTCCTGAGTAGCTAGGATTACAGGTGTGAGCCGCTGGAGCCCGGCCTGAAGTATCTTTTATCAGTCATTTAATTCTTTGTCTTTCAAGTAAAGAAAAAAGTTATTGGATACTTTTAAGTTCATTAGAAATCTTTACAAACCTTTTTCTCCCTCAGTACAGAGAACTAAACCCAGGGCTTACTCTGCTAGACAACACTCTACTACTTGAGCTATGTTTTTGGCCCTCTACATTTTTAACAGCTATCAAAATTCTTTTACTGCCAGTTTTTAAAAAATGCCCTATTTTTATGTTTTTACTTGCATTAATTTTTTTTCTGTACTACAGTTTTTCAGGAAACCTTCAATACCTGATATGTACTAAGTAACTAGTTGAATAGTGAAAGAAATAGAAAAATATCTTAACGTCTTGGAGCTTTTATTCTACTTTGGGAGGTACACAATAAATAACAATAAATAAGAAGCGTAAATAAGTAAGCAGTTGTTAGAAGCTGAAGAGAAAAAAAAGAGGGTGCTGAGGGTTGAGGCAAATGTCAATATTGTATAAGAAAATCAGGATAGGTTATTCTACTGGCTGATAAAATTAAAGGGAAATAATGAAATTGTTGAGACAATTTAATCTCCTTTATTATAGTTGGAATACTCAAATGATTTCAGTTCGTGAAGCCAAAGCCATTCCAAGGCCTGATGGTATTGAATGGAGAAATAAATACATCTGTGTGGAAGGTAGTTTGCCATGCTTACTCGGTTTACCACTTGTTAGCATTAGTACTGAGAGTATTATTTAATTTCAGTTTGTAGCATTAGTACTGAGAGAATTATTTAATTTCAATTTGGATTTGAGTTAAAAGTAATACATGTATGTTCTGAAGTGATGACAATGTTAAATCTTTAACATTTGAAATTTAGTTGTGAGAAATACTACACTTGAATTTGAACATTAAATCTCTCCTGTCTCCTTCCTTTCCACTCTCCTTCCCTCCCTTTTCCTCTTCTTTCCCTTTTGTTTTTCTTCTTTTCTTCTGTTTGTAGACTAGGATTTATTGAATGGGAATTGAGGATACTGCTATGGAGGATAGCTTTGGAAACATACATAAAGATTTCCTTTGTTTTCCACCAGTCTTCTCTGTTTACTATTTTGTTTTTCTCTGTTATCAGATTTCTTACCAAATTTATCGTTTCTGTGTCTTTTTTTCTAAAACATCTACTCAAACCTTAACTCGAAACTGGCTTCCATTTTCTCCCATATTAACCCTCTACTTACAAAGGGTATAGATCCTTTTTGCAGATGCACAAAATTAGCTTTTAAGTAAAAATGAAGTTTTAAATTATCCTACTGTACCATCTGAAAACACCTCTCGTTTCTGATAACTTTTTATTTAATTTATTTTTATTCATTTAGAGTAAGCCCTTGACCTACTATAAGTCTTCAGAAACCTTACCTACTTCCATGATTTAAACTTAAAATACCTGTAGCTGATGACTCTGATTTTTAGTCATCCCTCTCACTTGAGTTCTAACTAACTTATTAGGCACCTCATAGTTATGAGTTATGGTCATGTCTAGAAATGATGTTAGGCTAATCAATACCAAGTGCTGTATTTATAGTTCAAAATGGTTACATGTTGGCAGTTTTATATAATTGAACCTAATTTACAAATATTTGGTGGCTGGGGATGTAGCTCAGTAGTTCTGTGTTTGCCCCACATATACAAGATCTTAGGTTTGACTCTCTGCAAAAAAGATAGAAAGGTGTCTTTTTAATGATTTGTTTGTCTAACATTGCAGAACCTTTTGATGGAACAAATACAGCCAGAGCTGTGCATGAAAAGCAGAAATTTGACATGATCAAGGATCAATTTTTAAAGGTAAACATTGTGTCAATTCTAGAAACATAAATTAGCAAACTATGCTTTAAAAATGAAAAAATAGGATTAAATAATTCTGATTTCTAAGTTGTGGTGACATTAATGTAACAGAATAGGGAATTTACTTCTTGAGTTTTGATTCACTTTTCTTCCAGAGGAATCATTCATATGACTTTCACTTTTGTGGAAATATTTTTATAGTTTATTAAACTTCCAGAATAATTGAGTAAAACCTAGTGAACTCATTTCTTTCCTTAAAATATCAGGAGTTTATTACAATCTCAGAAGGAAGCTAATGTCTCAGCCATGAACTTTTTTTTCTTTTTGTTTACCCCACTGTTAAGAGGGAATTAAGAGTGTCATTTTCTCTTTATGTTTTGAAAAGTTTAAAAAGTATATGCCCACAGTACGGATTTATTAATCAGTGGTTTGCCAGATGAGCTTCTTCGATGAATTCCATAGAGTACAATATAGAGTGTACATTCTGTTCTATGAAACCTAGAAAGTAATGCTTCCTAGAAGAAGGAACTGTGATCATTTTTAAAAGCATAGCTTTTTATTATTTGGACAAAAGTGGACTGTAGGGGCTGGGAAGGTGGCTCAGTGGTAGAGCACTTGCCTTGCATGCATGAGGCCCTGGGTTCGATTCTTCAGCACCACATAAGCAAAAAGAAAAAAGCCAGAAGTGGTGCTGTGGCTCAAGTGGTAGAGTGCTAGCCTTGAGCTGAAGAGCTGAGGGACAGTGCCCAGGCCCAGAGTTCAGGCCCCACGACTGGACTCAAAAAAAAAAAAAAAAAAAAAAGTAGACTGTATTTTAATAATTACCTTTTAAATTAGGCCTCCAATTTTATTTAATTAATTTTGTGCCTGTACTGGTGCTTGAACATAGGGCCTCTCACTCTCACTTGTCTTTTTTCACTTAAATCTGGCACTCTACCTACCACTTGAGCAATATCTCCACTTAGGGTTTTTTACTGGTTAATTTTGGAGATAAGGGTCTCATGAACTTTTCTTTCCCAGGCTGCCTTTTGAGCTGTGATCCACAGATCTCAGCCTCCTGAGTAACTAGGATTACAGGTGTAAGCCACAATGCCCATAGCCATCTCAATTTTATCTACCAGAATATATTTGATCAAATTTAGTAACTAAAATAAAATTTGTTAACAAAAATAGAAAATTGTTTTTCTTAGTGATAAATGATAAGCTGTGAAGGTAATACTTTCAATCAACTGGACAACTAAGGTGAGAATAAATTATAAAGTAATGTGCCAGATTTTTAGCTTTTGACCAGAATTTCATTCTCTTTCTCTTTTTTCCGTAAGTTTCTGTTCACTGGAAGACCGAAAAACTTAAGACAAAAAGTTAATGAAATAATTGAAGTAATCCTTACTCTCAAATCTAAAGATTTTGTTTTTATTACTTTACTATTTTAGATGAAATTATTTAACAATTTATTTTAGATGAATTATTTAATAAGTATTGTCATCTGTAGATACTACCCATATGCTCAATTTTTTTCATGAATGAATTGGAAACATACAGCTATAGATTTTAATCTTTTGTTCTTTGTATAGCTTATGCTTTAAGAATGATTTTTTTCTTTCTTTCCTAGTCATGGCAGAAATTGAAAAACAAAAGAGATTTGAACAGTATACTACCTTTAAGAGCTGCTATCCTGAAAAGATAACTCACCTCTATTAAATTCGTCAAGAAATAAAGAACAATAGTTACTTCATAATGTATATTGTTTACCTCCATCATGTTTTTTTTAAATTGTTCTTGTTTCCATGTTTCATTTTTATAAGGACATACATAAAGATTGCATATTTTATTATGATGTTTCCTAATAAAATTCTTTGATTTAAAAATGTATTTTTGAAAATGTTTACATTGATAACTAGTAATATTATTACATGAATTTTCAGACAATTAGATAAAATATATTTTGGGAAATTACCTGAACAAATGAAAGGTTTTGATATTACTTCAATTATTTGTAAAAGTTGTGTGACATTTTGAAAAGGTTCTGATTTATACATACTTATTACTGTATGACCTACAATAGGTTGTTGTGTCTATGTTGTTTTAGTAAAGTGATGATTCAAGTCAGTTATTCAGTTACTTGAAGTAAAATGAAATCTTTTATTTCAGTGAAATCACTGGAGTCATGAAATACTGGACAGTTACCTTAAGTCTTCATTTGACTCCTTGGACAGACTGAGGCTTTAAGTGTGCCTGTACTAGCATTTCATCAGTATTTTTCCATGCTTTTGATGGATTCTTCCGATTGCTTTACATTTTATGTTGAAACAACAATAAGTACATTTTCCACTTTTAATGTGACCACTGACACAGCAGTTAGTAACTTGATACTGGATTATTTTAAGGACAAGACATTTGGAAAAGACGAAGTCTCCTGTGCTCTGTGATAATATAGTACAGCGTGCACTTTTTCTGTTTTCCTGCTTTTCCCCCCCTGTGACAAGAAGAAACAGAAACTGAAACATCAAAGTTAAGATCATTTCCTGTTTGTAGAATCAGATTTTTTTTCTGTGTACAGTTACAGTATTGGAATTTAGTATATCTTTTTACACAAAGTAGAGGCTGCTGAAAAAGCTACAGTGTTTATTGAAGTTGTTTTTGATTTTTGTAAATATTTGTGAATTGTTACATGTAAATTTAAATATAAAAACTAACCTTGAAAACAGTTTTAACTTTTTCAAAAGAACCGCTAACAACTTCTTTTAGACCTACTGTAGTACAATTTGTACCTCATGTATTTTTTTTTTTTGCAGACCAATTCAAAAGTTAAGCTAAAATTTTTCTTTGACTTACAAAAGGTGCATATTTTCATTTTAAGTTTCAATTTTTGTATGATGTCAAATAAAGTTTGTACATAGAAATATGAGTCTTGAAAAATGTTTATATATTGTTCACCTTTTATCAAAATATATTGAATATAATATTCTTGTGATGAATCTTGAGTAATCATGGTCATAATAGTACATTGTCATTCAGCAGTATTGTACAATTCTTAGGGATGAATTCAGTGTTATAATAAGGCCACAATTGTTGTATGTACTCTCACTGTTACTGTGTTCTCAGCTCCTAATGACTTCACTCTTACTCTTTTTCAGCCTATTTGTTGTAAGAAATAGATCAATAAGTTTGTGTTCTAAATCAAAGACTTCAGTTATTTTCAGTTTTAGATATTTGTGTATTGATCTCTCCATTTCTGCATTTTTGAATGTGTTAAGGAATTGTTAGCCAGGCTCTTATCCTGATCTGGTTCAATGCCAGCCCAGCAGACCAAGAGACTCTTAACCTCCACTTAACTGGCAAAGAGCTGGAAGTGAGATGTATTGCATTCAAGCCATTGCAACTGGTAATACTCAACCTCCATATGTTACATTCAGCAGTTAAAAACAGAATCTGCTATAAGTAAATATTTGCTGTTGTAGCCATAGAGTCATTCCCACTAGTAAAAATTATGAATTGTAAAGGCACATCTATCTGGTTGACATACTCAGCAGATATGGTCTGGTCTGGTATTCAGGAAACAATTTGGTAATGTTCTGTAGTGCTATGTACTAGGTACTTGGCCAGTTTATGAGCTTGTGAGGGCTTGGGTTGGTGGGAGGAAAAATGAGTAATGAATTTTAAAAGTACCCTGGGGACAGAGATACTAGCATACTTCCTCCCTCCCCACCTCTTGCGCTCCCGGCCTGGGATCCTGGGGCTTTTAAAACTCAGGGCCTGGGTACTGTCCTGTGCTGCTGGTTTTGCTGAAGGCTAGCATTCCACCACTTGAGCCACAGCTCTACTTCCAGCTTTTTTGATAGTTAACTGGAGATGAAAGTCTCATGGACTTAACCTGCTGGAGCTAGCTTTGAACCTTGAGCCTTAGAACTCAGCTGTACTACAGGCATGAGCCATAGAACCCTGGCGACCAACATAACTTGTAACATAGACTGTAGTGGGAACCTGGAAGAAGAGGATTGCAGAAAAGAATGATGATCTTTAATAATAATAAAAAAGACCAGATCCTTTCAAGCAGAGGAGTTGTGTGAAAGTATAGGGGAGGGACTTGATGATGTTCGGAGCTCTTCTAAAAGAGCACATAGGAAAGATGTAGGTTGCTAGGCAAGATTTGATCTTTGTGAGGGTCTTGTGCTTCAGTCTTGGAGCAGTCAGGGGTTTTAAGTACTGGTTTTACATGATACAGTAAAACTTGGGTCCTTCAGGCTGAATTTCAGGTAAAACTTAATTTTTTTTGTTGGTCATGGGGCTAGAACTCAGCCTGGGTGCTGTCTCTCAGCTCTTCAGCTCAAGGCCAGCGCTCTGCCACTTGAGTCACAGCACCGCGTCGGGTTTTCTGGTGGTTTATTGGAGATAAGAGTCTCACGGACTTTCCTGCCCAGTCTGGCTTTGAACCGCGATCCTCAGATCTCAGCCTCCTGAGTAGCTAGGATTACAGGCCTGAGCCACCGGCGCCCTGCTTAAAACTTAAGATTTTTTGGCGACTGCGAGTTTAAGGTTAGTGGAGCTACAACTATCCTGGCTAAACGATCAGAGAACACTGAGGCAGGGAATATGGTTTACCAACTTGCAATACAGAGGAAGTCTATACGGAACCATGAACCAAAAGTGAGGTCTTGAATTGTGCTAGCCTAGTACTCTCCCTTGAATCACTTCATTTGCAACGATTGGGGACCTTAAGCTACCTTAGCTCCCACTGAGCCTCCGGTTCCTCTAGAAGAGGAACTCCTATTGCCAGTGAAGTTCAGAGATGAGAGTGAGATGTTGGATCTGGTAACAGTAAGGGAGTAACTTAGGAGCCCCAGCTCCTCCCTAAGTTTGGAGTAAAGGGTCCATCAGAACGCTGAACTAAGAAGCGTTAACCCTACCGAGTTCCAGGGCTGGGTCGCTTTTACCCTCTGAGGTCAGAGCGCAGCCTGAGCCGTCTGCGGGGCCCGGTGGGGAGGACGCGCGGGAAGCTGGCAGAGGCTCGGGGAAGCAGCCCAGCCGGGCCCCGGGGGCCCCGGGAGCTCAGGCGGCGAAACTTTTTGACGCCTTCTATTTAAAGTCTCAGGGCTCACCCGCCCCCGCCCGGGAACCCGAGCCGCCCCGCCCCGGCCGGCCGGTGGCACAGGGTGGTGCCCGGCCGAGGTGCAGTCAGAGGGAGAACACCAGGCGCAGCGCGGCGTGGGCGCTCCGACTCCGGCCCGGGACAGGCGCGATGGCGAGCCGCGACAGCAACCGCACCACCGAAGGCCTGCTCGGCTCCGAAGGGGACGAGGCGGCGGCCCGGGAGCTGGACACCGAGGAGGAGGAGTCGTCGGAGGGGGAGGAGGAGGACACGGCCGAGTCGGAGGAGGAGCCCGAAGCCAGGTACCTCGGCCGAGCCCCAGGGCTGGGCCCCGGGCAGCTGGGCAGCGCAGGTGTGAGTAGGGCCGCTAGCCGCCCCAGGGGGGTGCTTGTTGCTTTCTCCTTTATGGATCTGGAGTTCATTTTCCTGGAAGGAAGCACTTTCCGTCTTGGGACTTGCTGCCTTCATTTTTCTCTTCTGAGCTGGAAGGTGAAGGAGCTCGCTGTCAGCTGGAGTGACAGGCCCGCCTGCAGCAAAGTTTACTATGGCCATCCCATCCCCCAACCCGCTGAGCCCCAGCTCCTTGTGACTTGCTGCTCTTATTTATTCTTGGAGATTTACGTAGGGTCCTCATAACTCTGGAAGGCTCACCCTAGCCCAAGGCACAGGATCAATCTGGAAAAACCTAGGCTACAGGGAGTGGAGGCTAAGAAGGCGGCTCTGATCAAATGGATGGTAGCCTCCTGGATGCACAACTCTGTGCTAAGAAGGGTACGGAGACCCCTAACATAAATTTCTTAGGGAGAAAAGAAGCCTCAAGGCCATTTGAGGTGAAGGCAAGACTGAACCCACCCTCCAAAGGTGGAGGAATGTGAGTTCTAGGATAGCTTCCAGACCTTGTCTCAAAAACAAACCAAAACAAGGTTGGGAGTGTGGCTCTAATGGTAGAGCCTTTGCCTACCAAGCACTGGCCCTTAGGTCAAACTCCACTACTACATAAACAGCACTAGCTAGCAACTCCTGCTCTTAAGTTCCTACTGGCCCCAAGCTCTAAACTACCAACATTTCTTTAAATGTAAATACATGAAATAAGAATTTTGCAATTGCATTATAAAACATTATTGTTTGATCTTCCCTCATAAAGGCACTAAAATAAAAATATTAGAAATGGTTTGTGTGTGTGTGTGTGTGTGTGTGTGTGTGTGTGTGTGTGAGTCGAGGTGCCTGAACTCTGGGCCTGGGCCCTGCCCCTCAGCTTTTAAGCTCAAGCCTAGTGTGCTACCGCTTGAGTCACAGTGCCACTTCTGTTTTTTTCTGCTTATATGGTGCTGAGGAATCAAACTCAGGGCCTCATGCATGCAAGGCAAGCACTCTACCACTGAGCTTTTTTTTTTCTTTCTGAGTTTGCATGGGTCAATGCCTTGTATGCATGAGGCCCTGGGTTCGATTCCTCAGCACCACATAAGCAACCGGAAGTGGCGCTGTGGCTCAAGTGATAGAGCTCTAGCCTTGAGCTGAAGAGCTGAGGGACAGTGCCCAGGCCCAGAGCTCAGGCCCAAGACCGGACCCCCCCCCCAAAAAAAAAAAAAGAGTTTGAAGGTGGCGAATGGATATGTACCACTTGGGCATGCATGCATACTCAGTGCCCAACTCATTCCAGCAAGCTAAAATGAAAAAGTAGACCATAGAGTGGCACTGGCCAGGGTAAATGGTCAGTAAGATAGGATCTTCAGTTATGGGTCTTGTTCTCCAAGCAACTACTAAAAAGGAAGCAGGTATAGACTCTGCCCTCAAGATATTTATGGGATATTAGGGAGAAATATGGGGAGTATGAGACTATGTGTTTAGAAACAATAGAGACGGAAGACAGATTGTGGAAAATCAGGAGAGAGGGTTAAGCTTTGGCTACCTTACAGGAGTAGGCAGGAGCCTGGCTTTATAAAATGAGCTTACCCTGGCCTAAGGCACAGGATCAATCTGGAAAAACCTAAGCTTTTTAAATTCTTTCTTTCTTTCTTTCTTTCTTTCTTTCTTTCTTTCTTTCTTTCTTTCTTTCTTTCTTTCTTTCTTTCTTTCTTTCTTTCTTTCTTTCTTTTCCTTCCTTCCTTCCTTCCTGTTTGTCTTTCTGTCTTTTTTTTTGGTCGGTCCTGGGGCCTGAACTCTGGGTCTGGCGCTGTCCCTCAGCTCTTCAGCTCAAGGAAAGCTAGTGCTCTACCACTTGAGCCACAGCACCACTTCCGACTTTTTCTGCTTATGTGGTGCTGAGGGATCGAACGCAGGGCCTCATGCATGCAAGGCAAACACTCTACCACTGAGCCACCTTCCTAGCCCCTATTCCCTTTTACCTGTATTTAATTTAAAAATTTTTTATGATTCTGTTTTCTTTATGTATAGTCTATTTGAATGTATATCTTCAGATGGTGGGGGGAAGGGTACAAAAAAGGATGAAAAAGTACAGCAGCTCACTGGACACTGATGAAAGTGAACTATCCAACTCATGAGTGGAGACGAGAGGGAGGGACTGGGGGAGAGTAAGGGAAGGAAGACAATGTACAAAAGGAAATGCACTCATTACCTGACTCATGAAATTGTATTCTCACTGTACATCACCTCTACAATAACAACAAAGTAAATTTTAAAAAAAGAAAATGGGCAGGAGATGCATAAAGGAATAAGAGAGAAGGCACCCATGAGATATGGAACAAGGAATAGGGACCTGCAATCCTCAGTACATTGAGAAGGGAAAGTGTGGCAGCCTTTATAATAGTAACACCTAGGATGTGCCTAACCCTGTAAAAGTAATATCCCCCAGGAGATCCTGAAAACTCATTTAATACTAAAATGTGAGCAGCTGACAGTTTGAAGCACCACCTTGTGGCTGCATTGCCTGTAGACAGAGGTCAGGACCTTGAAGTGATATGATTTATCTTCAGTAAACTTCAGCCCACTCTTACTATGGATGGAAAGATATCAGAACAAGCAGAGTAGGAAGAAACACAAGAGATCGATCCCTTTAAAAAAAATCACATTTTTGGTTTTTGACAAAAAAAGTAATTAGGAGTCAGTAAAACTTCTGATCAGAACTTGAAGAATAACAGATTTTGTTATAGAAAGTAGTCTGTAGACTGGTTGGGACACTAGGGTCATTATCGAGGGTGTAGTCCACGGTGGGACAATGGGGAAAGGAGCCAGTGGAAGTAGCTAGAGGTAGAAGGAGGTCATCGAGGGGCAAGTCCCAGTGGAATGGGGAGCCTCCCTGTGCTATGACAGTCAAACCACAAATTGAGTTTACAAATGTGGCCTAACATTCTGGGTTCTTCTGAGACTTGAATTGAGGACTTGGGATATTTTCTAAGAGATGGAGGGTGAGAGTGATAAACCATGTTATCCTTTCTTCAAGCTCTTCCACAATGAAGAGACCCTGAATCACTGTAGCGGGCATGGTGCTCAGTGTTCTTCTGTTGACTCTTGTTAAATCCTTGTTGGAATGCTGTTATGTGACTTGCCTGTTACAAATGGGGGAAATGAAGTTTCACATCATTTACTGAGATCAAAGCAAGCACGCTGCGAGCCTAGGTCTGTGCACTCAAGCTGGTAGACTTTCACTACCCCTTCCCTGTGAGGAGGTGCTCTTTCTACTTACTACAAGGGAAGCTGACATGGCCTCCTCTAGCTTTTACTTTCAGAGCTTATTAGAGAAAAAGGAAAAAAAGGCTCTGCCATTACTAGGACTTGAATTCAGGGTCTCTCACTCTAGCTTTTTGCTCAAGGCTGGCATTCTAGCATTTGAGCTGCTGGGTATTTGCATTCGGTGTTTACAAACCACAATCAAAATGGTATTTATAGCTGGGAAGGTGGTAGAGTGCTTGCCTTGCATGCATGAGGCCCTCTGTTCGATTCCTCAGTACCACATAAGCAGAAAAAGCCAGAACTAATATTGTGGCTCAACTGGTAGAGCTAGCCTTAAGCTGAAGAGCTGAGAACAGCACCTAGGCCTAGAGTTCAAACTCCACGACTGGCAAAAAAAAAAAAAAAAAAGCTATTTACAAAGATTCTAACAATGCAGGAAATGTTTATGTTGAATTTGAAAAAGTTTTATAGTATAAGTTATGATGATGCCAGCCATAAAATTGAACAGATGTACTGGAAAAGAGGTCTAAAGAGTTAATTAAAATTAATATTCACTTAATATAGGCTAGTTTGAAGGTTAAAAGGCTAATAGTGGTTGTCCCTGAGATAATGGTTGATTAGGATTTTTTCTGTATATTTATCTGAACTTTTCTGTTTTTCTATAATGGGTATGTAGTACATTTTATTATCAGGAAAATAAATTCAAATGGCACAACTGCAGTCATAGCTCCAGTAGTAGAACACTTTGAAGACCCTAAGTTCAAACCCCAGTACTGCCAACAAGAAGAACAAAATTCAAAAGACAAAACCAACTTATCTTTCTTTTATCCTTTCAGGTACAATATAAAGAATTACCATTAGCTGCCTTCTGAAACAAAGAACAATATCTTCTAATCACAAAAATGCTTTTATAGTACATAAAGCTCATCATTACACAGACTAATAGTTTTATTTTTGCCAGTCCTGTGGCTTGAACTCAGGGCCTAGGCACTGTCCCTGAACTTCTTTTGCTCAAGGCTAGCCCTCTACTACTTGAGCATAGTGCCACTTCTGGCCTTTTCTGTTTATGTGGTACTGAGGAATTTAACTCAGGGCTTCATGTATACTAGGCAAGCACTCCACCACTAAGCCACATTACCAGCCCTGCTTCTCCCCCGCCCCCCTTTGTGCAAAGGATTGTTCCCAAGGCCTTACTTATGTTAGTCAAGCTTTTCACCAGTCCAGTCCATATACTATGTTAGTAGGTTACCCTTCTGACATACTAGTCCTACTATCTGGTCATGTGATAAGGTGTACAGCATCAAGATGTCTGGGTGTGCATCCTGATAACCATACTTTTTTTTTCTTCTTTTTTTGGGTCTGGTCATGGGTCTGAACTCTAGGCCTGGGCGCTATCCTTAGCTCTTCAGCTCAAGGCTAGTGCTCTTCCACTTGAGCCACAGTGCCACTTCTGGCTTTTTTTTTTTTTCTGCTTATGTGGTGCTGAGGAATCGAACTCTGGGCCTCATGCATGCAAGGCAAGAGCTCTACCACTAAGCCACCTTCCCTGCCCCTGTTAACCATTCTATCACGGACAAATTCTGTCCTCTGTGAGCTCAGTTATTTCATCCATTAAAGGATGGTAATAATACCCAATTCACAAGCTTGTCCTAAGGAATAAAGAAACCATGTGAACGTGTGAAGTTATACTTGGCTTTTGAGGAAAACTCACTGGCAAAGCTCTGCCTCTCACTCACCATTCATCAGGAAGGGAAGGTGGCAGTTGTTAATCTGAATAATGATTCAGAGAACAGAGTGCCATGGGCCAGACAAGGTGCTGGACATAGGAACATTACTGTGAAGACTACTACTGCCCTCAAGGAGTTGATACTCTGGGTAGAAAAACAGAAGAACATAATTGTGTCCTTAACTGTTAGAAGAGACTAAGGGAAAAAACATTCTGTACCAACCACTTCAAAGTGGAGAAAAAATCCTGGAATTCCTACCACCTAGAGGACTTTACCATTGGATCAGGGTTTCAAATCTTAATGAAGAGCCTCAAAGGCCTTGTAGTTTGTAGATACCTAAAACATTCTTGTGTTGTAAGCTTTATTCAAGGTTATTGGTTAAAACAGATCTATAAAACCACCTGATTTTAGAGCTAGGAGAGGCTTTTAAACATCTGTTCTCATCCAATTCTTTTACAAATTCAGAAAGCATGTGTTAGGACATGTTCTCAAAATAGATATTCTCTTTAGTGATAGAACTAGGATTAGACCCCAGGTGACTGGATTCCAATAATGTGTTCATTAATTTATTAATTCAACAGATAATTATTGGGCTCCTGTGGTGTGCTAGATCCAAAAGGTACAGAACAAAGGTCTTGCCTCCTGAAGCTGACTTTCCAGTTTAGAGAGATAAAGAAAAAAATAAATAATATGCTAGGTGGTCCATAAACTATATGAAGACAAATCCAGTGGGATTAGGGTTAGGCTGGGTTATTTTTTTTGTTTTTTAATTTTTATTTTTGGTGATAGGGCTTGAATCTGGGCCTGAGTGACGTTCCTCAGCTCTTCAGCTCTACCATTTGAACCACAGTGCCACTTCTGATTTTCTGGTGGTTATTAGAGATCAGTTTCACAGACTTTCCTGGCTGGCTTTGAACCACAGTCCTCAGATCTCAGCCTCCTGAGTAATTAGGATTTACAGGTGTGAGCCACCGGCACCTGGCTAGGCTGTTTTTGATAGAATGGTGAAGAAGCCTCTCTGATATGACATTTGAGCAGAAAGTGAAGGACTGTGTGTTGTAGGTAAAGGAAAGAGCAGGTGCAAGGGCACTGAAGCAGAAGCACAAGTTCAGTTTTCTGGAGTAGAGTGAGCAGGGGAAGAGTGGAAGGTAAGTCCAAGACAGGTGGGCTACACGTCATGTAGGGCTTTGTAGGCCTTTCCCATAGCTCATTTAGACCCTTTCTATTATTTTTTGTTTGATAAACTTGTGTTGGCCCAATTTAATTTCTCTAGGTAAGCACAGTAGTGCTTAAAAATTACCTTCTACTTACAGCTCTGCCAGTGCCTATATAAAACATGTCTGTCTAAGACGATAGAATTAAAGTCATTAGTGACATTCACATTTAACTAATCATTACAGGTAACAAATGTTGTAGAGGTGAAGGAAGGTTGCAAGTGGATTTTGTTATCAGTACAGAGCACTCTGTTTTCATATATCTATTTATGGGGTGTCTTCTACTGATTGCTTACCGAGGTGTTCTGACAAGTGTGTTATTTGAGCCAGCCCTCTTCTGAGGTCAGTGGAAAGAGCTGGGGATGGGAGAGCTGCCCAACTCTTCAGGATGCCAGAGGCTGAAGGAGGAAAATATAAAACAGAGGTCTTTTTAGCTTATAAACTTATAAGTAAATAAATTGGGTGGTATGCAAGTGTATGTAAATGTATTAAATGAAATACAGTAGATTCAAGGAAAAACTCAAATAATGTAATTCTTTAGAAAGGCAAAGTTCAAGTTCAACAAAACCAAACAGGAAGCAGGTCAAGGGGAAAGGGATAGATGAATGAAGAGGAGAAAAGGGGGAGAATACAGTCAAGAATTCAATGTCTGTTCTACATCGAGTGAGAGAAGAGGTGGGTAGGGTGGAATGGGTGAGAATGTTGATAGATGACATTGATCAAGATGCATTGTGTTCATAAACTGCTTTGTTTTTTTTTTTGGAGTCGGTCGTGGGGCCTGAACTCTGGGCCTGGGCACTGTCCCTCAGCTCTTCAGCTCAAGGCTAGCGCTCTACCACTTGAGCCACAGCGCCACTTCCAGCTTTTTTCTTTTTGCTTATGTGGTGCTGAGGAATTGAACCCAGGGCCTCATGCATGCAAGGCAAGTGCTTTACCACTGAGCCACCTTCCCAGCCCAATAAACTGCTTTGTTAAATGGCAACTCCTTTGTACAACTAAAGATAATTAAATTAATTTGAAAAAGTGAACAGCAACAACAAAAAGTTCAGAGGCATTCTGAGTGAGAATTGAAGTGCTGTTCAAATGTCAGCTGCATGGATATTACATGCCCTTGGTAAGAACTTTGAGTCCACAGCAGGGAATATATTCTACAAGAGTTGGAATTACTATTTCTTCTTTAAAGCAGTGAACCTGCTAAATTGTAAAACATACTGATAGAACTAAAAAAATTGTTTTATGAATCATGGCTTTTCTGAAAACAAAGAAATATTTGGTTGGCTTTATTTAGATAGTCAGTTTCCCCTTCCTATCAAGAAACTTAATAGAACAAGATACAAGAGACTGGTTGTCATTTATACATGAAAACAATTATTCAATAGAATTATAATGTCAAGCACAGCCACATGTGTAATCTAAAATTTTAATAGCCACATTAAAAAAATTAATAGATGGCATCCATTTTAATAATGTATTTATCTAACCCAATAGATAAAAGTACTATAATTTCTCATGAAATCAATGTTAAAAACATTGAGATTATTAATTTTAAAATACTTAGTAATGTCCTTGAAATTTGATGCATATTTTATGTTCACAGCCCATGTAAAACTTGGTAATAAGGCTTTGAAATTTGATGCATATTTTATGTTTATAGCCCATGTAAATTTGCCTACCTATCCACAGCCACCAGTGGCTGGTGGCTATTGTACTGGTAGGCGCAAACCAACAATCTAAAAATCTGTTAGCTTCATTGGAATCGGTAGAGCTGTTTCATTGGCAATGAGTGCTATATGGCTAGGTTCCTGTGCTAGGTTATTGGGAGGTAAAAGTGATCGACTGATGCAGTTGTTTCTCTCAAGGAGCTCACAGTCTGTTAAAAGGAGCACTTGACTCTATAATAATGTCCTGTTTACTACACAAAGGACACTAAGCAAAGCCATTTTTCCTGAAATAAGACTTAGAAAGGTTTTATATAATACACTGTAGCTGGGAAGAAAGGTATTTTAGACACTATGTTTTTCAATATTCCTTAAGTCCCTGGTTCAAGCACTTGAGATGCCAATTCCTACCTTCTCTAAGATCTTGTTTTTTCATCCAGAATCACTCAGGATTTTCTAGGTTTTGGTTGGATAAGTGAATGATAAGAATGAAGTTGCCTAGACTTCTTCATAAAGCAAATATAGTTGGAATGTTGAACTCAGCTGAGATCAAATTTGAGTGGTTGTTGACTACTCACTTACTAGAGATTGATAATATCCAGGGACTGTGGAAATAGAGTAGCTTGGAGAGGAGCGATAAGTCTTGAAGGATTGTTCAATTATAATGTCTGCAGAGTTCATTCCCACCTTCTGTGACTTTGATCCAGATCATAGATGGAGGGATAAGAGTAGGCTTTGCTTTGTGTCCAGAGAAAAGTCCTCTATTAAGGCAAACCAGTATGAGTTCAGTTGCAAAATTCCACATCCTAATCTGGTAAAGTCCAAGATATGTGAGGGATTAATTGACATCACTGTTCAGTCTACCAGGCTCTCATGCTTAAAGCCCACTTACGGAGGTATCACTGTGTTTTCTTCACCTGGCTATGTTTTTTCTTTGGAAAAAAATGTATGCACTAAATATTCACTATGGTACACCATAAATGCATTTTTATTTGCCTATTATAAATGATGAGTACATTCACCACAAATTACTCCTTAATGACCAATTTTATTAGGACACTTAAAATTGTTGGTTTAAATGAAATTTACAAAAAGAAATGTACTCATTACCATACTTACATAACTATAACCCCTCTGTACTTCACCTTTACAATAGAAATAAAATTTAAATAAATAAATAAGATTAATTTCCTCCATTTTCAGGAAGTATATATAGTAAGCAAAGAGCCTCACTATCCAACAAATATTTACTATCGACTTAGTGTCGGGCAATCTAAATGTAGAATGTATAAAACAGGTAAAGTCCCTAATCTATCCACTTTAGACTGTGTGTAGGGAAGATGTTAACAAACAAGTTACCTAAATGATATACATATACAAATGATAATACATATTGATCCTAAGGAGCTGAGGTAGGGTACACTAGGACCTCCAGCCCTTTAAATTCTGGTCCCAGGAGCCTCTTTGTCCATTCCCTGAAGGTTCTGGGTCCTTCTGGCCAGCCCTGTGGCAAAAGTGTTTACTATGGGGTGCTGGTGACTCATGCCTGTAATCCTATAGCTACTCAAGAAGCTGAGATGTAAGGATCACTGTTCAAAGCCAGCCTTAGCAGGAAAGCTCATGGAACCCTTCAATTAACTACCCAAAAGCCAGAAGTAGAGCTGTTTCAAATGGTAGAGTGCTAGCCTTAGGCAAAAAAGCTAAAAAGCAAAAAAGCTAGGGGACAGCTCCTAGGCCCTGACTTCAAGCCACAAAATGAGTACAAAAACAAAATAAACAACTGAGTGTTTACTGTGGTGTAGTAAGCTCTGGCAAGAAAGCCTGGTTGATGCTGATACTTACCCTGGAAGAGGTTCAGTTATCATCTCCCCAACCTTCTTGTGTTTGGGAGGAATGATAGAGTCCTAGAGAAGGGAAAATAACCAACAGGAGCTCAAGGAACAACTAATCTATTATAAGCACTGTTGTTTGTAACTCTTGTTACTTTAATACCACAATCCAAGCATTGCTTTCATCCTCATTTTGTGTAAGAGAAAATGGAGGCTTATCAATATTGAGTAATATGGCTAAATTTCCATAGCTGGTAGGTATATTAACTAGATTCAGACTTGAGCTGGTAGCACAATCTGTTAGAACATCATGAGTTTAGTGCTCATCTCAGAACTCTATATACATTATATATATATATATATATATATATATATATATATATATATATATATATATATATATATATATATCACATACAGTATTAAATAGGCTCCTATTCTTTTTTCTTTTCTTTTTGAGAGAGAGTCTTTCTTTGTATCTCAGGTTGGCCTGGCTTCATGATTCTCCTACCCTAGCCTCCTGAGTATGAGAATTACAGGTGTGTAGACTTCCATGCCCATCTCACACAACTGTTCTTTCTTTGTCTTCATCTTCCACCTTGTCATCCTCCTCCTCCTTCTTTTTCTTTTGGTAGCACTGGGATTTGAACTAAGGGCCTTGCTAGACAGGCATTCTACTACTATGGTCCCAGCCCTTTTAAAATCTCACTTTTAAAATAGAGTCTTGCATTTATGCCTAGGCTTGCTTGGACTATGATCCTCCTATTTATGCTTCCCACATCTCTGGGATGATAGGTGTGTGTCGCCACTCCTAGCTTTTATTGACTGAGATGGGAGGTCTTACGAACTTTTTACCCTGACTTGCCTGCAACTTCAGTTCTCCTGATCTCCACTTCCTGATTAGCAAGGACTATAGACATGAACCACTTACTGTGTCTGGCTTCACATCTGTTATTTTTTTTTAAGTTAAACAATGTATTCCTCTTCACGTTTGGGCAAAATTTTACTATTTTAAAGTGGTTCAATTTACTTCAAACTTTCAAAAAAGCTTAACATTAAAAAAAAAAAAAACACCTGACAATCTATGTAGAAGCTAATCCTACTCAGCACTTTAGCTATATTAAGTTTCCTAGTATGTAATAGAGACAGAGGATCTTATGTTTAAAAATAGACCTTAGGCAATTCAGTGTTGCATTTCCATAAGGTCAAAGATAGCAACACCAAAGACACTTCTCTACATACACTGTAGGGATCATATGACAAATACTATTTACCACAGTATCTATGATATTCTAATATTTAATTAAAAAATTAGAATTATCTTAGGGGAGAGTGAGACAATAGTCTGGGTCTTCTTTAGAGTGTTGGGGTCTTCAAGGGCCTCAATATAGTCTCTCTTCATCCAGCACCAGTTGGGGCATAAACTCTGTTAGATTATATTTATATTTATTTATTTATTTATTTGTTTGTTTGTTTGTTTGTTTGTTTTTGTCGGTTGTGGGCCTGAACTCTGCAGCTGGGCACTGTCTCTCAGCTCTTCAGCTCAAGGCTAGTGCTCTACCATTTGAACCAAAGTGCCACTTCCTACTTTTTCTGCTTATGTGGTGCTGAGGAATGGAACCCAGGGCCTCATGAGCATGCAAGGCAAGCGCTCTACCACTGAGCCACCTTCCCAGCCCCAGACTATATTTTTAAATACCGATAGTATTGAGAGGATCTAGATTATGGCTGTGTCCCATTTTAGCTTTGTGATTTATGGCTCCACGAGTCTTTATTATGGTCTTCAGTTGCCCTCCCCAGCTTGGCCCTTGCCCACTTGTCTCAGCTCACCTGCCATTCATTATCACTGTTCACTGTACTCCAGCCATGTTGGCTTCTTTCTTAGCCTCTGTCAGGCTCATCCAGGATTTTGTGCCTTCTGCCTGAAATGCTGCAACTCCAGATCCTTTTCTGGAGTTTCAGAGCTCATGCCACTTTCTTCAAGAGGCTTTCTTCCACCTTTCTGCCTAGTAGTTGAGTTCTCCAGTTTTGTGTCTTAAAACAGCAGGCACTGGTTTAAGTTTCTTTTCATAGTTCTATCACTGTCTGAAAGATATTTTGGATTTATTTATTGTTAACAGTAGAATGTAAGCTCCCTGGGGCGGCAGCCTGGCTTCTCTTCTTGGCTGCAGTTCCTGCAAGTAGATCACAATGTCTCCTATACCCTATGTGCTTAAGAAATGATTGTTGAATGACCATAACATTTCATCCCCAGAATCTTAGCTCCTTTTGTCTGATTAATACAACTTCTACTGTCATCCTCTGACAGTTGACATAAAGGGCATGGAGGAGTACACATTGGATTTGGCAAGACCTAAGTTAATGGGGAGATATTAGTAATTTGCAGAAATACCTCTTTGAAAGAGTCAATAGTTTAAGCCTATCAGCCTCAATTTTGGATTGGATTTACTAGCTACAGAACCTGGATACTATCTTGGGTGAAAAGGCTTTTAGGAAGGGGGAAGTGGGTGCTTAGAAGAGGAGTGAATAGGCATACAAAACAGACTTGAGAGTGTACTTGTACCAGCATCTAATTTGCTCATAGCAGTGAACCTAAGATATCCCCAGAAAGCAACTCTCTCCAGCAATTCGTTTCCACTCACTGAGAGACAACTCTCAGGGACAGTGACATTCTTATTTCCCTGTCTCTAAGATAAAGCATGAGGGAGGAATAATAAATACAAAGGTAGCTATATTGGCCTATAAACAGAAATTGCTTGACAATCAAAGATTTGGTTAAACTGACTGGCTGATGGAATCAGGATCCTCATTTTATTTACATACTTGGCTTTCTGGAAGAAAGCGCTGGCAGAATTCTTGGATACCAGCCTAGATTGGCAGAGGGGTGAAGGTAATGTAGCCACATGGCTGTGACAAGGTCAGAAGAGAACACTATTGTCATTTTGAATAACTTAGGAGAATCATTGGCCTACTTTAGCTTTGAGGAAAAATGACAAGAAATGGCAGTCAGTTCTTAGAATTTTTTATTTCTTTCTGCTCTAGTTCATAGTAACTATTCAACCTGCCAGAGTTGCTACTTGTCAATCCCATAAGTTTCCCTTGACTGAGTTTGTGAACTTTAGCAGTTTAGAATCATGAATTTAGAGCTTTAGGAATAATACTGCCATTGAACAGATTTCAATTTGCCAATAAAATTAAGGCTGTACTGTTATTTTTCTCTTGTGTTCTAAAGTTTTTGTCAGTTAAGTCTTAGAGTTGTGATTGAAGCTAATTGGGATCAAACTAAACAATGAACAGTGGACAGCTGGGGTTTAATTCTGTTATTTCTCAGATGATGATACATGTGACCAGGGACTGAAAGCTCTGTGTCAGAGAACTTTTGTTTGGTTCTGATCTCATTATGTAGCCCACGTTGACCCTAAACTATTGATCCTCTTGCTTCAGCCTCCCAAATGCTAAGATTACAGGCTATGTCACCATATCTGTATGGAAACTGGTTTTTTTTTTTTCCATTGTGAGGCCTGAACTTTGGTCCTGGGCACTGTCCCTCAGAGCTTCAGCTCAAGTCTAGCGCTCTACCACTTGAGACACAGCACCACTTCCGGCTTTTTCTGCTTATGTGGTGCTGAGGAATTGGACCCAGGGCCCTCATGCATGCAAGGCAAGCAATCTGCCACTGAGCCACCTTCCCAGCCCTGAAAACTAAGTTTTAAATAGCTAGGAATGACTCCTCAAACTATAATTCAAAACTGGTCTGGTAAATTACTCTCTAACCCAATTATAACAGACAGTCCAATTTAAAAATTTCTGATGAGCGCGAGAAAACATGCTTATGATCATTAGCCATCAGGGAAATGCAAATTAAAACAAGATACTTCTTCACCCCACTTATAATAGCAGTAATTAAGAAGACAGTATTGGGGAGTGTGTGAGAAATTAAAATCTGCATCCAGTGTTGGTGGTAATATACAATGGTGCAGCCACTTTAGACAACTTTGGCAGTTCTTCAGTTAATTAAACAAAAAACTATGACAGGTGACACAACAATTCTGTTTCTAGATATATACTCAAGAGAACCAAAGGCATGCCCGCCTAAAAACTTGTACATGAATCCTTACAACACTGTGATTCATAATAGCCCAAAAGTGGAATCCACCAAGTAACTAATGAATAGAGAAAGAAAAACATAGTCTATACAATGTAGTATAATTTGATCATAAGACAGAATGAAATACTAATACATGGGACAATGTGGATGAACTTTGAAAACAGTAGGTGAAGTGAGTCCATTTATAAGAAGTTTCCAGAATAAGCAAAACCACAGAGACAGGAAATAGATTCATTGTTGCCATATGGGAAGGAGAGGGCTGGGAAGGAGATGGTAAAGGGCATAGGATTTCTTTTTAGGGTGATGAAAATGTTCTACAGTTGATTGGGGAAATGATTGCCCAACTCCGTGAATATGTTATAGGCCACTGAATTGTATACTGTAAGTGAATTATATGGCAAGTGAATCATACCTCAATTGGGCTGTCTGGAAGAGAAACCATTACCATTACTCTTGGGCATGGAATGTGACAATCTGTTGTTGTCATTCCTATTCCTGGAGCTCAACATTGTGGCAATTGTAACCTCTGCTTCTACCAAAGAGAACCAGGGTGCTACCCCTATTTCTTCAAGTCTAAGATGGTGATAGTCACCCCTGGAAAGTAGCTGTCACAATCAGTATGTCCTGCAGGACTTCCAAAGTGGGGAAGTCATGCACCTAACCTACTTAAGCACCATAGCTTAGCAGCACAGTAGGGTATCAGTTGTTCAGTCATAATGGCCTGGCTCACTGGGAGTCATCACTCACTGACACATCAGGAGAATTGGGTCACTTATCACTGGCCCAGGAAATTATCAAAATTCAAAATATGATGTATAATTTCTACTGCAGGCTCATAGTTTTCACATCATCATAAAGCTGATAAATTATAAATTGAGCCATTGACACTAGGAGACTATTTCATATTTTAAACATAGTTTCCATGCAGCAGCCTTATGAAGTAGGCATTTGTCTCCCTGTTTAATGATGACCTTCAAGATCAGGAAAGGACAGGGAAGTAATTTGTCCACACTCACACAGTGTCCTGGTCTGTGCTGCTCTGGCAAAATACTGGAGCCTGGGTAAATTATGTTGCTTATAGTCCTGAAGTCTGGAAGTCCAAGATGAGGTGCTACAGATTTGGTGACTGGCGAGATCTCGTTGAGCCTCACAGGAGGGAAGGGACAAAAAGGCATGGGCTCCTTCAATCTCTTCCTCATTTGTGAGGGCTTTGTCCTCAAGCCTTAATCACCTTAACCCTCTTGATATTCTTGCACTGGTGATCAATGTCTGATTTTTGAATTCCAGGGCGCACATTCAGATAATAGCACAGAGCTGTACAGCTGAAAAATGTCATTTCTACCACCACTCAATGCTGTTTGTATCCTGAGGACACTGCAGTGTATACTAAGATAAGGAAACATGGTTTCTTTCTCAAGAAACTGATTGTCAAGTAGACATGGTAAATACAACCATAACACGAAGTAGCTTTAATAACATTGTGGTGAAGTTGTCACAGAAGTACGCCTCAGCACAGGAGTCCAGAAAATCTCAAGTACTGAAGTTTATATAACGCCATGGGCTCACAAAGAGCCAACACAGTCACACTGATTTTCTAAAAACAGCTGAGACAGGGCTCACATGATAACTAGTGTTGACAAAGGTGTGAGTGAGAATGTAAGGCTCCAGTACACCCTGTTAATCAAAATGCAAGTTAACATAGGTATAAGGAAAATTGGAAACAATTGTATAAAACAGCCTAAAACATTATCTTGCTTTTGACCTTCAACTTCTACGTCTTAAGGAACTATTCTGAGAAAGCAAATGTGCAAAAAGAGGTATATGGCAGAATGTTGGTTCCAAGCATTTGTGATTTTGTGAAGGTTTTCTTTTGTTTGAGACAAGGTCTTGCTGTGTAGCCCAGGCTGGCTTCAGGCTTGTAGCCCAGCTTGAACTCATGGTTCTTCTATCTCATCTTCCCTAGTGCAGGACTTATGCAGGACTTACAGGTCTATGCCACAATGTCCAACCCCATTATTATTGCAAAAGCTTGAAAAATACTATTCTTAAATTATGATGTCTCTGTCTCTGTCTTTGTCTCTGTCTCTATCTGTCTGTGTGTCTGTCTGTCTCTCTCTTTCAGTAGTAACTGGGATTATGGACTCAGGTCCTCTTATTTATGAGGCAGGTGCTCTACCACCTGAGCCATGCCACTAGTTCAGCATATAGTTTGAGCAAAAGCTATTTTCACAGTAACTTACTCTCCTTTTCCACTTTGATTCTCTCATGAGTAGGTGTAGAAAGTTCATTTATTTTTTTCATATTCTACATTGCAAATAATCTGTATAAAAAAAGCTACCAGTTTTCAAGTATTGGTGTGCTATAAAATAAAATCCAGGAATGCTTGGGGGGGCATGGCCCAAGCTGTAGAGCACCTAGCATGTGGACCATTGTGCAAACCCCAGCCTTGACAGAAAAAAGAAATTATCCACAATTATTTGAAAATGATTCCTCCCTTTTCCAACTGCTTGTCTGTGAGAGGCTGTCTTTCCTTTATGTGCTTCTACTAATAGAACACATCTACATTTTGAATGCGGAAGCATATTTGAGAATTCAGCTGTCTTCTCCCAAGCCACACATTTTTAAAAATGGCAAAAATATGAATGATGCCATTTTTTCATGGAATGATTTTGTTTCTGTGTTTTGGAAAATGGAGTTTTATAAAATATGTTATTCATGTTGACATTAAATAAGTGTTTTTTGTTTTGTTTTTGGGGCTTTTTTATTTTTGTTTTTGAAACAGGATTTCCCTATGTAACCCAGGCTAGCCTTGAACTCAAGATCTTTCTGCCTCAACCTCAGAGTGCTGGGATTAAAGGCATGTGCCGTCATACCTGGTGGTACTTTTTAAATTTTAAATGAACTAATAATTTAAGAATTCCTGTTTTAAAGGAGGAGGCTGCAATGCTTGGTAAGAAATGTATGCATTATTCTGCCCATGTAATTGTAGCCCCTCTGTACAGTATGTTCTCAAATAAAATAAAATACAATTTAAAAAAAAAAAAAAAAAAAAAAAAAAAAACCCCAGTTCCAGAATATAGAGATACATAAAAAAAAAAAAAAAAAAAAAAGATATTTTTTATCATTGACCAATGGCCCCAAATCCTAGGCTAGGATCCAGGCATCAGGGAAGTGATATTCAGCCATCACTGCAAGTTTGGTTCTGGGGCAAAACATACTTTTAAAGAAACATTGGTCCCATGGTTTCCCTTATTTGTAATATCTAGTATATGTATAAGTCAAGCGGAAAAGGTCAGATAATGTGATGTCAGGAAAATGAACCCTTAGATGTATATTTTAATGTTTTTTTTCTTTCATGCATGTATTTCTAATGCATTTATAAGATTATCTCTTTGTTGCTTTGTATGTCCCTCCCCCACAGTATAACCCCTGCTTTCACTATATTTGATGTCAGTATAACTTGTGGAGGAGATGGGGAAAAACCAGTTGTTTAAGGATACAGGTGGACCTGTTGCAACAATGAGAAGTACAAGTTGTCATGTCCAAAACGAGCTTTACAACATCGGTGCGGTGGGGGGGGCAGAAGGAAAGGGGGGGAAGGAGGATTGGGATTGGGGGGAGGGGGGAGGCTGGGAAGGGATGTGAAGGGTAAACAAAGGAGGAGGCTGCAATGCTTGGTAAGAAATGTACGCATTATCCTGCCCATGTAATTGTAACTCCTCTGTACAGTATGTTCACAAATAAAATTAAATTAAATTTTAAAAAAAAAAAAAAAAAAAAAAAAAAAGAATTCCTGTTTTAATTGCAAGTACTATTAATATTGATAGGTTCATCCCACATAAGCAAAAGCATTTGAAGGCCTCAATAATTTTTTAGGGTATAAATTGGTTTTGAGAGCAAAAAAATGAGAACAGCTGTTGGAAAAATCTATTTTAGCATGGAAAATAAAGTGCCTCATCCTCAATAGTGCTGGAATTTAAACCAAAATCTTTATGTTTACTAGGCAAGTGTTTTACAACAGAGCTACATCTCTAGCTTCAGAATATTTTTTAATTAACAAAATGTACTTTATAAGATACACCATTTGTGATTTTACAAAAAGCACATCTCTTGGGATAGACCAAAAATGAAAAAATAATCAAAATATATATTAAAGTAGTCATCTTTGAATATTGCTATTCCTTATTATTTTCATTTTTGTATTTTTTTGTTTTCAATACATTTTACAGTAAAATTTGTATTTGGTAATTAAAAAAATATATATATATATACTATAAATGTAAGACCTAAGATAATTGAATTTGACCCTGAGTTGAATTGAGGAATAAAGTAAAAGTTTTTTTTTGAACAAAGATTGTCTGTTAAGTTTTAAAAATCATTTCACTAGGTCAAATGCAGATTAAAAATTATTTTAATGACTTTTTCTTTTGTAGGAGCTTAATAAGAGAATATTATGTGAAATTCATCTTAATTTTTAGAACTGCTACAGAGAGACCTAACTGTTTTACTGTCTTGTAAAAATGATTTGATAATAACCCCATTTATCCAACACAGCCCTCCCTAAAAGTGAGTGAAACTATTAGCTCTGCTAGGCTAATTTTCACTTTGGAGATTTTATAAGCTATTAGTAAGTTATTCCTGGTATGCCAACAGGATTTTTTTTTCATTTGTTTCCTTTTCCTTTGGAATTTTAGAGACTTCCTTTTATGAATTTTGTTTTACTATACATGCAAGCGATTTTTTTTAGTTTTTAGTTTTTTATTTTCTATATATTTTTTATTGTGAAAATACCATACAGAGGGGTTACAATTACATGGGCAAGGTAATGAGTACATTTCTTATCAAGCATTGTTGCCTCCTCCTTTGTTTCCCCTTCCCATCCCTTCCCATCTTCCCCCCATCTCCCCACCCCTCCTTTCCAATGGTGGGATTTGAGCCTGATGTGGGGCCATCAACTAGGTTTCCTGTGTATTTCTTATCTGGTAGCTCTGCTGATCTGACTTCAACTTCACAGGAACCAGGTACTCCTGCCACCAACCTAACATGGCAGAACTTGATCAAAGTGTAATAACCTGTCAACAGTGGTAGGAAAAGGAGTATAAAATAATCCTAGAAACTTGCTTAGAAAGTTGAAGAGGGGAGGTGCAAAGTTGAGTGGTCAATACAAAGTTTTAAAATTATTTTCATGACACATGATCCTTCCAAGTTGCAATTCTTCAAGACCACACTGGAGAGAAATGAACTACTTAAAAAAAAAACCTGGAGGGCTGGGAAGGTGGCTCAGTGGTAGAGTGCTTGCCTGAGGCCCTGGGTTTGATTCCTCAGCACCACATAAGCAAAAAGAAAAAAGCCGGAAGTGGCTCAAGTAGTAGAGCGCTAGCCTTGAGCTGAAGAGCTGAGGGATAGCACCCAGGCCCAGAGTTCAGGCCCCACAACCAGACCCAAAAAAACAAAAACAAACAAACAAAAAAACCCTGGAATAATGTTTATATATTTTTTTATTTTTTTGTTGGAGACTGGGATTCGAACTTGGTATTGCATGCTTTCACTCACTGGCTTGATGCTCAACTACCTGAGACAGGCCTCCAGACCTAGATGTAGCTTTTTACACACTCTTCATAAATCATTAATTTGAGAGTAAAGGAAAAATGAGGTGTTAAGAATATTTCTAAACATATTTTGTGTGCACAGAACATACTTTTTAATACTGCTCTTGCAAAAAAAGAAAGAAAGGAGCCACCACAGAATTAATGGTGTTAATGAATTATCATCTAGAGCTGATGTGGCAGAAAATATTCAAGGAATTGTCAGCAATTGTAACATCATGATTAATTTTCCTTGATGGTTTATTGGCAGTGTAATTTTGGAAGTTGATAAGAATCCAGTGTATACTTAAAGATAATAATTTTAAAATATCAGAAAAAAGAATTCAGTGGAGGAGAATTTGGAAGTTGAGGGTTTATGTGGTTGTTGACCAATCAGCATTTTTCTGAGCAACCCCTCCCATCCTCACTCCTCTGCACAGAGGGTTCTCAACGATGTTTCTCTGCAAGCTTCTCCCAGACCTCCATTGCAATCTGTCTGAGTGTTAATCCAAACACACTCACAAGAGCCAACCCTAAGCCACCTCAGTCTTGTTGCTCCTCCTGGCAAAAGAATTCTCCTTCCTGATGCTCCAGAGCTGGATGAACTCTACCTGCCCCTGCTTATCTTGGTAGCGTAGGCTGCAGGGAGGACCTTGTGGCTTTCTTTCTTCTTTTTACCTTAAAAAGAGAAGCAAAAAAGTCACCCTATCCTTAACTAGGTATATGGATAAACCCCGACTCCATTTTATAGCGGAGCTAGATTTGATTTCTAATGCATTGTTATAATTATTTTCAAAGTCCCAACATGGGAACTCCTTCTTTGCTGCAAACTTAGCAAGAAAAATTGTTGGAGAGCCACCAAGGAAATCTCACCAGATTTTGCCTGGTTTTTGGACCAATTGGCTCTTAAACTTCATACACTCATGGAGTTATAATTGTAGTCTTTGTTTTGTTTCTTTTAAAAAGAAGTCAGTGCAATAGCTGGGTACAAGTCTATCCTGGCTCATGGATTTATTTTGAAAAGATCCCAACTTGCCACATTCTACTCAGCTGAAGTGCTCTGTCTCTTAGTAACCACCACTCAACATTCACAGGAATTTTGACAGCAGGGGCTGGTGGGTACAGTTTCTGCTTAGCACTAATACTCAGAAGCTGTTGAAGAATTCCAGTGCTAAACAGTTAAGCTGTGTTTAAGTCCTCTGCTGGGATTCCCAGAACATGAATATTCTTAACTGGCATGGTTTTTTCACTTACACCCTCAGCCCATGTTTCTGCTTTTTGTTTTGTTTTGTTTTTTATTCTTTCTTTTCTTACTCTTGGGTCCCCTGGAGCAGTAGTGCTTAGCTAGTTCATGTGTGAAGACATTGCTGATGTCTCAATTGGAAATGGGATGCTACTGGCATCTAGTGGAAAGAGGCCAGGGGCTGACTAAATGTGATTAGCACACAGCACAGCTCCCCACCCCAACTAAGAATGATCTAGCTCCAAATGGCAAACTCTCAGCTCCCAAGATCACAAATAATTGGAGTATCCACATTGTGGTCTGGAGAGGTCACTAATCTATGAACCAACCTTATCTTCCTCTCTCTCTCTCTCTCTCTCTCTCTCTCTCTCTCTCTCTCTCTCTCTGTGTGTGTGCACGCAGGTCTTGGGGCTTGAACTCAGGGCACTGAGCTTCTTTTGCTCAAGGCTAGAGCTCTAACCACTTGAGCCACAGAACTACTTCCTGAGTAGTTTATCGGAGACATGAGTCATGAGTCTCATGGACTTTCTTGCTGAATCTGAATCTCAGTCCTCACATCTCAGCTTCCAGAGTAGCTAGGATTACAGGTGTAAGCCACCAGTGCCCGGCTTTTTTTTCTTCTTCTTCTATTTCAGTACCGGGGATTGAACCCAAGGCCTCTTTAATGCTGGGCAAATACTCTATCACTAACACATATCTACAGCCATTTTAAATTTTATTTTCAGAAAGCACTTGCTGGCCTTGAACTTGCAATCTTCCTGCTTCTGCCTTAGCTTTAACCTTTCAAGTAGCTGAGACTATAGAAACACTTTGTTATGCTTGGATTTGTATGCCCTTTATTGCCAAGAATAGTGGCATTTTTAGTTGTCTTTTCTTTTTTGGTACTGGGGATCGAACCCAGGACGTTGCACTTGTTAGGTTTGCCACTGATCTACATCCCAGCCCATTAGTGGCATTTTTTTCCTTAGATGATCCTGAGGTTTGGATGCATGGCTTTGCACAGATTAGACAAATACTCTACCATGGAGCTACAGTCTTTGCCCCTTACTTTCTGAGACAGGATCTTGCTACGTAGCCTTAAGGTACTCTTGAATTTGAGATCCTCCTGCTTTTGCCTCAAAAGGATTTTAGGGATACACCATTACACTTGGCAATGGATGAATTTCTATTCATTTATCTCCTTTTCTCTAGTAGATTCAGATATTTTCATAGGCAATTGAGTCAAGACACCTAGCTCATGGCCATTCCTTAAATATTTACAAATTGATTTCTCATGTTAGACTATGACTTTTTCTTTATTCTTGCAGAAAAGTGGTTTCAACATTTTCTGAGTTCTGGATGGGCCACTATCACTATGGTGTGGACATATTCTGCTCAACATAACTGGAGAATTTATGCATGTGGCCTACATGAGGTATTTTGGTTTGGAAGGAATGAAGCTAGTCACTATTTTGAAACTTCCTACTTTCAAATGGGTCACTTCTTCATCTGCTCCTGGTTTTGGGAACAATTAACCTTCATACTTCATGCTCTTAAGGAGTTATAATTGTAGTTTAAAAAAAAAGTCAGTACAACAGCTGGGGAGAAGTCTATCTCTGGTAACTGGTCAGAGATGGAGTTGTGCCAGTTAAAGGAGACTCACTCAGTTAGATTTCATTCCTTCTTCCCTCCTTCCAAGCTTCCTTACCTGCCTGTGTCGCTCCCTCCTTCTCTTCCTCCCTCCCTTTATTCCGCCCTCTTTCTTTTCCTCTTTCCTTTCTATGCTTTCTTCCTTCCTTCTCCCCTTTCTCTCCCTCTCGACCTTCCTTCCTCCCAAGCAGGACCTGGGACCTGTGCTATCAATGAAAACAACCTCAGCCATAGATGCATTTAAAAAAAATAAGGTCAAGCATGTGTAACCCAACCATCTGTGAACAACAAGGATAGACACGGTCCATCACTGACTGTCTCACACCTTGGGAAAATAGGGTAATAGATATTTTGGAGGTTGGAGTAGCATTTGGAGGCATCTGCATAATGGTAAAATTTTTTCAACTAGCTCCTATGACTTTCAAGGTGATTCCAGACTTTTGTGAAGGTGCCCCCAAACACACCCATACATATAGGATGGTTTCCTCTCTTCTTCCATTTGCACCTGCATCCTGGTTCTCCTGAGAAATTCATTTTTACCTTGCAAAATATCACATCAGCTTTTACATACAGTGGTTGTATTCCAGACCCATTCTTTCACAGCCTGCTACACTCAGCTTGAAAGTTAAAAAAATTACAATCTCTGTAACACACTTGATGCCTTTTGCATATTCTTTCTGTGGAAACGTGTCATGTCTCCCACACTAACCTCTGAGTTCCATAAAAATGGGAATCATGTTATTCTTCTTATTCTTACTACGTTACTCATTAGGGGTACTTATTTGAAAACAGGATTTCTATTATTTCTCTTTCCAGTCTCAGTTTTTATTTTTAGTTTATAAAATGTTATTGATTGAGTTATCTTTGGTTGCATTACAGAGATAGTGGTAATGGTAAATGGATGAAGATAGCCCGGTGGTGTTAAATTATGCTTTTTTTTTAACCATATGAATGTCTTCCTTTACAAATATAATTAAAATAATATGTGCACATATACACATATGTAATCTCAAAAGTATGTCTTTAAGGCCAACAAGTACAGATGTTTACTGTGAGAGCAAAGCAGTTAGTGATGACTGTGGGTATGCATTAGTGAGGACTTATATTAGCTATTATAAGAAACCCACCAAAGTCTCAGGGCTTAGTGTCAAAAGCTTCAGAATTTCTCTTTAGCTCACTTAGAAAGTACAATACACTTATTCCTCGTTGTGTAACTTTTATCCAAATAATGTCTCAAGGACTTTACCCAGGATGACTTTGGCATCTTTAGCATATGTTTTTTAAGGTTGTCATGCTTAAAACCTGTGGATCAGCAAAAGACATGGAGGGTCGAATGGGTGAAATTTTCATGATCCAGGCCTAGAAAACTGCACTCTTTCTGTGGCCACATGGTCATTACCTGGTGACATTTAATGCGAGGCTGGGAAACGGGTTGTCTATAAGCTCAGAAAGAAAAAGACTGTGGTAGTAATCTAGCCATCTCTGGTAGCAGGCAAAGAAAGAACTCTAAATACACCAAAGAGAAAATGGAAAGTGAAGCTCACAAATAATGAGAGACTGGTAAACTAGGAAGGAACCATGCGAGTGCTAGACAGGGAAAGTGCTGGAAAGAAAGACTGATCATCTGCCTTGGGTGCCAGAGATTTCCCTCCTTCGAGTCATTTTGCTTTAAGATTCCATCCCTGCTTGGGGCAGGACATGGAAAGCACCTGGAGGACCAAGCAGGCTTAGCCTGAAAAGCCCTCCAGACCAACTAGGAGATAGCAGGACTGAGGGGCCCAACCAGCTCACCATCTCATTAAAATCCAAATCCTACTCCAGGCTTAGGTGAACTGGCTCCCAGCTACCATTTTGACTTCATCTCCTCTTACTTTCTCTCCTGTTCTCTGTTCCTTTCCTGCACTCTCCATTCTTCACGGAGCATTGCCCATGACAAGCACAGCCTCATCTCAGCACCAGGATGATTGTTGTTCCAGTTACTCCTTTTCCTCCATGACTCTGCTCAAATGTCTCTTAAATAATACAGCATTCAAACTCATAGGCCTCATTTTCCTTTTCCAAATATCTCATTTGATTTTCTTTATAGCATGTTATCTTCTTAAATCCTACCAGCACTTACATAACACAAGAAGTGGGCATTTGTTTTGTTTGATGCTGCTGTATCCTTACTGCACAGAACAGTGTCTGGTATGTGGTAGGGGTTAAAATTTGTTCAATGAATCAATGAGCAAATTATGGGTAAAAGGAAATAAAATGCTTAAAAGTATTTTGGAAGTCATTAAATGGTGTATAATTCTATCATATTATTATTATTCCTGAAAATCAGATATCTGGTGAATGCCAGAGGACTCTAATCCAGATTTTCTTAGTCCCATGAACAGATACAGAGGCAGCTATAGAGCTATATGGCTGAGCATAAAGTGATGTAAGGCATTCTGTAACACCAAATTTCATCTTTTTTGAGCAAACTTTTTTTCCAAACATGTGATTCCTTTGTACTATATGAAATACTACTTATCATGGGCTGTTAATAATGCCCCCTTACAATTTGTGTGTGTCACTTAAAAAACATCATGGCAGCTATCAATGTTTTTCAGTTCCTAAGGATGTGTCTCTCCTTTGAGGGAGTCTTGTATGTGATCAGGGCAGTCCTGAATTCTGACTGATGGATTACTCTCCATCTGTTTGGCCCAAACATTATTTTGTGGATACTCACTAACATGTAGATTATTTATCCTAACTGTTCTTGTTGTCAAGGCCTATCCTGTAGGTCAGACCAGCTGCCGTACATGTGGCCACTTATTCGTTTTGTGGTTGGACAAGCAGCCTTATGACACAACACACTTTCTTCCTTGTCTAAGTTCTAAAACAGTTGATGGGTGAATCAAAGAAATAATGGATAGAGCTAAAAGCATTAGCTTTATTACTGATAAAGCTGATATCAGGGAATGTAGCTTAGATATGTGGGACAATACTGTGTTTTCTAATTCCAAACTTTCAAAATAGACAGATGTAGATACTTGGTCTTAGCTAGAATCACATATAATTCATGGGGCAAGAACAGAATTAACTGGGGAAGAGATGTAAAGGGAAACTAGACCTGGAAGGTTAAGCTAACAGATGGCCTTCTACATGAAAGTAAACATCTGAAATGAGAAATTAGTGCCCCAAATACTTTAAGTAAATTGCTATCATGTGTTTAAAGAGATTTTACAGATAAAATACTCCTTTAAAAAGGCTAAGGGTGACCTAATGCAACAATGATACTCACAAAGGAATGAACTTGGGCTTGGTAGAGTGCTTGCCTGGCATGCATGAAGCCCTGGGTTCTATTTCTCTGTACCACATAAACAGAAAAAGCTAGAAATGGCACTGTGGCTCAAGTGGTAGAGTGCTAGCCTTGAGCTAAAGAAGCTTGGGGACAGTGCCCAGGCCCTGAGTTTAAGCCCCAGGACTGCAAAAAAAAAAAAAAAAAAGGAAATGAACTTTACAACTTTGCAGAGGTAGGGGTGTGGGGGCAGGAGCGAGGAGTAAATAGTGAGAGAAAAACAAATGGAGGGGTAAAAATGTTCAACAAGAAATAACAAGAAATGTACTTATTAGCTTGCTTAGGTCACTATAACCTCTCTGTACAGCACCTTTACAACAAAATAAAATATAATTTAAAAAATGCTAAAATGCTAATTTCTATATTCTTGAATAGATTCAAGCAGGAAACAGGTCCTAGACAACATCTGAGTGTTCTCAAGTACAGAATATTATTATGTCTAGCGATATTCTTGTACAGATGAGGGTCTAGGCAAGCACCCAGTTTGTTTTCCAGTGGAGCTGCCTCCAGCAGCTAAATACATTCCATCTAAATACATTCTAGACTTCAGAAGAAGGAAATAAGACAAAATTGATTTATATTTCTACCACAAATAGGTCGCTTAGATCAAGTTAGTTAGTTGGAAGTAAAAGTTTGAAAACTTTTTAGAAAAAAATTGTGCCTACCAGTAATTCTTGCTATTAAAAAACAGGCTGAATATTCTGCTTGAATATAGCTTGAGCTATTGAGTGAGTGAATTTTACTCACTGCTTAAACTTGAAATCAATTGAAAGTCATTGGTGATTGAGGAAGTGTTGTAGTTTCACCTGAAGCTTTATGGGAGTAAACTCTAACAGAAACAGGTAGTGTAAAGAAAGTATAATACAAAGCATTTAAATCACATTAAAAATATATACCCTGTGGAACTCAGGGTAGTCTCAGAGTTGCCATTTTTCTACTTTAGACTGCTCATTGCTGGGATTACAAATATGTGTCACTATCTCCAGTTGTCAATTAAAAAAACAGACAAACAAAACTAAACCCAGTTTCCTCCACTAACCAAAACGCTCTTTTCCACGAAGCAGACTAATGTCCAAAGCAAGTTAACCAGTCCAGTGAACAGGTTACTTTCTAATAATTCCTCTTTTATTTTTTATTTTTTTTTAATTGTATTTTATTTTATTTGAGAACATACTGTACAGAGGGGCTACAATTACATGGGCAGGATAATGCATACATTTCTTACCAAGCATTGCAGCCTCCTCCTTTGTTTACCCTTCACTTCCCTTCCCCGCCTCCCCCCTCCCCCCACCCAATTTTACCCCCCTCCCCCCACCCAATTATACCCCCCCCCCACCGACATTGTAAAGCTGGTTTTGACATGACATTTTGTACTTCTCATTGTTGCAACAGGTCCACCTGAATCCTTAAACGACTTGTTTGTCCCCATCTCCTCCACATGTTATACTGACATCAAATATAGTGAAAGCGGGGGTTACACTGTGGGGGAGGGACATACAAAGCAACAAAGAAATAATCTTATAAATGCGTTAGAAACACATGCATGAAAGAAACGAAAACATTAAAATACATATTTAAGGGTTCATTTGACTAACATCACATTATCTGACCTTTTCCGCTTGACTCATACCTATACTAGATATTGCAAATAAGGGAAACCATGGGACCTATGCTTCTTTGGGCCTGGCTTACTTCACTTAATATAATTTTTTCCAAACCTTTCCATTTCCTAACAAATGGGGAAATGTCATTCTTTCTGATGGAGGCATAGAATTCCATTGTGTATATATACCACATTTTCTTGATCCATTCATCTACTGAGGGGCATCTGGGTTGGTTCCATGTCTTAGCTATGGTAAATAATGCTGCAATAAACATAGTTGTGCTGGTAGCTTTAGTGTGGTCTTGTTTGTAAACATTTGGGTAAATGCCCAAAAGTGGGATTGCTGGATCATAGGGGAGATCTATGTGAAGTCTTTTGTAATTCCTCTTTTATTTTGTGATGTATTTTTATAAAAGGGTAGTTGTGATGTCCTTGAACTGTTTTATACTGGTTGTACTTGTGATTGTTATAACATGATTTAATTAAATATTACTTGAGCTGATGTAAACACAAGGGTGAAAGAGTTGTTACTCTGAAAATGCAATTATATATTTGTTTTTTTTTTTTTTTTTTTTTTGGGTCCGGTCGTGGGGCCTGAATTCTGGGCCTGGGCGCTGTCCCTCAGCTCTTCAGCTCAAGGCTAGCGCTCTACCACTTGAGCCACAGTGTCACTTCCGGCTTTTTTCTTTTTGCTTATGTGGTGCTGAGGAATCGAACCCAGGGCCTCAGGCATGTAAGGCAAGTGCTCTACCACTGAGCCTCCTTCCCAACCCCTGAAATTATATATTTGAAAGAGTAATAGGAGTCTCCAAAAATCCAACCCCACCAACTAACCAACCAATCAACCAAATTACACTACTTTGAGGGAATGGGTGGAGTTGGGAGAGATGGGAGGAGTGACATTGACCAAGGTGAATTGTATTCATAAACTGGCATGTTGAATTGAAAACTCTATGTACTCTACTTTGTACCACTACTTAAAGATAATAATTTAAGAAAGCCCCAAATGGTATAATAACACCTCACAGAAGTTCATAGCCTTGTAGAGGAGTGAAGCTGCCTGTGAAAAGAGCTGGAATGCAGGATCGTGAATGCCATAGAAGTTTACAGAAAGCTCCAGAAATTCAGATGAAAGGGATTACCTTGGCTTGCAGAAGTGACACCTACCTGGAAAAGTTGATGTACAAGCTGGTCTCTAAAAGCAGAAATGGTAAGATGTGCAGAGATGATTCCTTTTAAGTGGAGAGTAAGATGTAAGCACAAGTTTGCAGTGTAGGGCTTGTGTTTGGCTGAGTCATAGAATTTCTAAGGGGAACATCCCTGAGTGTCAAGTGGCATAGGCCTTGATTACTAACATTCTGGCCACTGTGAAAATAAGATACGTATTCTTTTCATCCACAGTGAGCCTGAAATAGTTTTCAGTGTACTTATAAGAGTTGTCTATTATGGCATAATAAAACTGTATAATAATTTCAGTAATATTTTCATAGATTTTTCTTACCTCCTTAATAGCTTATAAATTTGTTTTTGTAAGTTTAGCTAGTAAAATATATAATTGCAGAATTACTGATTCTATTAAGAAAATTTGATTTTTACAATTTAAGACCTATTAACAATTTATATCATAAGTTTATAAGCTTGCTTATGCTTTAAAGTGTAATTTTCAAGACTTACAAGCAGGGTCATATGTGACTTCCCCATTGTTATGTTACAAAAATAGATATTTAGATCATTTAAGAAGATTTAGTTGAGAAAAAAATTGTCCACTGCCTTCTTTTGTTTGAACTGTGGTTTCTTGTGAGAATTAGGCACTATGCAAATCTAATGCACTGTTATTATATTGTCCATAATTATATGTAAAGAACTTTAATGTCATTTTAACTGTTAATCAGAGAAACTGCCAGTTCCTAGGTTATAAATCTTGATCCCAAAGACAAAATATAAAAGTTACACTTTTTTTGTTACAGACTTAACTTTTCAGAGAAAAATATTTTGAGGATCTATTCTACTTCTACAAAAGTACAAGGTTTTGTTCCTTAAAGAAATCAGTATGAGGGGCTGGGAAGGTGGCTCAGTGGTAGAGCACTTGCCTTGCATGCATGAGGCCCTGGGTTCGATTCCTCAGCACCACATAAGCAAAAAGAAAAAAGCCAGAAGTGGCGCTGTGGCTCAAGTGGTAGAGTGCTAGCCTTGAGCTGAAGAGCTTAGGGACAGCGCCTAGGCCCAGAGTTCAGGCCCCACAACCAGACCCCCCCCCAAAAAAAGAAATCAGTATGAGTACCAACCCCCCCAAAACATGTTTACTGTAAAATGAAGGCAATTGTTACTTTGATAGCTCCACTTTGCTAGTCACTTCCCTCTTTTGAAAATTTATATCTGGCAGGCTGGCAAGTGTGAAGCACCGAGTTCAAGCCCTAGTAAAGGGGGAGGGAGAGAGAGAGGGAGGGAGAGAGAGAGACAGACAGACAGAGACACACAGAGACAGAGAGATAGACACACTGAGAGAGACACAGAGAGTGGGAGAAACTATGAAGCTAGGCACGAATGGTCACACCTGTAATCCCAGCTACTCTGGATGCTGAGACCTGAAGGATCACAGTATGAAGCCAGCCTGGGTAGAAAAGTCTGTGAGAACCCATATCTTATTAACTAGCAAAAAGGTTGACCAAAGGCTTGGCTTAGCTGGTAGAGTGGAGCTATGAGCAAGCCAGCAAAGAGTACAATACAAGACTCTAAGTTCAAGCCTTAATGTTTTCATGTGCCTGCATATACATGCAGGCACCTGTGCACACCTGTGCACACACATGCTCAATGACTAATGCTTACTTGGAACATAGCTAGACTATTATGGAGTGGCAAAGGCTTCTGTAGAAGAATGCTGTTAATGTAATGCTGAACTTACATGAGTGCAGGCATATAGGGCAGAACTTGTCAGATACCCAGAAAAAAAACAGAATAAAAATTCTACAGCTGAAAAAATATAACGAAAATGACACATTTTATGATTTAGTAAGCACCATTAGACATAATTAGATACAGAATTAGTATACTTGATGACATACTGGAAAAATCACAAAAATACAAAAGAAAAGAAAAGAATATTGGAAGAAACAACCAAATAAAGCACAGATAGGATATAATAAGATTTATAACTTACAAAAATCTTAGAAAACTTGGAAACTCAGAAGGTAAAAGAGACCAGGAGACAGAAACAATATTTATACCACAAGAATGGCTGAGAATAAAAATGATGAGCAGGTGTGGTATGGTGGCTCATACCAATAGTTCTAGATATTAGGGGGCATAGATCCAGAGGCTCATAGTTCAAGGAAAATTCAGACAAAAAGTCAGCAAAACTCCATCTCAACCAAGAGTTGAGTGATGCGTGCCTGTGATCCCAGCAATGTGAGAAGTATAAGTAGGTGGATAATATTGTAAGCTAGTCTGGGCACAAATGTAAGACCTTATTTTTAACAATAACTAAAGCAAAAAAGATCTGGACACTTGGTTCAAGTGTCAGAGTACCTGTTTATCAAGACTTGAGTTAAAAAAATGATGAAAGACATTAATCTACAAACTCAAAAAAAGTCAGTCTCCAAGCAATCTATGGTTCCTAAGAACATGAGAGCAACTTCTGAAAACTAAAAACAACAACCCAGTCTTCCAAAAGGTTGGGGATTGGTAGGATTCACATAAAAAAATAGCAGTTATACTGGCAGCTAGTTTATCAGCAGAAATAATGGAAGACAGAAGACAATGGGAAGTGTCTTTTGTTGTGAAGTAGTGAGAATCTAAAATTCTATATGGTAAAAAAAATATTTGAGAAGGAAGGTACTAAAATTTTCCATAGCAAAGGTAGTGAGAATTTGCCACCAAAAAAATTTTACCAGAAGAAATACTAAAGGAGTCCTTCAGAGAAAGGGAAATCCAGATAGTCAGAGGAACAGGAAGAAATGAATGAAGCAAGATTCAAGTTTCAGTGTCTAGGTGGAATCTAAATAAATATTGACAGTTTAAGACAATAAAAATAGTCCTATGAAACTGAAAAACACTTGCAGATTTAAAATAGCTAATTACAATAACATATAAGCTGAAATTAAATTGATTCAGGAAGTGATTAAAAATACTAGTTTATGTGAGACATTAATGTCAGGGATGGATACTCACTAAAATAGAATGTGATTGAGAAGCTAATAGAGAAGAAGGGGCCTGGCAATCTAATGATTTTTTAAAATTTAGGTGATCTAAAGAAGTTATTTTCGGCTGGGAAGGTGGCTCAGTGGTAGAGCGCTTGCCTTGCATGCATGAGGCCTTGGGTTCCATTCCCCAGTACCACATAAGCAAAAAGAAAAAAAAGCCGGAAGTGGTGCTGTGGCTCAAGTGGTAGAGCGCTAGCCTTGAGCTGAAGAGCTGAGGGACAGCGCCCAGGCCCAGAGTTCAAGCCCCACGACCCGACCCAAAAAAAAAAAAAAAAAAGAAGTTATTTTCATTCTAAAAAATACAACACCGTTCACAAAAATCCAGTCATTTAACTATTAAATAAGTTACTAAACTTATTACTATGAAGAAGACTCCAGGTCCAAAGAACTTTAAGAAATTCTACCATATTGGTAAAGGAGAAAAAATTGAAAATGCAACAAACATTTCCACAGTATAATAAAGAAAGGGATAATTCTCAACTTTTTTTTGGGGGGGGTCAGGGTTTTATTATATAGCCCAAGTTGATTTCAAACTAACAATTTTCCTACCTCTGCTTCCTGAGAGCTAGGATTGCAGGCACTCAACTTGTTTTATGAAGCAGCTAATCTTAAAAAAAATTATAATGTAATACACATATAAAAATTTGACAAGCACTTTGTAAACAAGGAAGTTACAGTCCAATATTATTCATGATCATGAGAACAGAATTCCCAAGTGTATATGAGAACCACATTCAGCTTTATATATAAAAAGTATAATACCATCACAGTCATGTTGAGTTCAATGCAGGTGTTTAAACTTAGTTTGGCATCTGCATATCAATCACTATAATTCACCACATTAATGAGATAAAGGAGGAGCTATGATAATCTCCATAGTTATAGTTAATAAATTTTAACCTTAATTCAAGGAGCTTTGGATGTTATCTGTGGTATCAGCCTACTTAGTATCAGTCTTTCCTTTCTTTGATCTTAGACCTGTTGAACCTTCTTGCCCAATTCTGCCACTGGGGCGGGGGGGTCCCACAGAACTGTCTCACTTTACTTCCTTACATAAATTTTCATGGAAAGCTAAGTCATAATAAGAAAGTTGCTTTGATATACTTCAATAAGAAAGGAATGAACCCTTTTGGCAAACTCTTATTTCTTCTAGAAACTGACTCAAGAATCTTTCCCCTCTGAGGTCTTCTCTTTCCACTGGGTCTTGGCTGTCTTCTGTAATAGTATTGAAATGCTTAGTTTTTCCTCACCGTTATACTTAAACCTTCTTGAAAGAAGGTTCTGCATCTACATTTGAATTCTTACAATCTAAACTCAACAAAAGTTTATTAAATGCAGAAACAAGTAATGATTGAATAAGCAGGTGATTGATCAAGTGGATCACCTCAGCAGGGCTCCACCTTTGTTGATTGCCATTTGGATGCTCTGCTTAGCACTCCCGAACTCATTCTAGCTAGTAATGAAAATGTCTCTGGTTGGGTACACTGAATTTACAATCAATAATGAACTCTAAATTGAATTTGTAATTGCTTTTATAATGCTACTATAGTCACAGGCATTCCAAATGCTGGCTTCCCAGATCATAACATAACCTTCATTTTTAATTTCATCCTATTTCTGTGAAGTGACAAGAAATGAATGAGTAGTATGAGTTAAAAATTCTGAGAAATAACTTTAATTAGCTATGTAAAAGAGTCCAAAAAAACAGTTCAAAATAAGATGTAGTCCAGTACCAAGATTAATTTCTAGTTAAGCTCAGAGTTTAATACCACAACAAATAAGGGAGCCCAGAGTTGCCAGGAAAAATGAGAAACAAATTATTCCTGTTTCCCATCCTTTACACTAAGAACATGTATATAAGAAGCTGTAAGTACCCAGGTGCCAGTGGCTCATGCCTGTAAGCCTAGTTATTCAGGAGGCTGAGATCTGAGGATTGTGGTTCGAAGCCAGCCTGTCAGAAAAGTCTGTAAGACTATTATTTCCAATTAATCACAGAATGGAAGTAGCACTGTGGCACAAGTGGTAAGAGTGCTAGCCTTGAGCAAAAAGGAACCCAGGGACAGTGCCTAGGCCCAGAGTTCAGGACTGGGAAGAAGAAAAAGAAGAAAGGAGGAGAAGGAAGAGGAGGAGGAGGAGAAGGAGGAGGAGGAGGAGGAGGAGGAGGAAGAAGAAAAAGTGCTATAAGTTATAGCCCAGTTGGGATGAGGGGTGAGGCTGCTGCTAATGTAGCTAGTGACCTGGGCTCTGGATGCAACAGGCTCCACCTGGCTGTGCTGGGAATTGGGGAGATCAAGATCTCAGCACCTCCTTCTCCCTCGATGGTAGAGTGCTGGGGGAATGCTGAAGTTTAGCAAATGGGATTTGAACATACCTATAATTTAAGGTCCTGGTTCTCAGCCAAACCCAACAGACCAGGGAAGAGTCATAGTGAGCAAGAGAGGTATACTCTAGATTTTGGAACTAGGATTGTTTAGGCCAGTGATTTTTTCAACTGAATGCCCATTGAGTCACTTGGAAACTTAAAAGGTAAAAATACAGCAATGCCCAAATTATACCCTAGCATGTTAAAGTCAAAGTCACTGAGTAGAGGGGCATGGATGGGCCACTATCAATATTTTAATCAAGTTCTCCACTGGTGTTTTAAAAATGTTCCTGAATTGGGGCTGGGAAGGTGGCTCAGTGGTAGAGTGCTTGCCTTGCATGTTTGAGGCCCTGGGTTCAATTCCTCAGTACCACATAAGCAAAAAGAAAAAAGCCAGAAGTGGCGCTGTGGCTCAAGTGGTAGAGCACTAGCCTTGAGCTGAAGAGCTGAGGGACAGCGCCCAGGCCCAGAGTTCAGACCCCACGACCGGACCCCCCCCCAAAAAAAAATGTTCCTGAATTAACCACTGATAAAAGCAATGCCTGATGATTTATTTTTGAAAGGAGAGAGATTAATAAGGGAGGCAAATTCTGTGTGCATTTTTTTATTATTGTATTAGGCAGGCAGACTACCACTTGAACCATGCCTCCAGTACTCTTTTGTACTGGTTATTTTTTTTTTCATTTCATTTATTTATTTATTTATTTTCAAAAAATTTTTATTGTGATTAAGTGGTTACATAATTTCCCAGTATTGTGGGATAGTGATACTTAGTTAAAGTCACAAACACATTCTGACTTTCCTGGAGCAAATTGTCTATCACGGTCTATAACATTTATGAGTTCTATGTGCTTTGTGATACAGCTATTTCTTCCACATTGGGTGATATGTACATTTCTTTTGTTTTGCATAGCATCAGCTGTTCCCTCTTTCCCACTTGTTCTCTCCCTCCCATCGCTGCCATTAAGTTGCTTAGTTCATTTTGGTCAATATCCTGTACTGGTTATTTTTGAGACAGGGTCTCAATTCTTGCCCCAGGATGTGCTAAGACTGTGAACTGTCCATTGTAGGTTTCTCATGGTAGGTGAGATGATAGGCAGATGCTACTACGTCCAGCCTCTTCCATGGAGATGAAGCCTCACAGACGTTTCTTTTGCAAAGCTGGCCTAGCAACCTCTCAGGAAGGTAGAATGGAGCTAAGAGTACAGGCATAAGTCACCCGTGCCAGAGTCTGTGTGTGTGTTTTGTTTTGTTTTAACCACTTTAATGTTTATGTTAGTGGTTTTAATGTAGAGAGGTCCCTGCTTCTATTATTGTAGAAAAATACATGCAAGGGCTAGAATGTGGTTTAGTGGTAAAGTGCTTGCCTAGAATGCATGAAGCCCTGGGTTTGATTCCTCAGTACCACATAAACAGAAATAGCTGGAAGTGGTACTGTGGTTCAAGTGGTGGAGCACTCTCCTTGAGCTGAACAGCTGAGGGACAGCGCCCAGGCCCAGAGTTCAAACCCCATGACCGACAAACCAACAAACAAAAAAACAAAAAACATTTAGCCGGGCGCTGGTGGCTCACGCCTGTAATACTAGCTACTCAGGAGGCTGAGAACTGAGGATCATGGTTCAAAGTCAGCCGGGGCAGGAAAGTCTGTGAGACTCTTATCTCCAATAAACCACTCGAAAACTGGAAGTAGCGCTGTGGCTCAAGCAGTAGAGCACTCACCTTGAGCTTAAGAGCTGAGGGACAGCGCCCAGGCCCAGAGTTCAAGCCCCACGACTAACCAAAAAAAAAAAAAAAAAAGCCCTTGGAGTCTCAGTCTCCAAATTACCATGAATCAATGGTCATCATGGCTGCCTAATTGGCCAGGAAATTCCAATGGAAGTTTAAAAATACTCTTGAAGGGTTGATAGAACTTAGCTGTGCTAGAAAGGTGGAGACTGGTGGGGGTGGTAAACACTCTAAATGAAGAAATAGAAAGAGAAGGGGGAAATCCAGAGAAGCTGCTTCAGAATCTTGAGAAATGGACCCAAGGGCAGGTGAAGGGTCAGCCAAAGCCTTCATCCTATAGGAGATATGGGAAAAGCCCAACAAGACAGCTTTTTCAAGCACCTCTAGCGGTCGAAAATGATAATGCCAAGGCTTATTTGATCTCTAGTTCGAGGACTGTATGGGAGCCCTGAATGTAGGTAGCATTTATGGAGTACCAGCTATATGCCAAGCACTTTTTGTTAGCACTTTAGATGTACTACAGGATCACCCCTCATAATCACCCCATAAAGTACATTCCATTATTCTCCCTGTTTTGCCAATGATGAAAATGAAGCATAGCCAACTGGCATTTTCTGTCATCTGCCTTTTATTCAGTGGTATGACTCAGAGTTCCTATGATATACTGGATAGTTAATTATACACACTTAACAATAGGGGATATATTCTGAGAAATGTATCATTTGGTGATTTCATTGTTGTATGAATATCAGTACTATACAAACCTGGATGGTAGGATCAATCAATGTATGTGGTGATTGTCTCTCTCCCTCTCTCTCTCTCTTTCTCTCTCTCTTTGAGTATTTTGTTAAGGATTAAATCCAGGATCTGAATAACTTGCTAGCAAGTACTCTATCACTTGAGCTATGTCCCTGCACAATTGTCTATTGATGAAATTAAGAAATGCAAAGAATTAAAAAAAAAAAAAGAAATGCAAAGAACACAAGATCTGTGAGGTTGCTATAGTATAACATGGCATTATGATTCCAGCCCCCTACAGTAAACTTTTTAAAGTATAGTTTATAAAAAGCACTGATAACAAATAATAGACCTACATATGCACATGGTTTATTCTCATAATCTATTATTACATACTGTACATACCTTAAACTATAAGTGTTTTTTTTTTGTTGTTGTTGTTGGTTGTGGGGCTTGAACCCTGAGCCTGGGGCCTGTCCTTTAGCTCTTCAGCTCAAGGCAAATGCTCTACCACTTGAGCCACAGCACCACTTGCCCATAACTATATATGCTATATTCTTTTATGATTTGTTGTATAGTAAATTTGTTTCTAAAGCATCACTGAAAATATGAGTGATACATTGAGTGATATCATCATGGCTGCTTTGCCACTAGGTAGTGGATATTTTCAGTTCCATTATAATGTCTTGGGACCATGGTGGTTTATGAAGTCCATTGTTGACCAATATGTTGTTATGTGATTGTAGTTAAAACCAAAATTATGGAAGGGGAAGGGGAAGTAAGTGCTCCAAAATAAAGCTGGTTATGGGTCAGAGTGATAAGAAATTTGAATTCCTCCTCCCTGTGCTATGAAACTGAACTCAGAATCTGTACGAGCTAGGTAAGTGCTCTACCAGTGGTCTAAATCCATACCCCTTTTAATTTTTTTCTTATTCTATAGGTATGAAAAGTTCCCAGATATTTTTGTGTGAGGAGTTCCATGATGAAAATGTTGGGTAGGCTGGACAGACAGACAGGAGAGGATGAGGGTGAAGAAGAAAAGAGGCAGATGTGATTCCAGCTGACCCGGTAGGAGATGTATGGCAGTAATCTAGGAGGGAAGTTAGGTTTGGAGGTGACACAGTTGCAAGAGACATGATAAGCGTCCTGGTGACTGAGCAACAGTGATCAGTGAGTCGCAAGGGGGTGGGGAGACAGTCTAGGGAGGGGCAATGCTGGATTAAACTTCGGCTTCCTTTGAGTGTGAGGGATATTGATTCATTCTGTTGTGGGAGATATTTGATATCCTGAGTTCAATTTTTTTATATAATCTCTTCTTTATGTAGATAGATGGCAACATTATCTTCATATCTTAATTTCACATGAATCCTTTGTTAAAGTATATTGACTTATTTTAATAATTAATATGAATATTGTCTTGTTATTCTAGTAATATAATTGTTGATGGTGTTATTCATTATAGGTTATCAGACCAGGATGAAGAGGGCAAGACCAAGCAGGAGTGTATCATCTCTGACCCCTCCTTTTCCATGGTGGCAGTTCAGCGGGAAGACAGTGGTATCACCTGGGAGACCAACTCAAGTAGATCTTCTACTCCTTGGGCCTCGGAAGAAAGTCAGACTTCCGGTGTGTGTAGTCTGGAAGGGTCAACTTTGAATTCTCCTCCAGGAAATGTTTCCTTCATTGTGGATGAAGTTAAGAAGGCTCGGAAGAGAAATCATAAGTCAAAGCATGGCTCACCGTCATTGCGTCGGAAAGGCAATAAAAAACGAAATTCTTTGGAATCCCAAGATCTTCCAGCACACAAAAATGACAATCCTTTAATTTCAGAGAGCCAAGCACTAACCACAGAGAAAGAGAAGTCATCTGCTGGCATTTATGATAAAACAAGAAAAAAGAAGACCACCTCAAATACTCCTCCTATTACTGGAGCAATATACAAAGAACACAAGCCATTAGTGTTAAGGCCTGTCTACATCGGAACAGTGCAATATAAAATCAAGATGTTTAATTCAGTAAAAGAAGAACTAATTCCTCTACAATTTTATGGAACATTGCCAAAGGGTTATGTAATTAAAGAGATACATTATAGGAAGGGAAAAGATGCATCCATTAGTCTAGAGCCAGATTTGGACAATCGTGATTCTAATGTAGTTTCGAAAAGAGGCAAATCAGTAGCCCAAAGCATAGAAGATGACAAAGGGAAAGAGCTTGCTCCACCCTGGAGAGGTGCCCTCTCCAAGGGATCCAAGTCCTTTACCTCATTATTCAGCCATGAGGAGCAGAAGAAATCTTACGTTGATTCACCACTAAACGCCACACCACATACCAAGTATACAGATTCCTCTTATGCAAGGAATAACACTGCAGAGCAAGGACAGCTCAGACCTCAACAGTCAGTGCCACAACAGTCAGAGGATGAGGTGGAAACTCACGAAACAGAGCCCACCTCTCTTCCATCCGCCACTGCGTTCCTGGAAACAGCAAAGGAAGAATTGAAACCAGATTCACAAGATTTTGAATCTTCAGAGATTGACTCTTCGAGCTCTCTAGCTTTCACTGATGAAGGAAAGAAGAGAGATACGCTTTCCGCTGACCATTCTGTGGCACTGGGTGCAGAGGAGGATTCTCTGGGGACACCAGGCCTGGTAACATCTACCGAGGAAGTGTTTGCACCAGGGGAGGAGGAACTGGAACTGATCTCATCAGATAGAGAAGAACCATCCTCTGAACGCTTGACTCCTCCTCACCCCAGTGCCCAGGGAGAGAAGAAGGAATACATGCCTGAGCCATTCATCTCTCTAACATTGCAAGAACCGGGGAAAGATGAAGTAGGAGAGTCTCTACCAACAGCTGCTACTACTGAACTTGAAGACCCTGACTTAGCAGAAGAAATCATAGAACTTGATTACCCAGAAAGTCCATTAGTTTCAGAGAAGCCCTTCCCATCACGTGTGTCTCCTGAAGTGGAGCACAAAGAAGAGAAGCCACCTCTACCTTTAGAGACAACACCCGTGCCTGACCATGTCACTTGGTCTGAGGAAGAAAGAGAGGAAAACGAGTCTGTTTCCACCGATTCTGCTTTTGCCTCAGAGTATTCAGTCCCACAAGATTTGAACCATGAACAAGAGAAGCAAGACGTTGAGGTGGTTCCTCCATCCACTGCAGAAGAAGTTTTGCTGGAGGAAGATCGTGAGGAGTTGGAGCCTTATTCTCCATCTTTGGCCTCTGTATCTGAGCGCTCTCTGTCACCATCAACAACTGAGAAAATCCCTGAGTGCCAGTCCCCATTGTTTTCAGCAGTTACATCGGAGATCCTATCAGGAGATGAGGCCTTAGAAAGTGGGCCTTACACACCAGACTCCACATCTGCTTCTGAGTATTTACCTCCATCCCATGCAACACCAGACTCACTGAAGAAAACAATTGGTTCCAAGTCCCTGTTAAAACCACAGGGTTCTTCCGAGCCCATCGTTCTATCAGGAGAAGAGAAGGAAGACACTTCTCCATATTCTCCCACTGTGACCTCTATTTCTGAACCTTGTCTCTCACCACCCACAATGGAGACAACTTCTGCAAATCAGTCACCACTGCCTGCTGCTCCTATGTCAGATCACACAGCCCTGTCAGATGAACATTTCATACCAGATTCAAAACTGACTTCCAAACCTACAGTTCCACCAAAAGCAACACAGGAATCCCAAAGGAAGATAATGGATGATGTGCCCCAACTCAAACAAAAAGGCATTTCTAAGCACAGAGCTTTGTCTGAAGAACCATATTCCCCAGATATAGCTTCAGCCCCTGAATGCACTTTCTTACCACACTCCCCTGAGATGGCTTCTGAATGCCAGACCTCACCACCCTCAACCAGTCCCTCTGAAGATGTAGCCTTGTCAGAAGAGACAATAGAGGCAGAGCGGTTTTCACCTTCTTCCACATCCACTTCTGATTTCTCAGCACCACCATATGCAACACCAGAGCCCCAGGAGGAAGAAATTACCCAGAGATCCCCTCTACATCTAAAAAGTGCCTCCTCGCCTACAAATCTATCAGAACAGCGACAAGAAGACATTGGCCCTTTTTCTCCTGATTCTGCATTTGCATCAGAATTCTCATTTTCACCTTATGCAACACAGGAAACAGGGAAAAGGGAACTTGAGTGTGATTCACCAGTGTGTTTAACATCACCATCTGAACAAACTATTTTGTCAGATGAAGACACTGAAGAAATGGAACTGTTTTCTCCAGACTCAGCATCCCAAGTTTCAATTCCACCCTATAGAATTCCAGACATGGAGAAAAATGAAACTGAGCCAGATCCCCTACTAACTGCAAGATCAGCTTCAGGATATTCCTACTTTTCAGAAGCAGAGGAGGGAGAGATGGGATCAACAGCTGCAACCCCAGTGCCTGAGCAAATATCTGAGCCTTTCTCTGTCATGTCTGAGCCTGAAGACTCAAGCCTGCTGCCTGCAGTAAATAAAGCTGACCAAGAAATCAAGTCAGATGCTCAAACAATCTCCACATCTGTATCTGAATATCTCATTTTGTCACATCAGCAGAAAACTCAGTCATCTGAACCTGAAGACAGGGGTTTACCATCTTTGACCAGTAGATTGGAGAAGGGAGAAATTAAGGTCAGTTCATCAGCAGCCACGGCACCTGCCCTATCACCCGAACAGTCATCCATGGTAAAGGGAGAAACTAAACTTGTTTCTCCTGCATCTCAGTTTTCAGTTTCACCCGATTCAGTTCATGCAAAGAAAGAACAGGAGCCCAAAGCCTCACTTAGTGGAAAAGTTGAAGAGGAGCAGATGACTTTGCCAAAAGTCAGAGAAGAAGAAACTGCTTCCAATTCTCAAGCAGCTATAGCACGTGGATCGCAGGATCAAAAACTGGAGCCTCAGTCTTCAAATATTCCAGGGTCTGGGATGCAATATTCTTCACTTTTGCCTGACTTGGTAGATGAGCCAAAGAAGGATGTCAAACCCAGTTCCGCTCCAACTATGACTTCTGAACTAGAAGAGAGAAGGTTGTCAAAGAATGAGCCTGAAGTAGCAAAACCATCTTCATCTCCAAAGGAAACATCTATTTCTGGACCTGAGATTTTCTCTGAAGTGAAAACAGAAGTGAAACATGATTCCAACATATCGAGAGAGCTTCACTCAGCCTCGGCAGGAACAGGAAAGGAACTTGAACACAGTCCACCTGCACCAACTTCAGCTTTGCCAGAAGAAAGAAAGAAAAGAGCTGAACCCAGCCTCTCAACAACCACAGTACCTGCAACGAAGCTTGATGTAAGCTTCACCAAGACAGCAAGAGAAGACATCCTGACAGATTCATCTCTTGCTACTCCTGTAGAACATGCAGGTTTATTAGCAAGACTAGGAGAAGATGAAGTAAGCAGAGGCTTGCCACCAACCGCAGTGATAGATGAGCATTCTGTTCGAAAAGAAGAAAAAGTAACTAAAAGTGCTTCTCTCACTGAAACTTCTTTACCCAAAGATTCAGCTTGGTCAGAATCAGAGAAAGAAATTAAATTAGATTCCTCTCCAAGTAGATCTTCTATAACAGAGCATTCTGTTTTGTCAAAAGTAGAAATGGAAGAAATTAAGCCAGTGATGCCGGTATCTAAAGTGTCATCCTCTCAGCATTCTGATGAATCTGAGGAATCAAGAGTAGGAGAAAAACAAGGTCTTTCATTTTCTGCAAGCCTCAGCTCTGAACGTTCCGTTTCATCACAGAAGAACTTGGTGTCTGCCTCAGAGGCATCAAGGCCAGAACCTTCTCTTTCACTCCACCTCAGTGAAGAAACCAAATTTCCTTCAGCACAAAACGTGTCACCTGTACCTAAACCTGTAATTCCAAAAAGCAAAAATGAGGAGACAACCATTTCTTCTCCTAAGTTTGAAAATTTAGTGTCAGAAGATTTAGAGCCAGCATCGCTGACTCTCGGGGATGGTGAGAACAAACAAGCAGGAGAGGAATCTTCTCCAGTGCAAGATTTCCTCTCAGGAAAACAGGGACTTGCTGTGGCAGAGCTTCCTAGAGAGCATGAGAAGAAAGACAAGCTACTCCACCTATCCGAACCGCCAAGTGCTAGGTCCGAATTGCCTGGTGGTTTAAGTGGGCCAAGTGGGTCCATAGATATAAAAGCAATACAGTCTCTTGTAACTGAAACTGGGGGTTCTGTTTTAGAAAAGAGTCGAGCTGAGCTTAGTTACAGAGGAGAAGGAAATGAAGAAAACAGGGAACGTCTTGTGTCTGCTACAAAACCATCAACGATTGTTTCCCCTGACATCCTTGTGGAACAAAAGAAGCCCGAAAGAGCACTTCATTCAGCTCAAGCTGCTACATTGCCCGATGTGAGCAGCTCTCATGCAGATCAGCCAGAGTTGGGTGCCAAACAATTTTTATTTATGAAAGAAAATTTGCCTGTGGAACAATCAAAATCATTTATTTCACTTGAGCCTGCAGATGTGAAAGGCGCCACAATGAAAGAGTCTTTTCCTTTTCCAAAAGATGATAACAGGATGCTGCAAAAGCCAGATGATTTGGCTGGTCAACATGAAGGAGGAAGAAGAGAGTCTGAGCAGCTGGCTTTCTCTGGCAGCGATGCTCTGATGACAGAGCAGCTCCAGGCTGCTGCATCCGATGAGGATCAGACAGGAGAAATCAAAATGCAGGCTCTGCCATATTCTGCTGAATTACAAGAACCAGTGTCTGCTCTCAATACCTCTATCAATGATGGTTTTGTTTTATCAACTAAAACTTACTTTTCTGAAGAAGTGAAGTTGGCTCAAGGACCAAGTAGAGAAAGAAACGTAGCAGAGGAGAGACAGATCCATTCTATGATGGGGAAGGAAAGCTTGATATTGGAGAAAGTAAACGGTGAATTTTCCAAGCCTTCCAAAGCAGAGAACCAGAAAGAAATCACACTACTTCCTGAAAAAACACCCCAGAAAGTGGTGCTTGGCCCATCAGTGGAAGGGGTAGAGCCAGGCACTGTGAAAGCAGAAGTTGTGGAACCCACAATGGGCCAAGAAAATGAAGCCCACAGGTGCACAGCTCCTCTACCTGGAGAGAAGACATTTGCAGAATCAAAAATGGTTCAGTCAAAGGTTGTACATAATAGTAATGAGGTAAGGAAACCTGCTCCTGAAATACCCACACGAAGGAAGCCCAGCCCCTCAATCCAAGCACCTGAAGAACTTCAAGCCCCCGAGATACCTGAGGTGACACAAAAACTTCCCGAAAAGCCTAAGGTGGTGGAGCAAAGTCTTCCTGAGGAAAAGGGAAAGAAAGGAATTTCATCTTTCAAATCATGGATGTCCAGTTTATTTTTTGGATCAAGCACTTCAGAAGACAAAGTTGCTGAAAAAGAGTTAGAAACTCAGCCAAGTCCCTCTGTAGAAAAAGCAGTGACCATGGTAGAGCCCGAAGGTACAATTCCTCCTGATGCTGGTGTAAGTCGGAAAACAGCTGATCTTTCAGTACCAGAGGTAAAACTTAAAATGGCTGAAGAATGCAGAGTTAAATCTACAGAAGGTCAAGACCTTAAAGAAAACTCCACATCTTTATCAAACACAGAAGCTTTAGAACAGCCCAAATCTAACTTTGAGGTCTATAGTGAAGATTATGAGAAGAAAGAAATCTCAGACTATTCAGAGAAAATGGGCATAAAGTTAGCTACAACTGAGGAGAATCTTGGAATTCAACCTTATGCCCCTATGGGTGAGAAATCAGTAATGGAAGAAGCCAAAAATGTGATTCCTTTCCCTGTTCCTGAGAGTAAAAGCCACCAGAAGCCAGCAAGCGTTCCTTCATCTCCATGGAATGTTGCTGTTCTTAAGGAAGAGCCAAGCCTTGATCAAAAAGAAAAATCACATATTTCCTTTGATGTAGTAGATAAGATGCCACAACAGCCCAAAGAAGTTTCATCTGACATCACAAGTAAATATACAAAGAAGCAATCAGAGAAGCCTGCAGAGCAAATAATTTTGTCAGTACAAGAATCAAAAGACAGCTTAGCTAATCTTAGCGAGGACAGGTTCAAGAAGGAAATGTCCAAATCTACTTTGAAACATTCTGAAGAGAAGAAAGATAGCCTGGAAACGACACCATTTGCCTTGACAGAAAAGAAGGAGATGGTAGAAAACCCCGAAGTGATGGTTTCTTTCAAGCATAGAGAAAATCAAGGAATAGGGGAGTCACAAATGATACCTGACTTTAGACCTACTAAACTAGGAGAATCAAGAGTTGCTGTGAGCCTGGAGCACATCTATTCAAAAGAACACAAGGAAAGGCCTGACATTATTGTAGCTTCTGAGGAGGAAAGAGAAGGAAAAGACAGGCAGGCACAGATATTTTCAGAAGAAAGGAAGCAGGAAAGCCAACCGTACTCTTTGACTATAGCCCGGTCTGTGCCTGAAAACCCCCCTGTCTCTTTAGGTCATTCTTTGGATGAAACTCAACCTCTTTCATCCATTAAAACACCACCAATTACTGAAAAACCAGAAAGCATGCTCTCAGAGGCTCACCCAGAAATCAGAGAAAGAATGACAGTTGAAACTCAACCATATCCATTAGAAGAAAGTAAAGTTTTGGTGGAGAAAACCAAGGTATTCCGCCCGGTGGTTCCGCATCATGATGAAATAGATAACCATTCGTTACCTCAGGAAGGAAATCTAGAATTAGAAAAGTCAAGCAAAGGAAAAGTCATGTCAAGTCTCAAAGAGGAAAAGTTTATTGTATCAGAACTATCCAATGATGGCTCAGTAGCTATCACAAATGAAAGCATTAAGCGAGGACCTCCGTCTCCAGACTCTGAAATGACATTAGATCTTCCTTCTAATGAAGCAAAGAAATTAGAAACACCTCCATATTTGCTGTCACTGGGGAAGCCACAACCTCTTGTTTCAGGAACTTCTCCAGAAATTAGTACAATGAAGAAACAGGAAGTTCCATGGTCAGAATTAACTCCAGATAGGCCTACTGTCCATACCATGCAAACATTTAAAGACCACCCATCTGAGATACCTAAACAATCCATTCTTGTTTCAAGGCGCCATTTTGAGACAAGAGGAGATGCCCACATAAATGAACCACATTCTTCAGCAACAAGCAATTATGCTCAATTTATAATTAATACATCAGCAATCATTGCTGATGAAATGACTTCTACCAAGGAAATGTCCAAGGAGCCTGAAGGCACAAATGCAAAAGAGGAAGAATTTATAGCAACTAGTAAGCCAGTGGGACTTTCAGAAGATCAGAAGAGTGCCTTCAGTATCATTTCTGAAGGCTGTGAGATATTGAATATTCATGCTCCTGCCTTTATTCCTTCAGTGGATCAGGAAGAAAGTGAACAAATGCAAGCTGAGTTAGAATGTTTGCAAGAGAAAGCCCCATTTAAAACAACATTCCTCCATGAGGAGAGTGAGGAAGTTGTTTCCCATGGAACCCTAAAGAGCAACTTAAATGATTCTGATAGAAAAGGAAGGAAGGAAAGTGAACAAAAGGCAACTCATAAAACAAAAGAGGAGAGAGCCACCAATCCAGAGACAGGTGATTTAATTTTCACTCAGCAGATAATTCCCAGTGAAGAAGATTATTTTGAAAAATACACTTTGATCGATTATAACATCTCCCCAGATCCAGAAAAGCAGAAAGCTCCGTGGAAATTAACGATTGAAGAGGAACTCTCAAAGAGAGCCAGAAAAGAAACTTCCCCAGAAAGTTCACAGCAGAGTGCCCCGGAACACAAATATGACTTGGTGAAATTAGATGAAAGCTTTCATGGATTAGAAAAGGACCACAAAAAATTACCTCACCCAGAGCCACAAAAATCTTTGGTTATTGGAGAATCAGCAGATGTAACCTCTTCAAAGGGCACAAACAGAGATGTGGACTCTAGGTCACCTGGAATGCCTTTATTTGATGCAGAAGAAGGAGTTTTGTCAAGAGCTCAGATATTTCCTACCACTGTCAAAGCTGTGAATCCTGAGCTTCTGGGAGAGCCACCTGCACTTGCATTTTTATATGAAGAGGCAATTGGGCAGAAGAAGGGAGAAGGCAAGACAGCTAATGAAGGTGACAGTGTGAATTCGGAGACATCACTTCAGAGCAGACATTCTGACATTGACGATGGCAGAGGAATGTATTTTGAGAAGTATACACTCAGGGATGACATTCTTCTTGACATGTCTGTAACTCAAAAAGACCAAGGCCAAGGTCTAGAAGAAAAACCAGTTGTTAAGGATGATTCATACCAACTGATAGCTGCAGAAGAAGACATTTGGGGGAAGCCTGGAGTTATTTGGAAGAAGAGTCTGGAAGAAGAACCAAAGGCTATTTATACAGAAAAAGAACCAGTTGGCCACATGGAGATGCGTGGTGAAGTGGCAACACAGAGGAAAGTAGCCATAGCTGAGGAAGTCAGAGTGGTTACTCAAAAAATGAGCTATGCAGTTCCATTTGAAGACACCTGTCAAGTTTCAGAGGGTGCAGAAGAACCAAGCACTCAGGGCAATGAGGTAGGAAATGCCAGTCCAGAGGTCAATTTGAATGTCCCAGTACAAGTGTCTTTCCCAGAGGAAGAAGAATTTGCATCTGGTGCTACCTATATTCAAGAAACACCACCAGCAGGATCTAGAAGACTGGTCCCAGCTGAGCCAAGTGAAGAGAGACACCGCAATAGCCCTGTACAGGATGAATATGAATTTGTTGAGTCCATGAATTATGAAGTGGTCAGTCAAAACATTTTATCAGGAGAACTACATTCAGAATCCACATCTAAAAATGTGTTATCTCAAGAAAAGGAATCCTTTGAACACCTCAAGAAACATGAATTTGCAAGAGAGGCAGAACAAAGTATGTCTGCTGAACAGAAAGAGTTGGGTAGAGAGAGGACAGAAGAAGATCAATTGGTGTCAGCGTTAGTGACTGAGAAGGCACAAAAAGAACCAAAAAGGTCCCAGGTTGAGGCATATTGCTATACCTGTAAAAGCCTCATTTCTGCAATGGACAAGGCATTTGACACCCACAAAGACCACGAGGTTTCAACGCTTGACACAGCAATAAGTGCTGTTAAGGTAAATCCATTTTAAAACAAACAATATAATGTAGTCACTTTTATATTATATGACTGATATTTAGTATATTCATCCTTAAGCAGAATAATCTGAAGGACAACTAAGAATGCCTCTCTAAGGATTTAGTTAAGATTGGTTTGACAAGCTGGGCACCATTGGCTCACACATGTAATCTAGTTACTAGTTACTTGGAAGACTGAGATCTAAGGATTGTGGCCTGAAGTCAGCCTAGGAAGGAAAGTCTGGAAGAGCCTTATGTCCAATAATCACCAAAAAGCTGGAAGTAGAGTTGTGTCTTGAGTCGTAGAGTCCTCCATGAATGGAAAAGCTCAAAGGCAGCGTCTAGGCTCTGAGTTCAAGCCCCTGCACACACATGCACGCGCGCAAGTGCGCGCGCGCGCACACACACACACACAGATTAGTTTGAGAAATACTTGTTGGACATATGCTATAGGCAAGGCATTTTTCTAAGTCCTAGGGATTTAGGAGCATTGCCTATGAGGGGCTTGTCATCTTATAGGAATGATCTTTACATTTTCAAAAATGCCAAAATGGCTCACATCTGTAATCCTAGCTACTTAGGATAGTGGTTTGAAGTCAGCCTGGGCAGGAAACTCTGAAAAACTGGAAGTAGAGCTATGACTCAAGTAGTAGAGCACTAATCTTGAGGAAAAAAAAAAAGCTCAGGGACACCACCCAGTCCCTGAGGTAAAGCTCTAGGACTACCCTCCCCCCCCCCAATAGCCAAATGACTTTACACTTAAAAAATATACTTCTGAATAGAAAATATAGTTTAGTAATATAATATGCAATATTGTCCTTGACATATACCTATATTACGTTGAGCAGTTTAAAAATGTTTTCCCTCTGGTGTTACTAGAGTTTGAACTCAGGACCTAACACTTGCAAGGTGGGTGCTTTATGACTGAACCATACCTCTATCCCTATTGTAAATTTTATAAAAATACTGAAACAGATTTAAAATTTTGATTTTCTACTTTGGCTTATAAAATATGCTCAAAGGGCAATTTTTACATTCTTTTTGCCTATTTTTATAGCATCCTATAAACATAATGTCTAATGTCACAACACATACCCTATATATATGATTACAAAGATCCCATTTCTTTGGAGATGGCCATTGGAAACTAGCATTGAATCTTTGATTCTCTCATCTACTTTCAATCACTTCTAATAGTTTTCCTCTGCCTCTTTGTTTCTCAGACAGCAGCCAGAGTGATCTTAAAATTGGCAAATAACATGAGTGGAGCACTTACTCTGTGCCAAGCCTGTGCTATGTTATTTATATACAGGATGCTTTTGACACATTATAGCTCCCCTGTCTCCACCATCAATTTGTACATAATGAAATGTGCTCAGTTTGTTTAAATGATTTGCCAAGGTGATCAGATGCAGAGCTGGGATTGGTAACTAGGGCAGGATGATGCCAGAGTTCACACTATTGACTGTATAGCCATATTTGTTGGCTCAGAAGCTTGTTAATAACAGTGATTTAAAAAATGACCATCCAATTAGGTTGCTGTTAAATAACTGTCAGGCTCATGTTGATTAAATAAAATTATATATGAGAATCCTGGTTTTTATCTACCTACCAAATTAATCCTTCTCAACTGATTCTATTTTTCCAGGGAAAAATTCTGTTAAAACTTTACCTATTAAAGTTTAGAGGAAGTGGGTGGAGCAACTTCTTTTGTGTTAGCTCCGTGAAGGGTAGCCCATTTCACAGTGATACTTGTTAAGGAACAGCTACCAGATACCATCAGAAGAAAGAAGCAGATTTTTCAGATTTCTTAACTATGTTTTGTTCATCTGTAAGTTTTGAAAATGAAAACTGTTAATTGAAAAATTTCAAAAGTAGAGCTGTAACCTGCTTAAAAATATTTTAGGGTTTTTTTTCTCCTTGATCTTCTCTAAAGAGTATGAGGACAAAGTATGACCTAGTTGACTAAAGCCGGGGAAGTTTGCTTCATTATGCTATGTCAACCATGAGATTAATAGTTGGTTGACAACTTTTTAGAAATAAAAATCAATTAAAAATTGTAAGTTGAGAATTCTTTAGCCTTTTATAGGTGGGCTTTTGTACTTGTGTAGGCATTGATTGTTGCATGTACAAATTACTCCTCCACTCTTTCATAGTGGCCTAACTTTTGTCCATCATTCTCTTCCTTTCATTCATTTTCTTCTTTCTTAATGTTTATGGACCTTTTTATGTCCAGAATGTTTTTCATCATTAGACTTGAGAGGAAAAACTTAAAAAAAAAAAGAGGGTCTTGTAGGACTACCCAAATCAGTACAGGGTTGTGGTATGGGATATAATGTGCTTTGGGGAGGGAAATAGTGGAGTCGAAAGGGGAGCCCTGGGGAAGATGTCTCTGAAAACATGGCTGAGCCTTAAGAGAGCCAGTGAGCGCTGTGGTAGAAGTCAAAGGCCAGGAGAACATTCTAGAGATAGAGAACACCCTTGGAAAGAGTCCAAGGAAAGATTGCAGCCTGTTGATGGGAGCTGGGAGGCACTGGGGGCATGGGTTGTGGAGGGAAGGACAGGGCAGATCCTGTAGAGACCTCAGCAATGTAGTGTCATCACCGTTCTGTGGATAGTCAGATGGTTGAACCTCTGTTAATCTGTTTTATTTATTTAGTTTAGTCAGGTGGACTTTTGCAAGTTTTGTAGTAACAGCTAAAGTATATACCCCTCCCTCCCTTCATCCCGTACATTGCTTGTTGTTGTTGTTGTTAATTGTGGGGCTTGAACTCGGCCTGGGCACTGTCCTTGAGCTCTTTCACTCAAGACTGGTGCTCCACCACTTTCAGCCACAACGCCCCTTCCAGTTTTTGAGTGGTTGATTGGGGATAAGAGTCTTGGGGACTTTTCTGACTTTTCCAAGCTGGCTTTGAACCATGATCCTCAGATCTCAGCCTCCTGAGTAGCTTGGATTACAAGCGTGAGTCACCAGCGCTCTGTATCCCATACATTTTTTTAATCTGGTTATCACCTCTTGAGAAGTTTAACCCTTTGAAGGTTGCCATAACTTTTGGGTCCTTTTAGTAGTCATTTGTTACTATAGACTTCTTCAGGTGGCACTCTGCTCACCCCATGTCCTTCATGCATACCACTTGTGCCTATGTGAGGACACTGCTCAGGTATATTGAAGCATTTTAGCAAAAAGGCTGCTGTCTGAGACTATATAAAACTCAAGACCTAAGGCGAAAGCTTTTACACCCATAGTTCATTAAAGTAAGTATGCTTTGAGCTCACCATCTTACCTTTCTTGCATGAGAAATTTAAAGTAACTTTCAATAGTTGTGCACCTCCAGTTTATCATATAAAATTTCCTGCAGTTTAGATGAAGCAGCAAAAATAACTCAAGGATTGGTTTGTTAGTGAGTATGGTATAGTGTCTACCAAATACATTAAATTTATAGAGAACAAGTAGAACCTATTCCTTGAAGTTCTTTTTCCAAGTATTATACACTAAGGATCTTTTAATTCTTTTTTTCAGGTACAATTAGCAGAATTTCTTGAAAATTTACAAGAAAAGTCCTTAAGGATTGAAGCCTTTGTTAGTGAGATAGAATCCTTTTTTAATACCATTGAGGTAAGTTAATAAAATCCCTTTTAGTCTATCCTAGTTTGTTTAGTATTACCATTAAGTGATTCTGAGCTAAAAAGATCTGAACTAATGTGTGTGTGTGTGTGTGTGTGTGTGTGTGTGTGTGTATGTGTTTTCTCCCACTGTTGTCTTTGTTTATTCAAAGGAAAGCTCTTAGAGTCTTCCCTTTGTGTGTAATCAGTGAGAGTATTATCTGCCTAAGGATCAAGGATTTGTCCTTAAACATATACATTTATTGGGAACTTACCAAAATGCTTTACCTACTTTACCCAAATGAACCCTCATTAGTAGTATATGAGTTAGGTGTTACTTTTGTTGTTGTTGTTGTTGGCGGTTGTGGGGCTTGAACTCTGGGCCTGGACACTGTCCCTCAGCTTTTCAGCTCAAGGGGTGTGCTCTGCCATTAGAGTCACAGCACCACTTCTGGTTTCCTGGTGGTTTATTGGCGATAAGAGTCTCACAGACTTTCCTGCCTGGGCTGGCTTTGAACCATGATCCTCAGATCTCAGCCTCCTGAGTAGCTAGGATTACAGGCACCAGGCTAGGTGTTACTCTTGAATTCATTTCATATGTAAGAATCTGAGACTTAGAATTAAGTACATTACTTTCTTGCCCCTCATTGGGGGTGACTCTGAAGAACTGCTCCAAGTTACTGCCCATTGTTTGGTGCCAGGCTCTGTGAGTGCCTCTCATAGTACCACTGTACTGGATGAGATCATGTCTCCTGGCAGATGGCTTCTGCACCTCCACAGTGAAGGGATTTGGTAGAAATGCTCTACCTTGTCCAGAGATGGCCTAGACACCCTCATCGGTCACCAGGAGTGGTGGAGATCTCCAGGCCACAGCTGAAGGCTGCTGCACAATTCCTGCGTTCCTGTCATAATTTTTATTGCCCCCTCCTCCAAGTGTCTCTTTTAGAGCAGGGTAGCCAGTCCACTGGGTGTGTCTGGATGGGTGATAAAGTTTCTCTTACTGTGGCAGAAGCTGCCCTACCCCATCCCTAGAGAACATTTTACATTTTATTTGATTGATGATGGCCAGGGACCCTTCCTCTCTGCAATTTTTATATCTATATCTATATCTATATTTTAGTGTGTGTGTGTGTGTGTGTGTGTGTTTGTGTATGGTGCTGAAGATGATACCCAGGGTCTCATGAATGCTAGACAAAACATTCTACCACTAAGCTACATATTAGCCCCCCAAACTCTCTTGATGGTCCTCTTACAGTGCGTTATATTACAAAATTAATTATGGCAAAGGAGGTTGGTAGGTGAGAAATTTAGACCATGCATGTAACAGTTGATTCTCTCATCAGGATATCTTTAAAAGGAAAAAAGTTGGGAGGAAGAGATACACATGGACGTCTTGTGTCATTCTGAAGTGTCTTTGTTCCCATCCTCTAGGAAAACTGTAGCAAAAAGGAAAAAAGACTGGAAGAACAGAATGAGGAAATGATGAAGAAAGTTTTGGCACAGTATGACGAGAAAGCCCAGAGCTTTGAGGAAGTGAAGAAGAAGAAGATGGAGTTCCTGCATGATCAGATGGTCCACTTTCTGCAGAGCATGGACACCGCCAAGGACACACTGGAGACGATTGTGAGAGAGGCGGAAGAGCTTGACGAGACTGTCTTCCTGACTGTAAGCACCAAGGAAAATGCGTCTCCACGCCTGGAGCACACCTGGAGCCCACTCTGACACCAGTCTGTTTTTAAAACTTCATCTTTCAATGTTCCTTAAGGTCACTCACAGGTCAGGGGTAGTGGTTCACACCTGTAATCCCAGCCTCTGGGGCTGGAAGGATTGTGAGTTTGAGGTTAGGATAAGTAGGAAGTTCTAAGTAGTAAATTCTGAGTTATGCTAGGAAATCCTGTGACAAACACACATAAACACACAATACATTCACACAATTATTTATATCTTAACATGGGGCTTATACAATTCTGTCTTTTTAAAAGTATCTTAGTAGTCTACTTTCTGTAGAAAAGGCCCCCCAAAACCCCAAAGCTAGAATTTCTAGATCCAGCTGAAAGGCCATAGATTCAGGCTACCACATCTTCCTTCTGTCACGTTGGATTGGTCACCTTGTAAGAGGGGGGGGAAAGCAGTCTTGAAACATTATTCCTGCTGTGTCTTCCTTCTCAGGGTGAGCCTTGTCTGCTGGTGTTTGGCATCTTCTTGATGGCTCTGAGACCTGTAATCCTTGCCAAGTGATGGAGAGTAGCATTTTAGTACACTTTTAGGGAAAGGAAGATACAAATTTCAGCATCTCAGGAATTCAGTAATGTTTTTATAAGGAGTTCCCTGAAGACTGGAGTCTTTAATTCAAATGACAACATGTGGAAAGGAGATTGTCAGCCTGCACCCAGAGGCTCCCCTTGCTTCTGCAACATTAGTACGATGCTGCTCTTCTATGGGGCCAGGATTTACCAGGAGTAGTGAAGGCCCATTGCCAGATGGGAAAGGGCCACCATGGATAATGTGTAGGGAAACTCTCTTTCATAGGTCCTCATCCCCATAGCCATCTAGGAAGTCTGGAAATAGAAAAAAGCAAAATGGACATTGTCTCTGAGCAGGACATTTGTACCAGGGAAAATTTGGGTCAAGTGGACCTGACCATCCTTAAAGGATAATTAGACTCCTTGGGTTGCTTTCTACTTAGTCAAGGCAAAGCTTTAATATTTTTAAATTGAGCATCTCTTATGAAGCATAGCATTATTAAGTTACTTTATGTGTTCCCTGGAAACCTTTACTTTGAGAAAAAATGTTTTCTTCTTTCTAGAAGAACAAGTTGGGAGAAAAAGTTTTTTTTCCCCCTGCTTATAAGAAAGATCTATATCTATTCTAAAACATTATAAATTACAGGAAAATATAGAAAAGGTATCACTCATAATTACTGATTATACTTTTTTGATATATATTCCACATTGAGAAAATTTAAGACATTTTTCTTGCTTCAGAGAATTCTCTTCTGGAAGCTAAGTCATTAGTTAATAAATGGAAAGAAGCAGAATATGAACAACCCATTGGCTGCCTTGCTGATAAAAAGAGAACAGAGGTAAAATTCAGACTAAAACCCCTTCCTCTCCACCTCTCAATTCATGTCCACACTGGGACTTCCAACCCCCTGAATACATTCATTCCTTTGTTATCCAGACTAAAGCCTCAAAGAGAAACAGCCTTAGGGAAGCTGAGGGGTCATATGTAATCTTAATGCTTACTTTACTTGTTTTGTTTTTTTTTTTGTTGATAATTAGATTTTTCTCTCTCTTCTTTCTTTTTCTGTCTTCCTTCACAAGTCATTTGAGGAAATCAATGAAAGGTATATAAACCATGGTGACTGGGAATAGCATGACTGGATGCTTTATTTTTAATATTTTGATGCTTTATAGAAAAGGAGCTGCCAATTAAAAATACATTTAGTGAGCTGCTGAATTTTCACTTTGAGATGCAGTGCTTTTAAAAGCTAAATGATAGCGTTGAAAGAAAATTGCATGTGCTTTAGTTAAATAACAATTATCACAATGTAGTTTCTTAACTGCTTCCTTGAGATGTAATCTGTATTTTCAACCCAATGTGGACCATCTTTTCTGTCAGTGTATACAAAAAAATTTATAGATGGTTAGACTTATTGGTTAAATATGAGAATTTGAAAGAATCCTTCATGTCTGCCTTGAGCAATTTTATGTGTTATGCAATCTTAATGACATGTTTCCTCATTTTCTCCTCAAGAGATAGTTATGCATTTATCTTCTCTCTCTGTCCACTAACCTAAATGAATCTTACTCTTTTCATTTTGTTTTGTTTTGTTGATACTTTAAACAATCAGTCTAAGAGATTCTTTTTTTGTTTTGGTCTGGTCGTGGGCCTGAACTCTGGGCCTGGGCGCTGTCCCTCAGCTCTTCAGCCCAAGGCTAGCCCTCTAACACTTGAGCCACAGCACCACTTCTGGCTTTTTCTGCTTATGTGGTGCTGAGGAATCGAACCCAGGGCCTCATGCATGCAAGGCAAACACTCTAACACTGAGCCACCTTCCCAGCCCCAAAGAGATTCTTAATTCTTTAGAAAAGCAAAACATTCCAAAATTAGAAAATGTTGTCTATAAAAATACATGCTATCAGATTTATGTTCACCTTTTGGAGCATAGTAAGGAGATCTGACCCTTTTACCCTTTGCCCCATGGCAAGTCCTGAGGTCTTTCCTACAGGGTAAACTTAATTATTTTTAAAAATAATTTTAACATTTTTAAATCATTTTTTACATTTTTAATTTTTTAGCTTTTTATTATCTTTAAATAGTTGTACAGGGCTGGGAAGGTGGCTCAGTGGTAGAGCGCTTGCCTTGCATGCATGAGGCCCTGGGTTCGATTCCTCAGCACCTCATAAGCAAAAAGAAAAAAGCCGGAAGTAGTGCTGTGGCTCAAGTAGTAGAGCTCTAGCCTTGAGCTGAAGAGCTGAGGGACAGCGCCCAGGCCCAGAGTTCAGGCCCCACGACTGGACCCCCCCCCCAAAAAAAAAAATAGTTGTACAAGGGAGTTTTAATTAAACATGTCAAGCCATGAGTACAATACCTTTTGATCAGTGTTACCCTTCAATTTCTGCCCCCTACCCTTCGCCACTATCTGATGAGATCAGGTGAGTTCAGGGTGGTATGGCCGTAGACTCACCACTATCTGTACAAGTTTAAATTTTTGTTAATTTTTTGTGTGTATGTGTCAGTACTGGGGCTTAAACTCCTGAGTTGCTTTGAGGGAAAAAGGCACTACCTGAGCTGGTACCTTTTTCCATAGCTGGCACCATCTTTGAGCCATGCCTCCAGTTCTGGCTTTTGCCTGGTTAGTTGGATGTAAGAATCTCTTAGATTTATTTGCCTGGGCTGGCTTCAAACTACTATCCTGCAATAGATAAAGTAAAACCAGAAATTTGTATCTGTGATATATTAGGGCATAGAAAAATGGATATGAGCCGGGCACCCGTGGCTCATGCCTGTAATCCTACTCATGTGGCTCATGCCTGTAATCCTACTCAGGAGGCTGAGATCTGAGAATCATGGTTTAAAGCCAGCCCAGGCAGAGAAGTCCCTGTGAGACTCTTATCTCTGATAAACTACTTAAAAAAGCCAGAAGTGGTGTTCTGGCTCAAGTGGTAGAGCACTAGCCTTAAGCATAAAAAGGCTCAGCGACAGTGTCTAGGCCCTGAGTTTAAGCACGGGACCAGCCAAAAAGAAAAAAGAAAAATTGACATGGATAGGAAATCTGATCTTTTTTTTTACATTATTGAAGCTGTACAGATGAATCCTATTCCATTCACAAGATTAGTTTTACAAAAGTTTTACAATAAGTTTTACAAAAATAATTTACATATTACTATCTGTATTAATCAGTAATAGCTTTAGAGTGGTGACTCATGAATAGAATTACTGGGGGGACCTTAAAAAAAATCTTATGTCCTGAGATTCCAGTTTAGTCCATCCAAAGTGTGGCCTGGGTATTTATAAAGCTTCCTGGGTGATTCTAGTGTGCAGACAGTGTTAAGAAACTCTTGTTTATTAGTCTGTTCTTGGGAGCAGGGGCTCCTCAAACTGACTGTATTTGAATCACCTGTATAATTTGTGCAATCAAAATTTCTGGAGTCCTGCACCAAATCCACTATGTGAGAATTCCTAGGGTGGGACTATGTACCTGTACATTAGCACTTTGTATAAATGAGTTCTGAGCTACATTAGTCAGGCCTGGAAACTCATACCCTCTCCTACTCTGTTCACTTTATTAAACAAAACAAAAAAAACCAGTTGTGTTGGGATGTAAAGTGCTTGCCTAACAAATATAATGCCCTGGGTTCCGTCCTTAGTACCTGTATCTGTATGTGTGATATCTGTCTGTCTGTCTGTCTGTCTGTCTGTCTGTCTGTCTCTCTCTCTATATATATACATACACATATACACACATACTTCTTCTTAATGATTATTAATCATTTTATAAAAAATATGAATTTATAGTGCCATTACATATACAGTGGATAGTATATATGCATATTTGATTATTCATATTTTATTTATTTTTGGAAGATAATGATCAGTAAGAAAATTTGGTAGATGAGACTCTGAGTGCTTTTATTTAAAAATACAATAGAATATTTTTACTTTTCTAAAACGTTAGAATATTACAAATGCAAACTGAAAACTATTTGATACTAAACCCTGTATCTTTGGTTTTTGGGGTTTACACTTGCTCATTTTGTGTCATTTAATTAATTTTTACTTCATTGTTGTCTAACTGGCAATGAATTAATCTTTACTAAAAGCTGCATGTTACCTAGAGAATGAATTTCAGATAACCCTTATTTTTCTGAAGTAGAAAAGACAAGAAAATTCTTGGATTTGGTAGAGAAATAGAAACAAGTAAAAGTCTGTTAATATGGTTCATAAGCATGTGTACAATAACACACATACACACATACAAAACTAACTTTCATGTCCTCAGATAGCTTCTGTCTCCAGATATAGTATTCCTTGTAGAAGAAATGATAAGTATCTAGTTTATTTCACCATGTTGCTTTGTCTTCATTTTATATTGTATCAGGAAGGACAGCACTTGCATATTATTTTTCTCAACATTAAGCATGCTTGAATTAAGAAATGCTGTCAAATGTATTAGGCTCAATATTTGCATGTCTCATTTTGTTTTGGAAATGCTAGTCTGTTAAGGAGATGCAGTTATTCCTTTGTTTTTGCTCTTTTCTATAATAGTGAAAAAGAGAATCACCACCATTGTAGGACCTATTTTCTAAAAGATGTCTGCTTACCCTCCCACCTGCAAATGTTAAAACTGAACATAGTGGAATAGGCCATAGTGAAATACAGTAGGGCTTTGCTTCATAAAACCACCACTACCAGTCCCACTTTCCAATGAAAAATTGTTTTTGCTTTTGTCCTGTACATTGTTTGTCCTCCTGGCAGGTTGCTTTCTGCGATGGACAGAACGGCTTCTTTGGAGAACATGCCTGCTGCCTTTTCCCTTTTTGAACATTATGATGACAGCTCAGCGAGAAGTGACCAGATGTTGAAACAAGTGGCTGGTAATCATTTTGATATATTAATTAATTTGATAGCATTTGGAAGCTCTTACTTGTTTGTTTTGAAACATTTATATATCTGGAAAAAGAAAAGTGTTGATTGTATTATCTTAAAGCAATACTTTGAAATAAAGCAGGTGACCAATTCCATTTCAACGATAAAGTACATTTCTATTTGAAGCATTATGACTGTGTTGAGGTAAAAAGAGGTAGAAGGAAGGAGCCAAGGAGCCCATGAACTCCTTTGTATTTTGCCTTCTTTAAAAAATAGGACATTGTCTGGGCACTACTGGCTCATGCCTGTAATTCTAGCTGCTCAAGAGGTTGAGATATGAGATTTTGGTTTGAAACCAGTCTAGGCAGGAAACTTATGAGTCTCTTAATTCCAATTAACCACCGAAAAGCTAGAAGTAGAACTGTGGCTCAAGTGGTAGAGTGCTAGCCTTAAGCAAAACGGTTCAGAGATAGCACCCAGGCCCTGAGTTCAAGCTCCCAAGATTGGCACAAAAAGAAAAAGATATTTATCTCTATTCATGTATTTATGTATATTTCTCCTCCCTCCCTCCCTTCCTTCCTTCCTTCCTTCCTTCCTTCCTTCCTTCCTTCTTCCCTCCCTCTCTCTCTTTCTCTTTCTCTTTCTGTTTGTCTCTTTCTCTTTCTTTCTTTCTTTCTTTCTTTCTATCTTTCTTTCTTTCTCTCCTTCCTTCCTTCCTTCCTTCCTTCCTTCCTTCCTTCCTTCCTTCCTTCCTTCCTTCCTTCCTTCCTTCCTTCTGATAATTATTTACTTCATACCACCTGCCAAATATGGAAGTAAAAAGAAATCAAATACACATGTTGTAACAATTTTCCTTGGAGTGGTTCCCCCTCTTTGGTTTAGTTTTTTTCCCCTTCTTCTTCTTCTTCTTCTTCTTCAAAAAAAAAACCTATTAGAGAACTAACAGCTCAGCATCATGGTCTGTAGCCAGGAGCCTCCTACTCGGCTGTCAGAAGCATGTTACTGTCTCCAAAATATTTTTTATTGTTCTATTTTAACAAACAAGACAATGGAACTTATTTAGTTCTGTATTTCGTGTTATCAAGTTTCACTTACTGTACAATGTGCTTAAATGTCCTCTTCAAGAGATGTTGTTTCCTAGCTACTCAAGAGACTGAGATCTGAGGATCATAATTCAAAGACAGCCTGGGCAGGGAAGTCTATGGGAGTCTGATCTCCAATTCACTAGAAAACCAAAAATGCTGCTATGGCTCAAATTGGTGGAGCACTAGCCTTGAGCAAAAGAGCTCACAGATAGTGCCTATGCTGTGAGTTCAAGCCCCATGACCAATGAAAAACAGAAAAAAAAAGATATATTCTTCCAAAATTATCTTTAAGATGGCAGCTGTATTTAAAACTCATTATTACGGGAAGCGTTTTAGTTTAGTGACTATTGTGTCCTAAAAACAGCCTCATTCCTCAAAATAAACCCTCAAAATTCGAAACTAACTTTTTCTTTTCTCTTTTTTCTTTTTGAGATTCTGGAATTTGAATCCAGATGTTTGCTAAGCAAACATATTACCACTTGTACCACATCCATAGCCCCCAATATTTTTACACAATAACAAATTCAGTCATTTATCCTAATGGGTAATGTTTAGAAATAGCTCAATACAGAAGAATGTTGTCTCATAATGTCTTTAGGAGGCGTTAAACTAGGGCAGTAAATGTAGACTAAGAAATCTTGATTAATAGAGCAGATCTTTTTCTTTTTCTTTTCTTTTCTTTTTTTTTGGGGGGGGGGTCTGGTCGTGAGCCTGAACTCTGGGCCTGGGCACTGTCCCTCAGCTCTTCAGCTCAAGGCTAGCGCTCTACCACTTGAGCCACAGAACCACTTCCGGCTTTTTTTTCTGCTTATGTGGTGCTGAGAAATTGAAACCAGGGCCTCATGCATGCAAGGCAAGCACTCTACCACTGAGCCACCTTCCCAGCCCCAATCTTTTTCTTTTAAGAGAGTCATTATATACTATTGTTCATTTGAATATTTGGTGGGCAATGGGAGGATATTTTACCTATTCGTAAGAGGTCACAGAGTTAAATAGTTGTGAAATGTTAAGGATTAAGCTTGGAAAGTACACATGTAGTCCTAAAGGCTCCAACTGTCTATGGGGGGAGGGGGAATCATGGGAGAGACAAATGCTATTGTGTGAGGCTGTTGCACAGAATTGCTAATTGTTCATTGTTCCTTAATCATTTTGTGACCAATGACACCTCTCAGATATAATGCCCTCACTTGGTACCTGAAAAGTGAGTCTGATATCTCTATGCTAGAACTAAGAAGATACACACACAGAAAGCATGTGAGTTTTCTCAAGAGAAACAGCAGCGTCTGCCACTTATTTTATATTTATTCAAGGCCTGGCTCTGCGGAGATGGTTATGCAGATCCAATCATTTAAATTCACGTTAGGCCTGGGAGGTATGTTTTGTTGTTAAGAAAAGAGGGGATAACATCTTGTACATCTCATTGTTGCAATGGGTCCACCTGTATCCCTATTTAAACAATTTGTTTTTTCTCTTCCTATTTCACAATAAAAAAAAATTTCCTCAAATCAGCACTTTGGAATTTACAAATTAGCCCACAAGAAAAAAAAAAGAAAAGAAAAGGGGAGGGGAGGAGATGGAAGGGCAGGGATAGGAAGTGGAAACAAAGGAGGAGGCAACAATGCTTGATAAGAAATGTACTCATTACCTTGCTCATGTAATTGTAACCCCTCTGTACGGTATTTTCACAGTAAAAAAAAAAACTTATAAAAAAGAGGAGAACAGGAAAATGAATTGCTCAGGACTAAACACTGGTTGGGGGAGGAGTGTGTGGAAGGATAGGTTGGCTTCAAAGTCTTTGTGTGTTATACATTGTCCTTTGGCAAGGACATTGTTGGGGAAAGTGAGATAAACAGGGACTAGTCTTTGATTCACGTAAACTCAGCCAATTGTGGGTCAGGAGCACCTGCATCTAGATCCTTGGCCACATTAGCAAGTAAACACAAATAGTACTTGAAACACCCATGCACACATACATATGCGCACACACAAGAGCACAGAAATGGTGGGAAAATGGTGAACTAATGCAGCAGTGGTACTCACTAGATACTACATTGAAAATGATCTATACAACTTGTCAGGGAGGGTGATTGGAAGGGACAAAACTGGGAGAAATTGAGGGAAGAGGTGACACTGTTCAAAAAGAAATTTACTTATTAACTGACATGTAACTATGAACCCTTCTGTACATCATCTATACAGTAGAAAAAATCTACATGAAATACAGGCAATCTCTCCCCCACCCCCAGGCTCTAGTGATAGCCCTGCTTCCTTGACTCTGGCTCCTAAGCATTAAAACAATTAATAAAAATATACAGAGTTACCTTATTACCTTTGTGTGTGTGCGTGTGTGTGTGATAGAGAAAGAGAGACAGAGAGAGAGAGAGAGAGAGAGAGAGAGAGAGAGAGAGAGAGAGAGAGAGAGAGAGAGAGAGAGGAGGGAGGGAGAGGAGGGAGGGAGGGAGGGAGAGGGAAAGGGAAAGGGAGAGGGAAAAGGAGAATATATGTGTATGTGTATGTGTATGTATGTGTGTTGATCCTGAGCTTGCACTCAGGGCCTGGGCACTGTTCCTGAACTTCTTTGCTCAAGGCTAATGCTCTACCATGTGAGCCACATCTCCATTTCTAGCATTTTTTGGTGGTTAATTGGTGATAAGAGTCTCACAGACTTTCTTGCTGGGCATGAGCCACTGGCACCCAGCTCTTATTTCCCATGTAACTTCAGTAGCATTAAGTAGATTCATATCACCATACAAGTATTAACCATATCCATTTCTAGAACCTTTCATCTTACAAAGCCAGAATTCTATACTTATTCAACACTATCTACTAGCTTCTATCTATGGAGTAATCTTGCTCCCTTTTCACTTAAAAATGTTTGTAGAGTAAAAGTTTTGAAAAAATGATGTTTTAACTTTAAGTTTTTGATGAGAAGGAGCACAAAATTACTTCTAGACTCCATGCTTTGCTTCATTCTTCCTTAAAATTTGGGGGTTGGACAACTCTCATTTTGTAAGTTTGTTATTTGAAAGAGAGAGAAAAATGTGAAGAGATGTTACTATGAAAATGCCAGCATTGGGGCTGGGAAGGTGGCTCAGTGGTAGAGTGTTTGCCTTGCATGTACGAGGTCCTGGGTTTAATTCCTCAGCACCACATAAGCAGAAAAAGCTGGAAGTGGCGCTGTGGCTCAAGTGGTAGAGTGCTAACCTTAAGCTGAAGAGCTGAAGGACAGTGCCCAGGCCCAGAGTTCAGGCCTCGCTACCGACCAACCAAAAAAAAAAAAAGCCAACATAGCTTAATATGCTTAAAATGCCAACATTGCTTTGAAGGCCATTGACAGTAATTGAAATGTTTTGTTTGGCTCTTCAATAAACCTGGGTAACATGAAAATTTCCCTGATCATGTCTATTGGGATGGATACCTTGAGAATGTGACACTGATTCCTTGCTCCTGCCAAGGTCATCTTGCCTTGTGAATGTTCCTATTCATTATATGTCAGACACATTTAGTAAGCACTTGAATTATCGTATCTTAAACAGTAATCTGAACAACATAGAAATACATATATAATAACCATATATTATCTCACCATTACCCTAGGAATGGTATTATTACTGTTTTCTTATTTTGAAGACTAGGAAACAGGTTAAAATAATGCAGCTAGTTAATTGGGGATCTGGAATTTCACTTTGGGACAGCTTCTCTGTTATGGAGTCCATGAATGGAGTCCATTGTATACTACTTATTTTTCAAAATTCTGCATTCTTCAACTCTTTATCTCTATTGACTCTTTTTACTTGGTCTCATTGTATTCTATTGGTTAGATCTGTTTTTCCTCATTTTTATTTTCTTATTGAGCTAACCTTTGCTTTTCTTTATATTTCTTTTCTAACAAAACTATCTTAGAAAATTTGGCCAATACTAATTCAGTAAGCTTGTCTCTAAGGAAATTGTTGACTGGGCAAAAAAGCACATAAAATTTAAAGACATGGGATCTTTTTAACTATGGGAATAACCTTTTCTTCTAACTTGTAAAATGTGTTCAATGATTTTATGTCATAAATTTTGACAGAAAATTACATAGCTTGATTTGATTTATAATGTTGTATATACTATTATGTTCAACATGCATAATTATAAACTTTAAAACTCTCTCATGAAATACTTAAGAATATTATTTGCCTTTAAACTTCAGAACAATTGACAACAGAGTTACACTAGATGTCTATAACATGTAATTTAATTATTGGGAAACTTTGCCTCCTATGTAGTTTTTTAATTTTAATTTTTAAATAAGTCTGCCAATATGGGTACCATTGTTTCCCTTATTTAAAATAATTAGTATATGTCTAGGATAATCTTAACAGATGAGCAGAAAAGCTCAAAAGCTATGTACATATGACCATATACACTGATGGTGAGTGAAATGAACCCCAAAATATGGATATAAGAGGTTTTCCTTTGTTGTTGTTGTTTTTAATGTACTATGTGGTTTTTCTTTGTTTCTTTTCTATGTTCTTCCACCTGTGGTATATCCCTGTTGTCACTGTATTTGATTTTGGTACCTTGTACCTTGTATATGCATTTATCTAATTTGGGGAAGAGAAGGGGAATAACAAAATGCTGAAACAAGGACACAGGATGACCCATTGCAACAATGATACTCACACGACACTAGGTTGGAAATGAACCTTACAACCTTTGGGTGGGAGGAGTGGAGGAGGTAGGGGAGGGAAGGGAGAACAGGAGAAAAACAAAGGAGGGGGTAACAATACCCAACAATAAATGTACTCATTAACTTACAGATATAACCCTGACCTCTCTGTCCAGCACCATTACAAGAAAAAAAATTTTTTTTAAAAAGAAGTCTGCCCGGCATAGGTAGCTCACACTTGTAATCCTGGCTACTCAGGAGTCTGAAATCAAAGGATCGTGGTTTAAAGTCAGCCTGGGCAGACAAATTCAAGAGACTCTTAACCTCTAATTAACCAACAAAAAGCCAGAAATGGAGATGTGGCTCAAGTGTTAGTGCACCAGCCTTGAGCAGAAAAGTCAAGTGAGAGTATAAGGCTCTGAGTTCAAGCTCCAGTACTAGCACAAAAATAAAAACCTGTAGGTGTACAAGTGTGAAAGAGAAAATGGGACAGTAGTTTCAAAAAGTATACTTAGTTATTTATTTTATGTCATTCTTTTTTAGCCTTGAAGATGTTGTAAAGGATTTTATTGGTCTCTTGTTAATATAGACTTTATTTTAATATAGAATAATACAGTGTTAGCTAGAAAAGCATATTAAAATTATACTTTTTGTTTTGAAAAAACCAAGTTACTAGACACATCCTTTAGCCTATATAAGTTTATATCTATATCTATATCTGTCTGTCTGTATATATGTATGTATATGACTACAGAAGAATATTATATAGTGATTCTGGTTTGGGATATATTTTTGCACATATGAAAATGTCTAGAAGACATTCTGTCACATTTAACTATAACCATGATTGTTTCCAAGGACTATAACTGGGGTTGGGTATGGGAAACAAGGAGGTCTCCTACTTTCATTCTAAGTATTTCTGTATTGTTTGAATTGTTTTTCACCAAATATAAGTAGCTTTTGCAAAACAATACTTCAGTGAAAACAATATTAGCTATAGTAATTTGTGCATGTATTTCAGTTCCCCAGCCTCCCAGACTAGAACCTCAGGAATTGAATTCTGCCACCAGCACCACAATTGCAGTTTATTGGAGCATGAACAAAGAAGATGTTGTTGACTCATTCCAGGTTTACTGCATGGAGGAGCTACAAGATGACCAAGAATTCAATGGTAGGATTGCTAGCACAAATACTAATACAGGTGTACCTTTCTGCATCTTCAGGTGATGTATTTAAATATTTAAATAGATACATATGTATGTACACATATCAAAATACCCACAAAGCATCTATAGCCACTTACAAACAACAATAGCAAAAGACTGTCAACAGACATAATGATAAGGATCAAAGGAAAGAAAAACATACACCTGTCTTAAAAGCCAACCTAAATATCATAATTGAGATTCAGACTTGACTTTGAGTTCTCAGAATAACAGCAGCAACTAAGTGATTCTCATTTCCATAAGGAGGAAACATAGCAGAGTTTCAATCAATAGGAAGCATGAAAGACAATGTTATGTGTCCCACTTTGTAGAGGAGAAAGAAACTATGTATAGAACAATGTCAACACAATGACTTTAATACACATACAGCACTGGATGCCCTGGTTGGCCTGTTCTCAGGTCTGCTAGCTTAATAAAGGCTACAGACCAACCAGATAGGTTTATTTGGTGTTCATAATCCTCAACACATGGGCCTAGGAATGGTGAAGTTATCCAGTGTCTCAAATTAATGTGTGTATAGAACAGAGCATATTCTCAGCAGGACTTCTGACCAGAACCAGGAGTCAGGCAGCTTGAGATTGTACTTCCTGATGAATCAGAGCTGGGGCGGCTGACATTCTGTGCGGCTTGTTGAAGACAGACCCACACACTTTGGAAATCAGATGTGCAGGACTAACATCCTATTACAAAACTCAGGAGCTCTATTTGTAATCAAGAAGGAATTATAACATATTCTACTGTTTAAAAGACTTAAGTCTTTTGAAATTGTGATAGTTTAGGAAAAAAGGTGTTTTTTTTAAGCTTATTGTAAAGGTAATGTACAGAGGGGTTAGAGTTACGTAAGTCAGGTAATGAGTACATTTCTTTTTGAACAGTATAGGAAAAAAAGTTTTAAAAAAGCTACTGTATGTGTAAAGTCCGTCTATAAAGACTATGTCTTTTTGAGAAACTATTACCTTATGTCTGGGACTACACATCAAAATAAGTGTTATACTTCATTTGCAAAGAGAAAATTGAAGTGAGGATAAGTAATTTGTCCCATGCCACATAACTTGTACATGGCAGGGGCAAGACTTAAACATTAATCTTTCAGATTTATGAACAAAAGTTGATGTTTTTGCTTATCTCTGTGTTTATTTTGTTTTACCATATTTTGCTTACCGTCATCCCTAACCCAAACATTTCCCTGTTGGGTGTCTCATGGTTTCATGCCTTTAACTGTGCTGATAACAGCCAGCTGTCAGATGATCTACCCTCGGATACCATGCTGGTGTGATAAGGTCTTCAGTAACATGTGCCATGTGGATTTTTAACAGAAGTGCCTAAAGGAATGACTCCAGTGCAAACTGTAACCACAGTGTCTGGGCAATGGGGAAAATGTTTTACAGAGTCTTAGTGATGTTGGTCAAATGGATCTTTATGTTCTCTAAAAGGAGGTGATTGAAGAATTTGGCTAGGTTGGGGCCCTAATTTTCTTTTAAGGAAACAGTTGGGTTCTTCACTGAAGAAATTTTAAGAGGTGACTTTCAGAACCAATAAAAGTAAATAACTGAAGTCACTATAGACTATTTAAAAAATTGTTCTTTTTTAAAAGGGAGAAAAATTTAGTAGTAATAATCAAGTTGGCTCAAAAGAGCAGGTATACAAAATAGTATTGAGTTACATTTACTGTAAAAATATAAAAAGTAAGATAATTGAACAAATTTGAAAGGAAAGTATCTTTATTGAACAAAGTTACTTAGAATAGCATATAACCTATCAATCTAAGCATTTCTATAAACTATGAAAATCCTTAGTTGAAAGAATTCAGGAATTCATAAGAACCAGGATTTGAAACCTAGAAAGTCATAAGAATGCAAATATTGTTTACTAATCATCAACAATGCTTTGTAACCTGCAGTTAAAAAACACATAGTTGTTCTTTTTTATGATATACTCTGATGAAATGCTGGTACTAGCTCTTAAGAATTTTCTTGAAGATGTATTACTGAAATCTAAACTAGCATTAACTATGAAATTTTAATATTTGCTATTGAGATAAGTTACTTAATTATGGTATTTGAAGCTCAGCATCTTACAAATATATTATTATTAATTATTATTTTGTGATAAGTGTTCACAAGTAATACCGTGGCTTTTTTGTTTGGAAGTCTTGGGGCTTGAACTCTGTTCCCGAACTTTTTTGCTCAGGGCTAATACTCTACCACTTGAGCTAAAGCTTCACTGCTAGTTTTTGGGCTTTTTTGGTGGTTATTTGGAACAAAGAGTCTTACAAACTTTCCTGCCAGGGCTGGAAAGTTAGGATATGACATGAGCCACATGCACCTGGAAGTATTAAATCATTGTGAATATCTTTTCAGACTTCTATTGCATTCTTATGTATTTATTCTAAAGAGCTAGTTATTAAATAATTTAATTTGTAAGGTCTTTTTTCCACTGGTAAAATCATATTACATTAAAAAAATTGTAACATCTAGTTAACTTTGAAGGGCACCTTAGAGTTTATGGCTGTGTTTTATTCTAGAATTGGTAGAAGAATACAGATTGACAGTGAAAGAAAGCTACTGCATTTTTGAAGATTTGGAACCTGACCGATGCTATCAAGTCTGGGTAATGGCTGTGAACTTCACTGGATGTAGCCTGCCTAGTGAAAGGGCAATTTTTAGAACAGGTAAGGAGATGCTATGGGAGAGGGGTTTATGAGACAATACTCTTGAGATCAGCCAGTAAGTATCGATGAGGCACCTGTTGTATGTTGAATGTGGAGCAAAATGCTGGGTATAAAATAATGAGAAAGACTGAGTTCCTGTTTACAAAAGCTCAAAGGCTGCTAGAAAAAAATCACAGAAAATATTGATAATAATCCAGATACAAGTTATTATGAGAGCAATCTAAAGGGGGACACAGATGGTCACCAGAGGGGCAGCATCAGGAATGGCTTCCTACAGCTGATTCCTGTAGAAATTGCTTTAGAGGATCAGTAAGAAGTAATACATTATTGGAGCATATTTCATTTGGAGAAAGTGTTTGAGTAGAGACACTGAGGTAGGAAACAGTTAAAAACATATAGGGCAGCCGGGCACCAGTGGCTCACGCCTGTAATCCTAGCTACTCAGGAGGCTGAGATCTGAAGATCACAGTTCAAAGCCAGCCCAGGCACGAAAGTCTGTGAGATTCTTTTTTTTTTTTTTTTTGGGTCCGGTCGTGGGGCCTGAACTCTGGGCCTGGGCGCTGTCCCTCAGCTCTTCAGCCCAGGGCTAGCGCTCTACCGCTTGAGCCACAGCGCCACTTCCGGCTTTTTTTCTTTTTGCTTATGTGGTGCTGAGGAATTGAACCCAGGGCCTCAGGCATGCAAGGCAAGCGCTCTACCACTGAGCCACCTTCCCAGCCCCAGAAAGTCTGTGAGATTCTTATCTGCAATAAACTACTCAGAAAACCGGAAGTGGCTCTGTGGCTCAAGTGGTAAAGAGCTTGCCTTGAGCTGAAGAGCTAAGGGACAGCACCCAGGCCCAGAGTTCAAGCCCCATGACCAACCAAAAAACAAACAAACAAAAAACAAACAAACAAAACAACCATATAGGGCACTATAAGAAGTGTGCTATTACTTTTTAGACTTAGAAATAAGGAGAGATCAATAGAAAAAACTACCATATGGAGGCTGTATTTACAAAACAAGAAGGCTGGGTTTCATTGTATAGGTGCTAAGAGATAAGCAATGATATTCAACTAATGAATGTTGATATCTTTTCATAAGGGGCTGAAGCAGGTTTTAAGATAGTTGTAGTTGTCTCAGGGAAGAATTAGCTTGCTCCTGCCCTTTACAACTTTATCCTTTCGTCTTGTTTTTGAAATAATTCTGTATAGAGCACCTACTGAAGACAAGATCATAACTATCTTTTGTGCAAAGATAGATGGGCAAGGATTTTTTTGTTTATTTATTTACATGTACAGTAAATGTATAAAGTGGAGCAGGGTTTACTGTAAGCCTATATTAGAGGCTATATGGGGATGAATTAAAAACTCTTCCACTTAGAAAGCAGAGGAGAGAGGGAGACTATTAGCTATATACACTTTTTATCTCCTTTGGGTTTTTAACACAGAATGAATTTTCAGATAAAAATTATTTATTCTCAGTAAATTAATAATAAGTGTTTAAAATAGCTGGGATGCAGGTCAGTGGCAAAGTGCTTACCTAGTAAGTGCAATGTATGTCCTGGGTTTGATCCTCAGTACCAAAAAAAAAAAAAAAAGGACAAAAAATACATTTTAAAGTGTTAAAAATAAAATCATACTTAAGCCTTCTTCCCCAGCAGCAGGGAAAGCAAGCCGACATTGCTCGCGATTGATTTGCTTCTCTCTCTGCAGCGCCTTCCACCCCTGTAATTCACGCTGAGGACTGCACTGTGTGTTGGAACACAGCCACCATCCGATGGCGGCCTGCCAACCCAGATGCCACAGAGACTTACACTCTAGAGTACTGTAGACAGCACTCTCCAGAGGGTGAGGGTCTCAGGTAAGAGTCCTTTTCCAGAAAGAGACATCCCAGAACTCTAGGAACCAAATTCTAGACTCATAGCTAACCTCTGAGCTTGTGCTCACCATGCAAGAAAAGCATCTCCAAATCCTGCAGAGGTAATTAAGCTGTTGACTTGATTTACAGCTCCATCACTATTCATCAATGAACTGCATGTTTGTAATAAAACCCACTCTACAATGCAGAATAATAACTCCCTTGTAAGAAAATGTATATGAACTTTAGTAAGATAGAACATTCTTTGAGGTATATTTAACTTGAGTCATTAGACAGGATTTATGCATATTTTATGTACTTTTTACTAGCACTATCATAATAGGTACATGTAACTCAGGAAACTAATAGTGAGCTTGTGTATAATGCAAATCAGAATGTCTCCATGATATATTGGTAACATAAATGAGCTAATTACGCTTTTATTATTACAGAGACATACCTGTCTCTACAAGAACATGAAGAATCTAGAGATTCTTCTAGTAAAAAAGAAATGGGAAGTTCTCTCACTAAAATGGTGAAGCTAAATTTTATCAATAAAGGTCCATGTAATCACTAGACACTTATAAGTGTTAGCTCACCTATGAGATGGTTTTCCAAAGTCCCAATGATAGAATAACTTCACACACCATTATGAATACTCCTGTTTTGAGATACTTAATTTTTCTTTCTAATCAAATTTACTGAGATAAACTATTTTGGCAGGATATGTAAATTAGAAATAATGGTATGGAATGAGACAACATTTTAATGAAGCATATTGTCTGACCTCTTGATTATCTTCATGATCAATCTATAGCTATTTATTTAGCTATGATATGAGGTTTCATATGACTGAGCAATAATTATAGTTTCTTTCAAGCTGAAGACAGACTTCACAAAGAAATTATCAAATTGGGTTGGGTGGGTGTGTATGGGTGGGATGGAGGCATTTTAGCCGAAGTGAGAATGTGGTAAATGTACAAGAAAATACCCTGGACCTTGTGCAGAGCCCCTAGATACTATGAGAATATGATTTTATGAGTGTGTGAGTTGTATAGAAATCTCCCCCAGTATCAGCAGAGAAAGCCTAGCTCTCTCTGAGGCCAGCTCAGACTGTTCATGAATGTTCTGAAGTGAATCATCTTTTATGGCAGCAATTCCCAGCTGGCATTTGCATAAATCATATCAGCACAGTTGGATACTTAAATCAGCAGGAATCTGGAAACCTTGAGACTTTGTAGCCAACTCACTGAGGGAGCCGAGATATCATCTCATTATTATAATTACAAGGAGAAGGGAAAGGGAAAACAAAAGGGAAAAGGTGTCCACTGAAGGCCTTCACATGCCAGGAATTATTTTTACTCTGTTAATCCTCTCAACAATAAAAGAAGGTAGGTGGTGATCTCTGTTAAGCTAGACTTCAGTGAGTTGGCCAAGGTAGTAGATGATGGAGAGAGAATGTAAGGTAAGGATTCACATCTAGGTCTATCTTATTCTTATAATGTTGTCATGACAGTGAGTTAGCATAGTCAACAGCCTGACAACTGGGAATTACCAGGTTGTCTTTGATTTCTTTGTTACATGAAAAACAGATAATAGAGAATGCAACACATTCAAACCCCCTTGATTTTTCCTTTGCCCAATCATCCTGGGGCCTCAAAACTATAAAAGGTGGGGGCATTTGATATCAGTAATCCATTCCAAATAAATCCTTCTACCAAAGCCAAAGAGATCAATCATAGCTCCATTTGTAGGAAAATCAAATGGCCATTCACCAGTTTCATCAAAGCTAATGTAGGATTTATTGAAACAAAAAAAACTTGTCATTAGTGTATTCTATTTGAGACTTTTCTATCAAGTTCAATTTTATTACATTGCAAAAGAGTGTATGAGGAGCTGAAGTTTATACCAGTGGTAGAACAATTCAAGGTCCATTGTCATATACTGCATGTAGTTCAATAAGTTTAAAAGTAAGGGAAGACCCACATGTGGGGCATTCTTTAGAGTTTGGATCTGTGTTGAAGATGGGGCTATTTTCCAATTAGATGCTCAAAGACTCCTCGGTACCAGGAAATGCAATGGCATGGCCCATCCATAGCTCAGTGCTGACTCTTTAGCTCCTTGCTGAGTCTGACTTTAGATAATTTTTTGAAACAAGCAAATTTTTTTTGGCCACAAATTGTTACCTTGATTATCTGCCAGATCTACTGTTGATGCACTGTATCAGAGTCAGCCTTCATCAGCACAAGCCTCTCAAGTCTTGTATTCCAGGCTGGTCTCAATAGACGGTGAAATAATTAATCTGTAATTCCAATACACCAGAACTGCAAAAATCATTCATGTCTTTTGGTTCTCTGGTCAAAGGGTTTCAGAGGGAAGGGAATTCTGCTCTCTTGAAAGGGCCATGGGTTTTACATGTTTTAACCATCTGGTTAAAGCTGGTTCTCACAACCAGCTTTAGAAGATCTCATTATGTATGGCATTTTGAAACTCTCTAAAATATGATTCCCCTACAATCTCTATAGCTCAGTTATAATCCTATTTATCTACTGGTTTTATAACTCTTATGAAAGTTTTTTCCTTGGAAAATCCTATTCTAAACTAGATACCAAAACTGATTCGCTCCCAAAATTGATTAGGAGGGGAGCAAGGAAGATAAAAAATGATCTAGACTAAGAAGCAGGTAAGGATGAGGAACTTATCTGTGTAGGTCCTCCACAATAGTCTGTTACATGTACCAGTGAATGAATGGAATTGGCCAACCTCCTTTTGACATAACTCACTTTGTGAACCTAATTGGCTAAGAGCTGTCTCTAAGCTAAAGAGAGAGGACGTAAGAATTAAATGATTCCCCCTCTTTTCTCCACCAATAATCCCTGATAAAAATGGGCGGTCTTAAAAACTATGATCTGCTAGGCACTGGTGGCTCATGTCAGTAATCCTAGCTACTCAGCTGAGACCTAGAGGAAAAAATTCTGTGAGATTCCATTTCCAATCAACCAGCAAGATGTAGGACCTGAAGTCTGGCTTAAGAGGGAGCAAGCCAGCAGGAAGCAGTGGGACGCTGGGGCTCTGTGTTCAAGTCCCAGTACCAGGAAAAACAAAACAAAACAAACAAACAGAAACCTGGTCTGCTGTAGAAAGGGCAGTTAAAAGGAAATGAAAAAGGAGAAAAGGATGATTGATACACACACACACACACACACACACACACACACACACACACACACACACACACACACACACACACACACACACACACACACACACACACACACACACACACACACACACCGAGCTATGACATTGATTGTCCTTTAGAGTGGGGAATCTAATTTTGGTTGCCAGAGCAAAATCAGATCATCTTCAGACCTGAATTCATTCTTCTGGAATGATGGCCTCTAGATGTTCCACTTTAAGAATAAAGGTCCTGGTTGAACTCTTCCGGTGGGTGTTTGAACGAGGCAAGCCTACTCTGCCCTCAAGTTCCATGACACAGTGTCTGAAATAGCTGAGCAATTGTCTCTTTCATAATCCATACAGAAATTTGCATATTTTGGCGTGTGGGCATCGAGGCTCCATCCCAGCAGTTGGTCCCTGTGGGGACTGGGGGTGGGCGGGAGTGACAATCCTCAGTTTGTGTGTGGGGGCCCAAGGGAGCTCCTACTCACCCTCTTCCTGTTTTTCTTTGAATGCTCTCCTCAGGTTGGGTGGGCTCAACACACTTTCAAAATTTTTCCACCGCTCGGCTCTTTCCTCAGCTGTTCTGTCTCTCCTGTGTGAGAGAAGTCAGCAGAAGTGTGGGTGGAGGAGGGAAAACTGAGAGAAATATAGTACAAGGATTAGCTGTGTGGGCTGTGCGGAGAAAATCTGTGTGGTGAATGACAAATCTGTGAGACTCAATACTCCACAAGGCAGGCAGGAGTGAGCCTCTTGTTCCCTGCTCCCTGGCCCCTGAAGAGGCTGTGGGGTTGGGAGACCCTCCCTGTTCTGTCTTCCAGGGTGAGCCTTCCCAAGAGAGGTCAGCTTCTAGGCGCTGGGCTTGTCCACCTTGTCCTCTGTGCCTAGCTTATGGGTCCGCTGATTGAGGAGAAAAAGAATTGCATGGTAAAGCAAGTAATATGTATATGCTCTATGTGGGGGTACCTGCTGTTCCCTGTACAGTAAGGACAAGTAAAGATGTGTTTCCTAATGAACTTTCTGCCTAAATCAAGTGTGGAGAATCTCTGCACTTCTCGCTCTTCCAAAAAAAAAAACAAAACCCCAAACTCACAAAAACTTCCTTATTAAGCCTTCAGGTGGATGCATAGGTGATGACTGACCAGCAGTGGCTGCAATGTGTGGGTAAAGAAGACTTGCTCCCAAGGATGACAGGAGAGTCCAAATGCATTGAGTACTGAAGAGCTAATTGCCATCTATGTGGTAGTGTCTGCCCTCGCCAGGTTAGGAGCTCCTTTTGCAGGGAGCTATGTGCAGGTGACATCCCTCTGCATTCTTGGCATCCAGCATTTTCTAAATGAAATCTTCCTAAATGAATCCAACTTGACTTTGGGCTTTAGAAGTCACATCCATCTCCTGGTTGTACAGGAAAATCCTCAGTCAATGGAAACACAACCTGTTCCTTCAGTTGGAACTTAGACTCTGTCACTTTCTTATAGCATCCAACTTGTTCACAATAAAAGAGCTAGACATAACAGAACTGCTCAAACAGCCCTGTAAGAATAAGAGACGGATAGTGCAGAGGTGAGGAGACTTGTATCAGGAGCTCAGGGTGAGAATAGTACCTCAAGGGAACATAAAATTCAAAATCTGAATGTCTTGGCAGCTGAAGTGAACACTGGAGAGGGGGAAGAGAGCAAGAGAGAGGAAGAAAGATTACATAACTCATCTCTTTAAAAAGGAAGCACAACATTTCACTAAGAGAGACAATTATATTTCTTGACATTCAGCTCTAAGATGAATTTTTCATGGAGATCTTTATATAAGGGCTATTAAACAAGATAATAGTGATTGTCTTTTAAGAGCAGTTTTACCAAAGATGTGAAAACATTTCCTATGCAACCATTAAAAAAAAATCAGATCTGAAGGAACGCATAGTGTTAAAATCCATACAGGCAGGTCTACAGGGACTTTGTAATTGTCGACATATGTGGTGGGGAGTGATAAGGAAGTGCTCAGAGAATCTGGGAGCATGCATGTTAGGAGGCTCCAGGGTTTCTCTGCCTGCAATGTAAATGATATCATTCAGGTTTGGGGAGGATTGCAAGAGAGAAAAACAGATGTCCGGGATCCTTCCTCTAGAACTCTCAGCTGTGTTGATGTTATGAGACATTCTAACCACAGGGAATCCTAGCCCCAGGTTATCAGCACTTAGCCCTTGTACTGTTTTTCAGCACAGTCATGAAGTGAGGTTTAATTAAAATTGAGTATCCTAGTATACGTATTCATTCAAAGAAAAATAGTTCCATTAAATTTTTTATCGAGTTTTATAAATGGAATATAAAGTGTATAATATAAGAAATATAAGGTATATCAACAATTTTCTTCTTAATCCTGGTCTAACCTGTTTTTTTACTTTAAACAATTGCTATTTTTACAGTTGGGTAAGGTTTTATAAATAGCTTCAGCCATGGCTATTTGATTAGTTGTTCTTGTATTTAATATTGCTCATGTTCTCAAGTATTTTCCTTTTCCTTTCTCTCCTTTCTACCTTTTCTCATCCCCATACTATGTCTTGATTGTGTTTCCCAAACCTCAGCGATCATAAAAATGAACCGGGATGCTTGTTGAACATTGAATTGTACAGGCTCCTCTCATGATATTCTAGTTTGGAAACGGGGTGTGGGTGTGCTTGTCTGTAAGCCCAGCACTTGGAAGGCTGATGCAAGAGGATCTCAAGGTTGAGGCCAGCCTGGCTACCTAGTGGGTTTGATATCAGCCAGGACTACATATTTTGTGTCAAAACAGAGAAAGAGGTGGAGGGGAGGGGAGGAGGAGCCAGTTCAGAAGGCTTATGATGCTCAGACAGGTTGGGAAACACTGCTTCCCTTACAGGTCCCACAGAGCCCAGCATGTGCTTCGCTCATAGTTCACAGTAAATGGTGTTGACTGACTGGCTGGATGTTGGTGCTGCCAATGTGCATGCCAGTAAGAGCCAACTGTGTTTTTAAACAACAATTCATACTTAGCCATCTGCTGTGCACCGCAGAGATGGCACCATCGTAGGCTGCTTCCAGGAGTCATGGCACTGGATTCCTGCATATTGTCTCTACACAGGCTGCTCCCGAAAGCAGCTTAGATCCGGTGTACAACGGGGCAGTGCAGAGAGCATCTATTCCCTATTGCCAGTACCTCAAGGTTCCAAGCATGTGCACATGCTTAAGGTAACCCCTTACCTCCATCCTGAGTTATTGAATTAACAAATTCCTAGAGAGGCTTATTGAAACCAAGCACATCCAACTAACTCCTTAATCCTTCCTGACCTGCCAGTATAGCTATTAAACGTGAATGAGTGGGAAAGAGGGAACAACTGACACTATGCAAAAAGAAGGAATGTGCACATCACCTGATGTGGAAGAAATAACTGTATTGTCAAAGCTCATAGAACTCATAAACGTTATAGACCACAAAAGACAATTTGCCCCATGAAAGTGAGAGTGTGTTTGTGAATTTAACTAAGCATCACTATCCCACAATACTGTAAAATTTGTGAATTTATGTAATCACTTAATCACAATAAAGAATTTGCAAACAAAAGTAAATTACTTAATTTTGGATAGGTAAAGATATTTACAAATTCAACACATAACCAAAAAAAGGGAATACACTGAAAATTAATTTCCTTTCTACCTAAACTTAGCTCTTAATTTTCATCCCCAGATGAAAATGTTAATTGATTCGTATTTATCCTTTTGGATAGTCTGTGCACATAAAAGCATCTATAGTTTTTTTCAATAAATGGTAACATACTGTGTATGTATTTCTACCATCTTGCTTTTCTTGCTTATCAAAATGTTGTATTGAGCATCCCATACCAATACATATGGAACTACCTCAATTAAAAATCAAAACAATACCATTTCTTTCTCTCTTAAGGATGGAATTTATTTGCTCAATTGAGAGGCATATAAGCTGCTATGCTCTTTTTACCACCACCAACAATGCTGTAGTAAATTATATATATATATATATATATATATATATATATATATATATGTAATTTCACAGATGTACAAATGAATCTGTAGTATAAATTCTCTCTTTTTATATTTATATTCCTTTAAAACAATTCCATAAAGTAGGTATGTATTGAGTGGTGATAGGCATTATGTAATTGTTTTCATGGAGGTAGTAGCTTTTCTCCCTAGCTGGTGTCTAAAGGTGCTTGGTTCTGTGTCTTAGTATATGGTATGGTAGAACCTTTGATTGTTAGCAATTGGGTGAGTAAAAGCTGGAATCATATGGTTTAACTTTGCATTTCTTTCACTAAGCCAAATGTCTATAGGTTTCAGAGCTACTATTTCCCTTTTTGTGAGCTGTTCATTTCCTTTATCTGTTGCCTTACATTATGACATTTTATTTTTTATTTTTTAATGGAAGCTCTCTTTTTTTCCCTTTCATGTGTGAAATGCATGAGTTGCAAATCTTTTAAAAAATATACTTCAAATGTTAATTTAGTTGAACTTATCGATCTCTTTTGAAAATTGTTTTTAGTTTATGTGATATTTTAGCTATCTGTCATCTATATTCTTGCTCCTATTTTCTTTTTCTTTTTGTCCAAGACTGGGAACTCAAACTTGATATCTGATGCTTTTCCTCATACCTTGGTGCTCTACCTGAGCCATGCTTCTAACTCCTATTTTCTTTCTTTTCTTTTCTTTTCTTTTTTTTTTTTTTTTTTTTTTTTTTTTTTTTTTTTTTTTTGCCAGTCATGGGGCCTGAACTCTGGGTCTGGGTGCTGCCCCTCAGCTCTTCAGCTCAAGGCTAGCACTCTACCACTGGAGCCACAGTGCCACTTCTGGCTTTTTCTGTTTATGTGGTGCTGAGGAATCGAACCCAGGGCCTCATGCTTGCAAGGCATGCACTCTACCGCTGAGCTACCTTCCCAGCCCCCTAACTCCTATTTTCTTAATTTCACTTGTAAGAAGAGGTGTGCTGTAAGGAATCCAACTTTATTTTTCTTTTTTAGTATGGCTTTACAAGTGTTTCAATAAAACCCATCATTTCTTCTTTTGATCTGAAATGCGTCATTATATATAATTATATAGCATACATATAATGTTTTCATTTTAAATAAAAAGTAGGAGTCTCTGTTTTTGGTTTCATTCCTGACTTTATAACTTTATAGTCTATTACTTTGAGCCATTTATTTATATCCAAATAACATATATTTTTTATTAGTATAGCTTTACAACTTAGAATCCCTGGTAAGTTAGATTGTCCTTTCATATTTTTTTTCTATTTGCAACTCTATATTATGTTTTAGTCAAGTTGGGCCCAGACAACTTGTCATTTTTAGAGATCATGTTAAACTGATAGATCACTTAGGGGGAATAGAAGGTTTTATATGTTGTGGTTTTTCTATAAGAAGAACTGAAGTGTCTTCATTTATTCACCTTTTTTGTTTTTTTTTGGTGTGTGTCTCCCTTCCTCCCCCCAGTATCTTAACAATGTTCCTCATATAAATCTTACACATTGTTACATTTGTCACAGAGTAGTGAGAGAACAGTAGAGAGTATTGAAAGATCTTTTGTTTCATCTTCTATTTGTTAATTGTATATGTAGGCTTTTTTTAAAATTTAATTTAATTTTATTTGTGAACATACTGTACAGAGGAGTTACAATTACATGGGCAGGATAATGCGTACATTTCTTACCAAGCATTGCAGCCTCCTCCTTTGTTTACCCTTCACATCCCTTCCCAGCCTCCCCCCTCCCCCCCAATCCCAATCCTTCTCCTTCCCCCCCTTTCCCCCCCCGCCCCCCTCCCCCCGCACCGACGTTGTAAAGCTCGTTTTGGACATGACAACTTGTACTTCTCATTGTTGCAACAGGTCCACCTGTATCCTTAAACAACTGGTTTTTCCCCATCTCCTCCACAAGTTATACTGACATCAAATATAGTGAAAGCAAGGGTTATACTGTGGGGGAGGGACATACAAAGCAACAAAGAGATAATCTTATAAATGCGTTAGAAACACATGCATGAAAGAAAAAAACATTAAAATACATATCTAAGGGTTCATTTTCCTGACATCACATTATCTGACCTTTTCCACTTGACTCATACATATACTAGATATTACAAATAAGGGAAACCATGGGACCTATGTTTCTTTGGGCCTGGCTTACTTCACTTAATATAATTTTTTCCAAGTTTTTCCATTTCCTAACAAATGGGGCAATGTCATTCTTTCTGATGGAGGCATAGAATTCCATTGTGTATATATATACCACATTTTCTTGATCCATTCATCTACTGAGGGGCATCTGGGTTGGTTCCATATCTTAGCTATGGTAAATAATGCTGCAATAAACATAGTTGTGCTGGTAGCTTTAGTGTGGTCTTGTTTGTAAACATTTGGGTAAATGCCCAAAAGTGGGATTGCTGGGTCATAGGGGAGTTCTATGTGAAGTCTTTTGAGGAACCTCCAGACTGCTTTCCAAAGTGGTTGAACAAGTTTACATTCCCACAAACAATGAAGTAAGGTTCCTTTCTGTCCACATCCCCTCCAGCATCTGTTGTTGTTAGAGTTCTTGATTTTTGCCGTTCTAACTGGAGTAAGGTGATATCTCAATGTTGTTTTGATTTGCATTTCTTTTATGGCTAGGGATGTTGAACATTTCTTCATGTGTCTATTGGCCATCCTTCTTTCTTCTTCAGAGAAATTTCTCTTTAAGTCTTTCACCCACTTATTTATTGGGCAGTTGTTTCTTTGAGGATTTGTTGTTGGGGGGTTTAATTTTTTGAGTTCCAAGTATATTTTAGATATGAGACCCTTGTCTGTTGTATGGCTAGTAAAGATCTTCTCCCAATCCGTGGGCTTTCTATTGATCTTGCTAGCTATGTCATTTGCCCTACAGAAGCTCTGCAACTTTATGCAATCCCATTTGTTCAACCTTTCTTTGATTTGTTGTGTTTCCGGGTCTCTATTCAGAAAATTTCGGCCTGAGCCAAGGAGACCTAGGGTTTCTCCTATTCCATCCTGTAATGTTTTCAGAGTGTCTGCTTTGAGTTCAAGGTCTTTGATCCATTTGGAGTTGATTCTGGTGCAGGGTGATATATAAGGATCTAGCTTAAGTTTTCTACATGTAGTTAACCAATTTTGCCAGCACCATTTACTGAAGAGGTTGTCTTTCTTCCATTCTATTGTTTTAGCTCCCTTATCGAAGATTAGATGGCTATACGTCTGTAGGTTCATTTCTGGGTTTTCAATTCTATTCCATTGGTCCTGAGGTCTGTTCTTATGCCAATACCAAGCTGTTTTGATTACTATGGCTTTATAGTAGAGTTTGAAGTTTGGTATTGATATTCCTCCAGCAGTGTAGGCTTTTTATTTCTTTTGGTCGGGGTAGAGGGATTCTGGGACTGGAACCCAAGACTTCTAGTATACTAGGCAAGGACTCTACTACTGACTTAACTACTGAACTATGTTCTAAGCCCCTGATTTTTTTTATTAGTTTCATATAAAGCCATCTTAATAAATACTTTATTATTTATATTATCATAGCTAATTGTCTTGGATTTTCTAAATAAACAGTCACACCATCTACAAATAATAATTTTACCTACTTTCCCCCAGTTTCTTTTTTAACCTCATACCTCTCTCTGACTTGAATGTTCTTAGTAATTCTCCCATAAACATAGTATCCCTAATTATTTCTTACTGCATAAAATTTCTTTTCAATTTTTACATAAAATTATCCTTGCTACATTAACCATGGCCAACTTCCTAGTCATTCCCAAAGGCCTTCCATACAGATACTCCCCAGCCTCTTGGAATCTTCCACTTCTGGCCTCTGAGACCAATGTCTCATTGACATGGTAGCCTGTGGCCTTCTAAGGTGATTGTAGGGTTTCTCTAGGTCACTTTCTGCTTTTCAACATGGATGTAATAAATGTTCTTTGTCTTACTGATGGAGAGATGAGCAGGTTGAAAGTCCTTTAGCACTAGCTGAGCATAGAGCTCAGGAAGTGCCAGCCTTACGGGGCGAATAATGCTCCACCAGCAGTCAGTAATCTACTGACATGTTGGTATTCCAACATGTTGGTATTCCAAGGTCTTCTTTGTCCTCACTTCCCTGGAACCTTCACTCCCTCCATTGCACTGTGCCACTTGTAGGGCAAATCTCATGATTAGATTCCAAGTAAGCCTACTGGAGACATTTCTTGTTGTCTATTGAACTTCCTTAGTGTCTGTAGACTTTTAGTCATAGTCATCCACTTGGGTCACATTGTTTACAGACTAAAACCCTTTCATAATGAAGCCTGGTCTATTTCTTATCTGCCCTCTGATCACTGACCCAATTTGGATACCCTATGAACTTGAACTATGCTGAACTAGGCCAAATTCTTTTTTTTTTTTTTTGGTCCGTTCGTGGGGCCTGAACTCTGGGCCTGGGCGCTGTCTCTCAGCTCTTCAGCTCAAGGCTAGCGCTCTACCGCTTGAGCCACAACACCACTTCCGGCTTTTTTCTTTTTGCTTATGTGGTACTGAGGAATCGAACCCAGGGCCTCAGACATGCAAGGCAAGCACTCTACCACTGAGCCACCTTCCCAGCCCCTAGGCCAAATTCTTGACAAGTCATGTGGCTTCATTTGCAACTTCATTTTGGAATTAAGAAAGTCAAAATCTGTTGGAGGATGCTGCTCTACAGATCACAAATCTCAATTTTTTTAAAGGTTTTGTTTGGTTAAAAAGAGTTGATATGAAAACTCTGATGACATCTAAGTAGAATCAGACACGACAAATAGCTATGACAATGCATCATTTGTACTTACCTTTCTTTACTTTGTTCTTAGTGTTTGAGCATGACATGGCAACTTGTGGACAATAAAATGTGTTCACATTTCATACTGCTTTGGTGCTTTTATTTTAGTCTCTGTGTGGGCATGGTGCATTCTTGTTGAACCTGCAAAGCCTTTTTATATACAGTGAAAGTGGGTTCTCTTCTTGTGTTTTGATTTAGTGCCATGTGAACCTTTATTCTGTATAAGTGGGGGAGGAATGGCCTACAGTTAATGATACCTATGGAACTTTCTCCTTGACAGACGGCCTTAAAAGCAAACACCTAAGAAAACAACATCCTTGGTTTATAACAACTACATTGCTACAAATGAAGCCAGTATGTCAGGTGTGGTCTCTAGAGTTAAAAATCCATCTATCCTTGCCATATATATAGCTTTTAGGCTTCAGGATGACATGCAGGTGACAGGGCCTGAACACATTGTAAGTGATCAATAAGTGACCAGTCATTCACTTATTCAATAAATGAATGAATGAAGTGTAACCACTTTCTCATACATGCTGAGACAATAATTTTATTCCTAATTATAATCAATCTTTATTTAAAACATTTCTTTCAATTTAAATCAAATAAGCAATACATCTGCCTGAGAATATTGTAGATATTAGTCAAGTTTTACACTTTCAATTGTAGGACATAGATTTCACTAAGTCACTGCAGCAGAGTTAGATGTTTATGGTCATGTGGTTCAATTTCATGCATCCATTCTCAGTGCATCTAAATATAGTGTGCCCCAGAGAGCCTGGTCAGGTGATAGGTTCAGAAATAACAACCAACATCATTTGATGAGCTTGTACTGACCTTTTCCAAGCCCAAGCACTACATAGCACAGTTCCAGCCTGTCCCCTTCTCCTGTCCTGTGAATTACACTGTGAGTGTTGTGCTTTTAGACATAAGATGGGATGGTTTTGTTGTTCTATATAGACTTATTTGCTTTAAAGCAGTTCTAAGCACTGGGCACAATGTGGGCATATGTGTGAGACCAAAGGCCTTAGGAGGCTGAAACGGGAGAACTTCACATTTGAGGCCAGCCCAGGCTACATAGCAAAGCCCTGTCTCAAAACATCAAGGACACAGTGTATCTGCAAGGTCCTAGGTTCAGTCCCCAGCACTGGAAAAAAATATCTGCAGTTTCTGAGTCAATTTTTCTTTTTCTCTAATTCTTCATGTTCTTCTTTAGGGCAGATATTAAGAAGTGAAAAAAGTCAATAAAAGTAGAAATACCCTGAAAAAAATCCAATACTGTGATTCTAATGCTTTGTAGTACATTCGTTAATGACAAAGAGAAAAAGAGAAAGAAGGAAAAAAAGAAAAAGCAATGAGAGAAGGAAAGTAAGAAAAAGGGAAGGAAAGGAGGATGGAATGAAGGAAGAAATGAAGGAAGAACAAAAAGAAGGCAGGAAGGGAAGGGAAGAAAGATAGAAGTAAGAGAAGAAGGAAGACTAGAAAGCAGGAAGGAAGAAAGGGAGAGAAGGAAGGAGGAAAGATGGGAAAAAAATGAAAGGAAACAGTACCATGGAAGAAAGATCAGAAAGTCAAATATGCCTTTTATGGATCCATAGCACGTGTCTCCAGGAAACAAGATTCCTCCCTTCATTAGCATCTTTGCCCAATTTGTAACTCTCTCCAGGCTTGTCCAAATGGAGACTGTAGGAAAAAGGCCTGGTGTGGCTATTCCTGTTTTCCATCATATCAAGCAGAGGGAAGAGAATGAGTAAGAAGCACAAAGCTATTCCAGCTGATTGGCAAGACCAGAGAGCTCCATCTTCAGATCCAGCAAGTCCCCTGGGCACATGCCCAACTACTGCTTTCAGCTCCCACTACCCACACTTTCCTTTCCATTTGAACAAATGCCTTAGCAATAGCATCTTGGAGGTTTTGTGTTTTTTGATCCCCCTTGTCTTTCCCGACAATTAAAATTCTTTTTCTTGACAGGTTTAACTTTGCTTTATAAGATAGTCTTCTTTGAAGACTGGCAGTTATTACTTAAAAGTTAATAGATAACTTGTGTATTTGGCATGATAGCTATGAACACAATTATTACTCACCCCAAGTTTTCCACAGTTCAGACCAGTTAATGAGATAATTAGGACTTTCAGATTATAAATTCTCTTAGTATCTTACTCTGAAAGTATCCCCTCAGTCAAAAATTTAAAAATATAAATTCTTGGAAATTCATTGACCATGAAATTCCCAGTCTTTCTTTTTAAAAAATTATATCTAGTATGTATGTATGTATGTATGTATGTATGTATGTATGTATGTATGTATGTATGTATGTATGTATCTATCTATCTATCTATCTATCTATCTATCTATCTATCTATCTATCTATCTATAGCTGTTCCAAAGAGCATTGTGGAAAGCACATGCTGGGAGATAAAAACTGGCAAAAATAGAAATGATTTCATAAAACATAATCTTAATAGACAAGAGGAAAATTTCAGAATCTACCTGGCTAACTCTAGTGTCAATACAAAGGGAAGATGATAGTTATTTGTTGTTAATAAAAGATATTCATTCGCTACAGAATTGAAGTAAATTATTTAGCACATGGTATTATATTTGATATTATTTTCTCACTGTCTTTAGATCTTTCTCTGGAATTAAAGGACTCCAGCTGAAAGTTAACCTCCAACCTAATGACAATTACTTCTTCTATGTGAGAGCCATCAATGCATTCGGGACAAGTGAACAGAGCGAAGCTGCCCTTATCTCCACTAGAGGTATGTTCTGTGTGCTCAGCAAGCTGTGTGCAGGCATCTTGGTTCTTCCCCTTCTACCTTCCAGAGAAGGCATCTTAGAAGGCAACTTCATAAAGCTGTTATGGCTAGGTGGTCCTTATGAGGTGCCAAGATTGGTCCAAAGGCAAGATGTTTCTTTGGCTTTTCTTGTTCAGAGGTTCTCAAGCTTGACTGCCATTAGTAATCAGCTAACATACTTAGATAAACTGATACCCTTGCTCCACTCTTTGAGAAATGGACTTAACTGATTTGGAGATGGTCTTGAACATTTGTGGTTTTAGAAATCTTTCCATAATCATCTGGTGAGTAAGATGTGTGTGTGTGTGTATGTGTTGTGTGTGTGTGGTAACGATTTTATTCTGTTACTCTGAACTTTGTGAGGAAGTTTCCATTCTTGTTCTTCTGCATATTCTAGTTTATGCTAATTAATTGTGTGTGTGTGTGTGTGTGTGTGTGTGTGTGTGTGTGTGTGTGTGTGTGTGTGTGTATGCTGATACTGAGGCTTGAATTTAGGACTTTGTGCTCTTGCTTAGCTTTTTTGCTCAAGGCTGGCACCTTACCACTTGAGCATAACTCTAGTTCTGGCTTTTTTACTGGTTAACTGGAGTCTCTTGGATGGTCACAGCTGGCTTCAAACTATGATCCTTAGATTTCTGCCTCCTGAATAATGAGGATGACAGATGACCCAGTCGTGCCTGGTAATGAATGTTTGTTGAGTGAATGAATAAATGAATACAAGGAATGAAAAGAAGTGATAAAACTATGCACTGGCATTTTGAGGTAATACCCAGACAATGCCAATAATTATTGTGAAGTAGTTGATGAATAGAAAGGTGGTCATCTTATTACCTTATCCTAGATCCACAGATGGAACAAGATTGATGGGACATGTTAAGTCCTTTGCTTAACAAGCAACAACTTGTTCTGTGCCTTGTTTATCATGGAGGTTAGGCTGGCCTGAGGTGTAGGAAGAGAAGATACAAAGGTTGCCTGCCTGAGGAATGTTTTATCCCCTGCACCTGTACCATCCATCACTGGAGTCCCTTCTATAGGCTATACTGGTTGTGCCCCTCATTTTAATGTGTACCCAAATTTTCTGAGGGCATTGTTAAAGAACAGATTCTGACTTAGTAGGTCTAGGGTGGAGCTGAGATGTTACATTTGTACCTGGTTTTCAGGTGATGTGGGGCTCCTGGTCCAAGGATATATTTGCCTAAAAGAGTATGCTCTGGCACCAGGAAGAAATGACCAGCCAGAACTCATGAATGATGTTTTCAGCTATGGATCTGAAAAAACTGAGGGGAAGTGGGGACTTGGGTATCAGGGGAAAGGAAGAGTAGGGTTTTAAATGTGGGCTTTAGTATTTGACACTACTGCAACATTATCATCTTATTTTCTTAACTACTATACATAGGAACCAGATTTCTTTTGTTGAGAGAAACAGCTCATCCTGCTCTACAGATTTCTTCTAATGGGACAGTGATCAGCTTCACTGAGAGGAGACGGCTGACAGAGTAAGTAGAGTGTAGCCTGAGCTGGCTGAGGTTCAGCAGTGGAGCATTAGGGTGGTTGCTTCAGTGTGGCCTCACCCAAGCATGCTCTTGGTTTGATGAATGTGTGTGGATGTGGCAGAAACATAGATGTGTGCATACTTCTATAGCAGTCATGTCCAAGGTGAAGAGACAATTGGCAGGGATAGCTCCTAACTTGGAACAAGTGTTATAGTAAGTATACAAGCACAGGTGGTTTTGTTTAAAACAGTGACTGTTTTAAGGTATTAAAAGGGTCTGGTAATAATCCCATTATTTTCCAAAGCAAGCTAGGTATCAAGTGCATAGCGAAGAGGATGGCTTTTTCTTTTTACCATACAATCCAGCTTTTTTATTCTAATGTATACATTGGAGCAGTATTCCCATTAACAGAATATAATCCAGGGGTCAGTGGAGTGGCTGAAGACCATGTTTTTAAAGTGAGGGGGGCCTACCATATTTGAAATTAAACAAATTTAAATTGTTATGATAATGGTGATGTAGAGAGGAGTTAGAGTTACATAAGTCAATGTTACCCTTTCCCTTGCTCCTTCCCATCCCCACCCACAAATTGTATAGTTCATTTTCAACATAATGTCCAGTGAGTACTGTTGCTGCATTTGTTCACCCCTTGTCCCTCCATTTCTGAGTCTTTCCTTATACTCTCAAAGACATATAAATGAACACACAGAACAAAAAAAGAAAAGAAAAACAGCTAAAAAGAAATGACCTTTTGTTTTCATTTCCTGGAGTTCATCTCGATAGATATGAGTTGGCATGGTCAGATGCACACGGGCATTAAGCCTTTCTGTCCCTGAGGAAAGGATGGGTTGAGGATGTTTGAGTTCTTGATTCTGGCCCCAGAATCTTGCCCTACCATGGCTGTCACTAAAGAGAACATTAAAAAGAAAAAGAAAAAGAAAAACTAGAAGCTGAGGACAGTTGAGGATGGTCCTGAAATTTTCCTGCACCCTCGTGGATTTATTCTGAGGGTGGAAATGGCCAAATGGAGGAAAGTATGTGAAAATCTTTTGAGACACATTAGTCAGGGGATGCTAATATGCACAGCGTTGACCACCCGTTGGCAGCCAGTCCCTGGCGGCAGGCACCGTTTCCCCGACCCATGTTCCCCACCTGTTTGTGATCTAGCAGGTGCTACCTGCTTCTGAATATGGCCAGGTCTGTTTGGGGCCTGGAGCCCCCTGAACTGAATCTGTACAAAAGGACCAATAGAACTCATGGAGTCACTTCACAGCACTCACTCATGAAGATCTGCTGGGCATCAGCTCTGTCTCATGTAGCTTTGAATCCCCAGAATTTACATGGGGCCTGGAATATTAGAGGTGCTAAAAATATACTTGTGAATGAATTCTGAGGGGGGAAAATGAAAATTGGACTTCTATCTTTTTTGGATTTCTCAAAAACAATCTATAAGCAAAGTAGACTGGAGGTTGGCAAGAGCTCATAGATAATAAGTGATGAAAAGTGTAGTGTGTTTTTATAGAATTTTGTTTATTTATTATTAACCTGAAAATTAGCTCATAAATATCAGGCAGCCAGGCTTTGCTCCTGGGAGTGAGGGCTTGTCACCAGGTGCCTCTCTCAAATGAGGTAAAGACATGAGAAAGTGAACTACACTGCCTAGCATTAATCATTTTCTCATCTGCTAAAGGAGGTGGGGAGGGAGAGGGACAGGGTGCTGATTGAATATCAATGCTGCTGAATTTTTTTTTTGAAGTGCCTTCTTGCTGTCTCAGCCATTTCCAAGCAAAATTGAACAATTTAGGCAAACAAGGTCACCCTCAGCAGTTGAAAGTGCTTTGGTTCATTTCATGGTGCTCTTGTAAAAACAGCTATGGTGAGATGATAAGCAGTCTTTAGCCAACCAAGTAGGTGACACCTACTTCAATCCACAGAGGCCGGAGGCATGGAGATCCTCTCCCACAGCCTCCACAAAGCTCCCTGATCAGACCGGGTCGACTGCACAGGGACCTGCTCTGGCCTCATGAGCTGTCTTGCTGGTTCAGAACTGTACCTCATTAGGACTCTTGACCAGGAAGGTCAGTAGACACTGGCATACAGCTAAAGGAGATTTCAGAGGTCAGGCAGGGCAGAATATACCTGTGATCCTAGCATTTGGGAGTCAGAGGCAGGAAGATTCTGAGTTTGAGGTCAGCCTCAGAAAGGTCTTGGGAGAAAACTTTGTAAGCCATATTCCCTCCTTTTACTTCTTCCCTCTGTGAAGAAGCAGAAATTGTGCCATTTTCTTCCTTTTGCCATTCTTCTATTTATTTCCTGGTTTCCTTAAGACACATAATGTGCCATATGTGCATACTGTGTATGAGACAATGGACATATGTCAGATGCATGTAGGGGTTTAGGAGAATTCTGGGGTAATCTGGCTAGGGTTAGGAGAATAAAGAACACATTCTTTAGTCAAAGATAGAATCTTTCCCCAGGGTGTGTGAGTGATGGTGTTTGTGAGATTAAGTTTGGCTATTCCTATGCTGTGCTTCATCTGACTAACTTTGCCTGCAGAATCCCCTCAGTGCTGGGTGAGGAGCTGCCAGCATGTGGCCAGCATTACTGGGAAACTACAGTCACAGACTGCCCAGCTTATCGACTTGGCATCTGCTCCAGCTCAGCCATGCAGGCTGGGGCCCTGGGACAAGGGGAGACCTCGTGGTACATGCACTGCTCTGAACCACAGAGGTAAGCTGAGACCTCTCTGTTCTCACTCAAAATGTCATGTATAGATGTCTTAGCAGGGAGCTTTGGGTAATAAGGAACATCTCTTCTTCCTTGTCCTCAGTTGTGAAGCAACTAAGAAAAATCAGAGTCAAGTGTATGGAGAGTAAACTATGGCCACTGAGGAAGCTAGTTTTAGAGATGTGGTTTGTTCCTGAAGACAAGAGGGCTTCTCATACTGATCTCTATTAACTAAGCAAGACTTACCCATCCAGAGCTCTGACTCAACCAGCCTCACTGTCTTTCATCCCTATGGAGAGACAGATGTGTCTCTTCAGTTAACTCATGACCATGAAGAAGAGGCTCTTGGGAGATGCCTAACAGAAGTGTTTGCATCTAAGCTCACCTCAAAATGGACAGAGACCACAAGGTGATGCTCTGGGGAAAAAAATCAATAGAAGTAAGGAAGAAGTAGATCCCCACCTCCTTCTCTAGTACTTTGTATCACAGGCTGGAAACCTATAACCCATAGGCTAAAAAGGACCCCTTGGCCTGCTTGTATGAATAAAGTTTTATTAGAATAGTCATGCTAAGTTGTGTATGTGTTGTCTATAGCTACCTTTGAGTGATGATGACAGACAGAGCTGATAAGGACTCAAATCCTAAGATGTTTACTATTTGTCCCTTTCTAGAAAAGTTCGCACCAGGTGTGGTAGTGCATACCTAGAATTCCACATACTTAGGAGGCAAAAGCAGAAGGCCAACCAGGGCACCTAAAAAATTGAAAATGAAAGGACTAGGGGTAAAATGACAAGCTCATTGGTAGAGTGCTTGTCTGGCATATGTATGGCCCTAAGTTTCATCCTCAATACCACAGAGTTTAAAAATAAGAAGTTTTCCAGGGTTATTGTGGCTCATGGTTTGGGTCCATGTCACTCGGCCATCTCTCAATTCTTTTTTTCGATCTCTCATTCTTTCCTTCCTCTCCTGCTTTCAGGGCTTCACTCTTGGTATCTAAGACTGGTAGGAAGAAAACCTCTGAACTTGGGTTAGTTTTTTCAATGGGTCAATTAAGTTTTTTCTGGTCAGCAGTATCTCCTTCCTTCTCTGGCTTTGAACCTTCCCCTTCAGAACCAAAGTGTGCAGAGAAATTGTGGCAGTGAGCCACAAGTGAACTGTCTGTGCCCTTATGAGGTTCTCAGAGCTTTGCACCTCTGTCAGCATAGGTTGTTGTAGTAGTAGGAACATATGGCAGAGGCAAACTGTTCCCCTTAATGAGGCTGGGGATCAGGGTGTGGGGGGCAGGTATCTCTTCAAAGGTATGTTCTCAATTGACCTCATTTCCTTCCACACAGCCTCACCTTCTAAAGAAGATTCCTCTGTCCCAGTGTCCTCACAGTCTGGCAACGAAGCCCTTAATATGTGGGCCTTTGAGAGATCAAGCCCTTCAATCATTGCATGCATTTTCATTTAAGATCTAACCCATAATAAGATGGAGGACCTCTTGTGCTCAGCAGAAAGCAGAGGCAGGCATAGGGTTGGGCAGATTACAGGTCCTGTGGAACTGGTAGAGTGAAAGCTTTAAGGGACATCTTTTCCTCTTTGGCCTCTGTACTAGGGGGATCAAATGGGACTGACCAGCCCTGGGCCCTCTGGGATAGGGATCTTCCAAGCTCTTTTGCATATTTAGAACTTTTTAGACCTGTGTTATGCAATAGTCTTTTCTGCAATACTAGAAAAATGATGCCATAAGTGGCTGTGAAGCACTTGAACTGTGATTAGTTAGGGTTGAAAATCTGAATTTTATGCATTTTTAATTGATTTTAATTTACATGGACATTTGTGACTAGTGGCTACTATTTTTCAACAGAGCAGGTCTGGAGCCTTACCCTTGATTTGCTTATCCATAGAATACCCTAAAAGCCACTCCCATGTCTGTTCCAACAAGTCAGGCAGATAGTGATGTTTTTTCCTATGACAAGCAGGTTTTCTGCCACTTTACCCTTGGTCCTACTACCCTCTCAGCTTGAATCTCTTCCTCCCTCTTCATGCCTAGCCCAGTTGTGCCTATTCTTACTGGCTGAGCATGAGCTCCCCTGCTCCCTAAGAGTGGCCTCAGCCCATACTGATGTCAATGTCACCAGAAACACTTCTGCCCTCTAGGTTCTAGAACTTCCTAATGTTCCATCATCTCTCATAGTAAGGTACCCAAAAGGCCTTTGATCAGTGCATTCATCTTACCTATCTCCCTGACTCTTGACCCTTGACCTCCCTTCTGTTTCTTTCTTTCAGCAGTGAAGCTGCCAATGTACTATTCCATAAATACTTGCCCTTGAGCTTCTGGATCTCAGGCCAACATCATAGGTCAAAAGTCCATCTCTAGGTCCCAAGTTGCCTACATGCCTACCCCAGCACACAGATCTACCACTTGAGGTTAGAAGCCCATCTCTCAATTCTTTTTTTCTATCTCTCATTCCTTCCTTCCTCTCCTGCTTTCAGAGCTTCACTCTTGGTATCTAAGACTGGTAGGAAGAAAACTCTGAACTTGGGTTAGTTTTTTCAATGGGTCAATTAAGCTTTTTCTGATTAGCAATATCTCCTTCCTTCTCTGGTTTTGAACCTTCCCCTTCAGAACCAAAATGTGCAGAGAAATTGTGGCGAGTGAGCCACAAGTGAACTGTCTGTGCCTTTATGAGGGTTCTCAGTCCTAGGCCTGTTTCAGTCAGTAACAGTTTTTTCCTGATGACTTCATAGAGTCTCCTAGAATACCCAGAAAAGCACTGAATACATAGGTAGGCCTACAGAACACTTGTTGAGTTGAATTTATTTGAGTTAAGGCAAATCAAAGGCTGCAAAGCCTTTGGTTTGGGGCAGGAGGAAGATATGCAAAGCATAAAGTAGGTAAAACCAGTAACAACATTCTTAAACTTCATAAAGGTCCTTATGTAAGTTACCTACAAATCTTTAAAAGTGTAAAATTAATATATTGTATAGAAGGCAAGCCTGCAGTACTTTTAACAAAATAATACATGGCAGCCACAAAGGAGTTTTATTCAAAAGAATGACACACCATGAATGCAGTAGTTAAAACATGTGGGCAGCCGGAAAAGAATTAGAATGTTGAGAGAGAAAAAAAATCACAAGGGAGGCATATGTTGGTTATTCTGGGATTGCCTCCTGATGCAGAAAGAGCAAAAATTATTAAAAATGCTCCTCTGTTGGGATGAGCTGTGCATTTTAGCATCTAGGAAGAATCTGATGAAAGTAGTTGGGACAAAATCATTCCAACTCATGATATTTTGAATTGAAATTCAAAACTGAAAACTTGGTGATTTCGAAGTGATTTTCAAATTCTTCAAGATTTCCAAAATTTTCTTTTTTTAAAAAAAAAATTCCATCCTGTTTCCTTTCAGATATACATTTTTCTACAGTGGCATTTTGAGTGACGTCCAAGTGACTGAGCATGCAGCCAGAGTGGGCATTCTCCTGGACTACAACAACCAAAGACTTGTATTTATAAATGCGGAGAGTGGGCAGATGCTCTTCATCGTGAGGCACAGGTTTAATGAGGGGGTTCACCCTGCCTTTGCTCTGGAGAAACCTGGAAAATGCACTTTGCACTTGGGGAGAGAGCCCCCCGATTCTGTACGGCATAAGTGATCTTTGGCTTTCAGAGTTTGCAAGAACAAGGATTTGAATTTGTGTGTGTGTGTGTGTGTGAGAGAGAGAGATCTGCTGTCCTTTCTCTTATGTGCTACATGTTATCAAAAAGTTTCTCACACATTCACACTAATAAAAGGTAATAGCACAGCGATCAGCACATAAGCAACATCCACAAGGACAGCTGTGTAATCTACACTGACTGTATAGACAGCGGGTAGGTAAAAGGATGAAAATCAACCTCTACCCTTTGGTTCACATGCATTTGAATTCTTTCTTAAGTTAAAAGGACTTACGCCAAAATAGAGAAATGGGCTTTCCCCTGTCTCACTGACTGGCAAAAGAAATTCACTGATGGGCATGTCAAAGTGAAGAGAATATTGTGCTAGTGATAATGTCTCCTCTGACAGAAAGACAGGGACATTTTCCACATGAAAATGTCACCTCACTTCACTAAAGGATAATGAATCCTAATCATTAGAGAAAGTATTTTAGCTGATCTAAATTTATAATGAACTCTTTTGTAATATTGTATACTGTAGAATGCGAGTCTCATTTTCTTGTAATTTTAAATGTAGAAAATGTAGAAAAGTATGAGATATTAGAACTTGCTATCTTGTTAAATAAATGGTTAGAATCTTATAAAACAAAACATCTTGTGTGAACTTATTTTGGGTAATTTACCAGTGTAGCATTTCTGGGCCAGGACACCCTGCAGAGAAAATATCTTATCACACATGTGAGTGGGTTGTGCTCCAGTTGATTCTTATGTGAAAATTTTGTACTCATATATTATAAAACTAAGATACTGTCAGTCCACAGAGCTCATACAGTTGTCTAAAGTCAACTGCCAGATGCTGAGGACATCATTTTACAAAAAAAAATGGCTTATTGTATTTAAATGTTCTGTCAAAATTTGTCAAACTCTTCCAAAATTGTGTGCAAAGTTGATAAATCTGGAATATGTATTGATGATTGTTCTTGCTCTGTATAAATGCTTTATTCGTGTTTACATTATATTATGAATTCAGTTTTAATATCATGAATTCAGTTATTTGGTTAAATTGAGAAATAACACCCAAGTTTTGGGATATATTCTAACATTTGTTTAATAACTAAGATCATGTATTAACTGAGCTCCTTGAAGGTCTTTTCTACATTGTCTTGAAATTTGAGCAGTTACTGGCAAGATGAATTCTTTGCAAAACTGAAAGAGTCATTTACTGCTTTGTGGAAGATATTATCTTCACTTTCTCAAGGCTTGAAATTGCTATCCTCAGGATCTCACTGATAAGTCACTTCCTTCCTTCCTTCCTTCCTTCCTTCCTTCCTTCCTTCCTTCCTTCCTTCCTTCCTTCCTTCCTTCTTTCCTTTTTTCTTTTTTTCTATGTGCCAGTCCTGGATCTTGAACTCAGGACTTGGGTGCTATTGCTGAGCTTTTGTGCTCAAGGCTAGCGCTCTACCACTTGAGCCACACTCCACTTCTGGCTTTTTGGGTGGTTAACTGGAGATAAGAGTTTCATGAGCTTCCCTGCCAGTGGAGGCTTCAAACTGAGATCCTCAGATCGTAGCTTCCTGAGTAGCTAGGATCACAGGTGTGAACCACGACTACCTGGCTTCTATCTCTCTCCTTCCTTCCTTCCTTCCTTCCTTCCTTCCTTCCTTCCTTCCTTCCTTCCTTCCTTCCTTCCTTCCTTCTTTTTTTTGGAAGGGGATATAATATAATTTAGCAGTAGAAGGAACCACATGAACTTCAGAATTTGTTTCAGTTTGTGTTTATCCAGAAGCAGACCTAGTCCTGAGTGCTGTCTTTTTGTGTTGATGATGTCTGAAGAAACACTTGGGCAAGTGAACAACGTGAGACAACAGGAAGAGGGGAGGAGATCAAATAAAGCTTGTTTTATGAATGGATTATTACTATAATGGACAACCTGAGCCCAGAGCCCCTCTAAAAACCACATGGAACTAGCCAGAGGCTGGCATTTAACCTCTCCGTGGATGGAGCATTGCCTGGAGGGGCATAAAATTTCATCCTCCATCTTCCAAGACTGCATTCCCTGCCAACTCTCCTGGTTCCGAGAAGACCTGCAGAGAGAGTTAATGAAAAGCATAACTACTCAATAGAGCACATGTAGCAGCCCAGTGTAGCTGCTGTTACTGCAATTCAGTCAGCTGAGGCAAATGGGCGGGGTACCAGGCATATTGGCTGTCATGTTGAAAGCAGTCTGGGTAGTAAGAAAAAGAGAAAATTACCATAGTGAAAAAAACTAGGTTTGGATTTCTTTGGAGCCCTTACTGGATGCCATTTTTGGACAGCTTGGATTCAGAAGTTCTTCTTTCAAGCACATAGAATATAGTTACAAAACACTGTGACAAAGGGCTGCTGAGGTCCTTTAAATCCTACTGTCCACACATTCCTAGTGAGCACATAGCCCTCCTCTCTCCAACTCTGCAGCAATTGGATGGTGGGAGTTAGGACCCAGAGTCCTGAGAGCCCTGCTAGCTGCTTCTGTATGGGAGTGACTGATTATCTCCCGCTTGGTGTTTTGGAAGTTATTGTGGTATGGACAGACAGCTAAGTAATGCAGTTCCTTGCATGGTGAAGTAGTTCTCTCCTCTGGGTCTCTCTCTTCTCTGATTAACATTGTCCTTTCTGTTTCTTCCTCTTCATACAACACATTGTCAAAATTGGTCAAAATTACTCCTCTGAAAATCTGTCAGTGGTGTTTAATAGTTTAATAACAGGTCCAGTATATTGTATCCTCTCCTTCAATTTTCACCTTGCACAGTGAAAATAGTTTATCATTTTGTAGATGAGGAAACTAGTTTCAGAGCAGTTAAATAATTTGTTCACACCCACAGCCAGCAGGAGGCAGAGTGTGGGTCAATTACAACTCATATCCTGAACCAAGAATAAAATGATGTTTTGTCTCATTTTTTAAACAAAATTATAGATCATCTTCCTAATATATGTGATACATGCGAATTCCATGTGTGTATGTACACACATTTGCATGCATGCATGTATGTATACCTGCATATCCTCAACTCTTCTTCCCTCTCCTTCCCTCACATCCTTTTCCCTCTCCTCCCTTCCTTTTTTCTCTCTCCCCTCCTCTTACGTCCCTTCTCCTTCCCTCTTTTTCCTTCCCTTTACAGGGCCACTCACATAGCTGAGCCTTTGGTAATCACATCGGCACTTTCTAGGTAAGTGACTATCTCCAACCTTTGAAACACATCCCTCTATCCCCAACAAGTTCCATCCAACCAAGTGCAAATTATAAATCTAGAACATCTGATGATACTTTGAAATAGTTGGTCATTCCAATGTTACACACTTTCTTTTATTTTTTTAGATACCAGGGTCCATGCCATTGTCCAGGGGCAACAGTTCTATAAAACTATGCATGTGGTCGATTAAATTGAGCTGAAATTCACCCACATTAGACTTTATGGTTCTGTAGCTCTGCATCCAGCTGTGGAGGGGCGTTTTAAGGATAGTATTAGTAAGAACTGAGTGCCTCTGCACTGATTGCCCTTCCATTCATGTTCCTGATTTGGTATCTGCTGGAGTCAGGGAGTGATAAAGCACATCCCTTAGCTGAATGGAGTTGAGTTGATGTCCAGCTGTTTGGTGGAGCTCAAGAGAGATGACATATTGTAGGCTATTTTTAGAGCAGATCAACACCTCATTTTCTTTTGCTGACATTTAAGTGTTTGTGATTGTACCCTCTTTTCTATGTGCCCCGCTTTATTTAAATGAATAACTTTCAGTACTGAGCTTGTTTTTCTAATTGGTGCTCGCTAGCAATTTCAATTTTTCCAGGAATATATGAATGTACAAATAGTTTGGAAATAGTTGGAGGATAGAGAATATTTCACTTGGACAAAACATAACTTGGGGAAGAATAGAAGCAATCTTCCAAGATTTGGAAAGCTGTTATATGGAAGTAGGCTTACTTTTATTTTTCCACTAGGTTTTTTGGTTAAGAGTCCCATCAGTGAGTAACAGTGAAGGAATTTGGTCTAAGCAAAGGAAGAATACCCCATCAGGAAGGGACCTACCATTTACTAGGTTCTGAGTGCTCAGATTGATACAGAATGAGCAATTGTCTGGAATATTAAAGAATATAATTTTTTCTGTTGTTCCGAGTCTTGTTCCCCCCCCCCCCCCCCCCCCCGCACCGCAATTGTGTTTCCAGGGTCCTGGCATTCTACAGAGACACCTAGAGGAGCCAACATGGGATCTAGTGGGAATTTGCCAGGTGGGAAAATTCAAACCTCATCCCATTTCATCACGGCAGCTTGGTTTCAGTTTTGTACGTTGGGATCCGTATAAAATTCATTTGTTGATGGAAAGGTCTCTAGAGTTAAAGAGAATCCAAAACCTAGATGACCTCCACTTAGCACTGTGACTGAGAGTGCTTCTAAGTCTTCTACTCTTTTGCCGTTCCTTTACTATCCAAATACAATACAATACTGATTATAAGAAGTTCCGTTTTTTTATCTCAGATTTCTAGAATTCCTCTAGATGATTACATATTCCTTGGCTTCCTCCTTCCAAAACTTCTACTTCATCTCTAGCTATCATACTACCATTCCTTAGTGCTTTCCTAAGCCCATTTGGTCTGTACCATCCCAAGATGTGGACCTAGTGCTCTTTGGATTTCTCCCGGCAGTACTAAAAGAAGCCCACACTGCTAGTGGTTAACATGGTTTTGGTTGAAGACTTGGAGCTAGCAAGAGGCATTTTTCAAAGAACATAAAAACATAAAGTTGAATGTGAAGCATCTGCTCTGTGAGGCGTTCCTTCTGATCTTGTCTTCAGTTCTGTCCTACTGTTATACTGAACACACTAACTTCTCCGTTTTACTTTATTCTTTACATTTTTTGCTTCTGCACAGACTTTGGTGTTTCTGATCATACAGTAGAACTAGAACACATCAAAACAGAAAAACCTCCCTGACTAGCATAAGGATCTTCTTTTTTTTTTTTTATAATAGTCTAAGAACAAAGTTTTGCTCTCCTTATTTCTGTGTCTTTTATTCTCCACAAGCTCCACAAGCTCTAGGCCTCTCTTTGCAGAACTAAAAAAGTACATTCAAGGGATTCCTCAAACCAAAGAACAGCCTTTCCCTCAAAATGACTTTGGCCATTACTTCTTAGCATCCCCTTAACACACCCCCTTTAGTATGTTTCTGAACATCTAGCTAATGGTTGAAATCCTTTTAGTATGTTTCTGAAGATCTAGCTAATGGTTGAAACCCAAGCCATCCTAATAGTTTGTGCTGAGCTGCCCGGTGCCATGGCTGACTTTACTGCTTGAAGGATGTCTAGGGGAAGTGCTGCCCTCTGGGAGCCAATGTGCTGCTGGAATATTTTTATAACTTAGGAGGAAGTAGGAGAAATAATGGAGAAAAAGGGAAATGGGGAAAGAGAATTATAAGTTGTTAGTTCAGCACATATTTATTGGTCCTTACTATGGGCTGAGCATTAGTGGGTCATGGGGGAAATGGAAGTCAGTAAATCAGACAAAAATCCCAATTGTCAAGGAATCTTTTCTCCAGTGGAGGAAAGCAGGGGAGCAGAAACTACAGACAAATGAGGTTAAATGAGTAGAGAGTGTTAGGAGGTAGAGGATGATATATGCATTATGATGCAGGGGCTTCAAGATACAAAGGGAGATAAAAAAGCAGAATCACAGACTATACAGGTTTTTGAATTTGGGTTCTTGGAAGCATAATTGCTCCAGTAGCAAAAGAGGCAACAAAGAAAACATAACTGGAGTGTAGGTTGAAAGATGTGTTCCTCTGGGGGTATATTGGGATTGTCTCAATGGAGTTGTCCATCAAATCCTAAACTCATGTGGCCACAGGAACATATTTGAGAGTTGTCTGTATTAAGTGACTCCCTTTCCAGTTATGTGAGCTTGAAGGGAAATAACTTCACCTCTGTATACTTCAGTTTTCTCATCTGTAAAATTGAGATAGTCATAGGCCTACTCATTTTGCTTGTGGAGCTGCTGGGAGGAAAGTTATTTGACATGCACATTGTGCTTAGAACATTGTCTGGCTTGTAATGGTTCAAGAAACGTTGGCTGTGTCATCACTGTGCCAAACGGAAGAATTCGAAGACACTGTAATGAAAGTAGTCTCGTCTCCATGTGTCCTCTTTAAGTTTATTCACTGAGTAGCTCTAAATAAAAGCATAGGCAGGGGAGCTGGGGAGGACTTAGATGGTCTTGCTAAAAAGAAATGCTGGTACTGAGGCTTAATGGTCAAAGAGAAGCTGGCCAGACAGATGGGAGTAGCAAGGAGAGGGTGTTCTAGCACATAGCACAGAGAGTGAGGAACAACTGGGGGCTTAGAGAGATCACAGGTAGGGCAGTGTGGCTGTGGAGGGCATCTGTGGAGGAGGTTCTGGTAGAAGATGATTCTAGAGGAGGTTGGAGGTGGTTGGGGAGGGTAAATATTTGCAGTGGAGTTTCTTGTGGTGAGAATATTTTATTTTATTGAATATGCCAAGCTTTAGCACAGAGCCTTATACAAACAAAGAAATATGGTTGGAAATAAATGCAGAAAATTTTATAGGCTTTTGTATAATTTTGTACAATTTCTCTTCTCACAAGTTAAACCTACCACATACAAATTTCCTATTTATCTTCATTGGAAAACTTTAAGGCTCTCTTCAAATGGCTATTGGATTATAAAACTAGAAAGAAGAACTATCCCCTTGGTCTTATGAGGAGATGTTCCCATGAAATTTGTTTGCTTGTAACCAAGTTTTCTCAGTAAGTAATGTCTGAAAAAGGGGAAAAGCTTGAAAATTTGGGGTGAAGGAAAAAAATACTTCTGTTCAAAACATGGCTATTGAAGGTCACTTTCTTAAGAAAAAAATGTTGATCAATGCTATCTTTCAGGAAATCAATTCTTCCTTGAAATATAATTTATACTGCTTGTTACTTTGTCTTAGTGAATTAGATGATAACCAAAGTTATTTCTTGAAGCATTTCTTCTTAATTATTCTGAGCTCAGCTCTTCTCTGCAGAACTCCAGAAAATGCATAAAATATGCATTTGAGCATTGAGCAGCAGCAGCAGACACCTACACACCAAACCTTGGCTGTGTGGGATGCTGCCATTTTCCCTAAGTCATTTCAGGTCAGAAACACCTCTGCTCCATAGGAATGCCAATCCAGGCCCCCCCACTGAAGGTCTCTGTATGTGTCTTATTAGAACCAAGCAGCAGTACATTGTTCCGTATTCTCTCAAGAATAGGATCAGGCCTATTTTTCTGCCCCTCAGGTCATAGAAAGGATTTTCCAATTATTCAACCCAATAGGAAACCCTATGAATTACTTCCAAAGAACATAAAGTTCAAAATTTGCGAATGATTTTGCCTCATTGCCATCCAATTAACCAAAGCTTTCTTTTTTAAACAGCATTAACACATATAATCGTACAGCATTTGGAAACTCTGAAGAATTACGATGACTAAAATAAAAAGTGTTCTCCATGTCACAGACTTAGATTCATTGGCATGTTCTTTGGCTTTTGGCCTCTGACCTGTCCCTTCCCAGAATGCTGTAGCCACAAGGCCTGGAAGTGTCACATGTATCTTACAACCTGGAAGATGAGATTCACAAGGTGAGTATAAAGGAACCCTGTTGGTAGAAGGCTGAGTTCTAAATGATATGGTTGAAATAGTAGTCTGGTTCTTTACTGCTTACCTCTAAACTTCTGTTGCTTGAGTTTGTCTCTAGATCTTTATAAGAAACCAAAGCACAAATTAAGAAGATTATTTGAACTGATCAGAATGGCAATGCAGGAGGCATAAATTTCAGGCAAGCTGAAATATACTCTGGGCCTAGCAGGTTTCAAGTAGGTTTTAAAGGGAGAAAACACAAGTAAATGTTGAATTTGGTCAACTAGCTCCAGTGGTAGGTATAACACTACTCTTAATAGAAAAAGCCAAATGAGAGTATAAGACCCAGGGTTCATGCCCCAGTACCCATCAAGAAAGAAACTAAGAATTTAGAGCAGCTAATAAGCTATCTTCTAAGAAAAAGGTTTGGGGAACTTAAAGCTGTTTTTGGAGAGGGAATGGGGATAGGATAAGAACAAGGAAACTCTAAGAAAAGGAGGGTAGTTAGGAATAAGCAGACTCTATAGAACTTCAGTGTTCTGCTCTGGGAACTATACTTCTTATCATATAAACTACAGAATGTAGCACATTGCAGTGTCAAAAGTTCATTTGGAAGTAGACATGACAGAAGACTGGTCTCCCATATCTTTTGGGATCTTATTATCAGGCTGGGAAGGTGGCTCAGTTGTAGAGTGCTTACCTTGCATGCATGAGACCCTGGGTTCAATTTCTCAGCACCACAAAAGCAGAAAGGCCAGAAGTGGTGCCGTGGCTCAAGTAGTAGAGTGCTAGCCTTGAGCTGAAGAACTGAGGGACAGAGCCCAGGCCCAGAGTTCAGGCCCCATGCCTGACAAAAAAAAATACACATACACACGCACACACATATTATCTGTTTGGTTTTTTTTATTTTTCCACAAATTAAACAAATCTTTATAAATTTAAGTCTTTAGAATAACTTTGCACTGAAATATTCATACAGAAAAATACATCACAAATGTATAACATGCTGAGGTTTTTTCATAGCTTAAGTATATGTGGACAGTTTTAAAATGATTACAAACACGCCATACTAAAGCTACCAGCACAACTATGTTTATTGCTGCATTATTCACCATAGCTAGGATAAGGTACCAACCCAGATGACCCTTCGTAGATGAATGGATCAAAAAATATTACACACACACACACACACACACACACACACACACACACACACTGGAATTCTATGCTTCCCTCAAAGAATGACACCGCCACATTTATAAGAAAATGGAAAGACTTGGAAAAAATCATAAGTGAAGTAAGCCAGACCCAAAGAAACATAGGTCCCAGGGTTTCCCTCATTTGCACTAATTGGTATATGTCTAGGATAATCTTAGCAGATGAGCAGAATAGCTCAATAGCTATGCACATATGACTATATAAGATGATGCTAAGTGAGATGGACTCCAAGACATGGACACAAGAGTTTTTTCTTTGTTGTTGTTGTTTTTAATATACTATGTGATTTTTTTTGTTTCTTTTGTATATCCCCTGTTGTCAATGTACTTGATTTTGGTACCCTGGTGTTGCATATACATTTATTTGAATTAGGGAAGGGAAGGGGAACAGCAGAATGGTGAGACAAAGGACAAGGGGGAACAAATGCAACAATGACATACACAATAAAATATGTTGCAAATGATCTGTACAACTTGGAGGTTGGGGGAGGCAAAGTAGGAGAAAAAGGAGGGAAGGGATAACAAGTTGGACAAGAAATTTACTTATTACCTTACCTATGTAACTGTAACCCCTCTGTATATCACCTTGACAATAAAAAAGAGTATTATCATTACTGAAAAGTGAGTTGAAGTCACTCCACCTCTGAACATAATCAGTATCTGAAACTAACTATAGATTAGATTTGCTTGTTCTTGAATCTTATATATATGGAGTCGTACCTTTTTTATATTTTTATTGTTACAATTTTTATTATTACAATTCCATAAATCAAGTAATATATACAACGCTTTTTGGAAAAATATCACTCCTTCTTTTATTTTCCTTCATTTTATCCCTGCTGTCCCTATTCACAAGTTGCATTGTTCATTTTTTCATAGTGTATAGCAAATACAGTGACTGCATTTGCTCACCCTTACCCATTCTTGTGATTTTTTTTGTTTTACGACTACTTTCTTCTTTCTCAGTATTATATTTGTAAGATATATCCATGCTGTCATATATGGCATTATTTAATCTTTCTCTTTGCTATTCAGGAGTATAATTTGTGAATATACCACAATTGATTTATTTATTCTGTTATTGATAGTCATTGGAATTGTTTCCAGCTTTGGGATATTTACAACTACTGCTGCTATGAGCATGCTTGCATACAATTTTTAAACTATCTGTTGGGTCAATAACTAGGAATAGAATCACTGGGGGAATATAATCACTCATCTTGGTGTGTATATGCTCAGCTTCAGGAGATACTGCCCAAGAATTTCCAAAGATGCTTCAACTTCCCCTTCAACCAGAGGTTGCTTTAAATCCTTGTTGTCACCTGGTATTACAGTGGTATTATACAATAGTTTAGATTTGCATCTTCTTCATGATTAAATAATTAAATATTTATATTCATTTGGATTTAAAAATATTTCTCCAAATATTTTGCTCATTTTTCTAAAACATTATCTGTCCTTTTGGCAGGACTTATTAAAATATATTCTAAATATGAGTCTTTTTGATGGATATGTGTTTTGCAAATATCTCTTTGAAGCTTAGTTTTTCTACTAAGTAGTTCTGGGTAAACAGAACCTCTTATTTTGGTAAGATTTACTTTATCTTTTTGTTTTTATGGCTAGAAGTTTTTGTATTCAATTTAAGAAAGATTTCCCTGTCCTAAAGGAATTTTATTTAAAATTCTTTCATTTGATTTTAGTTTTCACATTTAGATTATATATACATATACATATTTTATACATATCTATATAAATTATAGGTTTTTGTGTGGTGCCAAAGGTCAAAATTTTTAACCACAGAGAAATATGGGTCTAATTCCATATATGAAAGATGTCTACATAAGGCATGTACTTGAATTGTTTTTTCCAAAACTTATTAATCATTTTGCAGTGCTGGGGATTGAATTCAAGGCCTTTTTCACACTAGGCAAGCTGCTCTATCAGTGAGCTACCCATTCAATTGTTGTTACTAGAAACCAGAGAATCACAGTCGTTTTAATTATATGTGTGTGCATGTTCAAATATGTTTTATAAATCTTTAACCATTCTCTTTGTGTGTGTGTATGTGTGTGTAGTAGTAGTAGTAGTAGTAGAGTTTGCACTTGTTAACCTGGAACTCTACCACTTGAGCCATGCTTCTGATTTTTTTTTCTTTTACTAGTTATTGGAGCCTAGCAAAGTTTTCTGCCCAGGCTGGCCTTGAATCAGGTCCCCACCACCCACCCATATACCACATTTATGTCATCTTTAGATAGATCATTTGCCACCTCTGCTGTCTTAGCCAAATTATTAATAGACCCTTCAAAAGTGTTCTGGATGGGCTGGGAAGGTGACTCAGTGGTAGAGTGCTTGCCTTGCATGCATGAGGCCCTGGGTTCAATTCCTCTGCACCACATAAGCAAAGAGAAAAAAGCCGGAAGTGGCGCTGTGGCTCAAGTGGTAGAGCACTAGCCTTGAGCTGAAGAGCTGAGGGACAGCGCCCAGGCCCAGAGTTCAGGCCCCACTATCGGACCCCCCCCCAAAAAACAACAAAAGTGTTCTGGCTTAAAATCTAAAATGCATCAAGTTCTACCTCCCTATGTAGGATGCTTCCTTCTCAAGAAGTCAGAGTGCTCTCAGAAGCCCCCACCCTAATCCATTTTTATATGTGATGAGAGAGCATCTCAGAATTGGTGGTTCTTCAAATCGGTGATTGGATTTGCATGCCTCCTTCCAGGACTTCTGTGCTTGTGCAAGTCTCTGTTTGAAATGAGACTCAAGAGTTGACTGGAAAATGCTGACTCCACAAAAAGGAGTGATTACATTAACATCATTGATTCTCATGTCTAGAATAAGATTTAGGGAGAAAGTCTTTGGAGAGTATACAGTCGGTTGCTGGAAGGTTGGCAGCACTTCAACATGACAAGTGAGGCATATATCTTGATTTGTAATATCCCTGGGTTATAATTCACTGAATGATATGTCTTTGGTCTGAAATCCATATGTAAGAGATTTCACCTGCCTTGAGCTAAAAAATAATCCACAAAACCACAATAAATGTTTTTGTGTGTAAGCATCTCTTCCAGTATGCAGTCTCCATTTGTAGTCATTGAAGAGGGATAACTTTGTCCTCCATGGGCCCAGAAGGGATGAGGGGTGAGAGGACAAATGGCTCAGGCCCCTTAATAGAAAAGGGAGTAATGTCATCCCTGGAGCATTTGTTTTAGCCTGGATGTAAGAATAGGTCTCATGGTTTCCCTTATCTGCAATAACTAGTATATGTCTAGGACAAGCAGAAGAGGTCAAAAGCTATGTACATATGACCATATAACCTGATGCTAAGTGAAATGAACCTCAAGATAGGGACACAAGAGATTTTATCTTTCTTGTTGTTCTTTTTAATGTACTTAAAATGTACTGTGTGATTTTTTTGTTTCTTTTGTACGTTTTTCCCCCATGGTACAACCATTGTTGTCACTGTATTTGATTCTGGTGTCCTGCATCTACATTTTTATAATTTGGGGAGGAGAAAGGAAATAATAAAACGCTGGAATAAGGATACATGATGACCCATTATAACAATAAGATGTACAAGACAGTATGTTGAAAACGAGCTTCACAACTTGCTGGGGGGGAGGAAGGAGTTGGGAGGTGGGAAGGAAGGGATAGTAGGGAAAAACCAAAGGAGGGGGTAACAATGCTCGATAGGAAATTGACTCATTACCTTGCTCATGTAACTATTATCCCTTTGTACAATATCTTTACAATAAAAATAGATATTTAAAAATTATCTTTGACTATCCATTACCTAAGATGAGACAATTCTTCCATTTGTTCAGAAATATCATGCAGAAGATTCAAAGTGTTCTCACTTTCTTTTTGCAGTTTATAATGATGTGAGCCATAATTGACATGTAATAAACTGTGCTTACTCCACATATACAGCTTGATGCCTTTGACATACATATCCATAAAGTGATCATTATATTAAGGCAATATGCTGGTCCATCACCGTAAAGGCCTCTTCGAGCCTCTTTGCAATCAATTCAAATCTCCTGCAAACCAACCTTACCTCTACTTTCTATCACCACAGGTTAGTTTACACTCCCTAGAGTTCATATAGATGAAATTATATAATATATCCTCTTTTTTATTTTTGGCCTATCTTCTTTCACTCAACCTAAATACTTCGGAGATTTTGCTGGGTTTATCAAGTCCGCTCCTGTTTGCCACTGAGTAGTGTTTTATTGTGTTGATGTACCACAATGTTTATTCACCTGTTCCTGGCTTTTGATGATTACCAATAAAGCAATTATGAACAATCATGTAGAAACCTGTGTATAGACAAATGCTTTCATTTCTCTTGGATAAATACCTAGGACTAGAATGTCTTGACATTCTAGTAAAGTTTTAAGAGAACTGCCAAATTTTCTAAAGTGCATGGATGATTTAAGACTCCCTCAGCAGTGTGCAAATTCACTTTTCCACTTTTTTTTTTTAACCAACATTTCACTCAGTCATTCTTTTTCATGACATTCCAGAACATGTATATAGGCACTTCACTGTCTCTGTTTTGTTTTGTTTCTTGGTGGCCCTGCAGTTTGAATTCAAGGCTTCATATTTGCTAGGCAGATGTTCTATGGCTTGAACCATGTCCTTAGCCCTGTTTTTCTGTGCTTGTTTTACTCAGCTTGACTTCGGACCACAACCCTCCCCCCATGCCTCTCTAGTACCTGAGATTGAAGGTTTATCCCACCTTGCCTATTTGTTGAGTGGGGAATCTCACTGATTTTATGCCAGAACCAGCCTTGAACTGTGATCCTTTCAATCTGTACTCTAAAGTAGCTGCGATTCCAGGGGCAAGCTACTGTGCCTGGGTCATTGTAGTTTTAATTTGAAGTTCTATGGCAATTAGAGAAGATGATAAGTTTTTCTAGGTATTTTTTGCAATATATTAAATAGAATGTTATATATATAATTAACATAAATTACAACAGCATATAAATATACAATACAATAACTATATAGTATATAATGTAATATATTTTCTTTCTTAAAACTATTTCAAAATGTTTTATTATTTTATTTTTTAATACATGTTCATTTATATGAACATGTATGGAGGATGATTCCATTCATCCCTCCTACTCCCTCTTGTTTCCCCTCTTCCCTTCCATTAGTATCCACCCCCAAACAGAACCTGTTTAATATTGTTCTTGTGATTCTTTTTTTCTTCTTCTTCTCTGAGTGCTGATTCTGGAGCTTGAACTCAGCACCTAAGAGCTGTCCCTGAGTAAAGGCATAAACCACTGGCACCTGATTCTTCTGATTCATTTTTAAGGGATAGATTTTGTATATGGGAGAGACCATATGATGTTTGTTTTTCCAGTCTGGCTTATTTTACTCAACATGATGATCTCTAGTTTTATCTATGCAAATAACATAATTTCATTCTTTTTATGACTGAATAATACTTCATTGGGTATATATGGCACATGTATTTTATCCATTTATCAGTTGGTGGGCACCTAGGCTAGGCTGAATTCATATTTTGGCTATTGTGAATAGTATTGCTATAAATATGAAAGTCTAGGTATATCTATTGTATGCTGATTTACATTTCTTCTCATATATGCCCTGGAGTGGTATAGCATGATCATATGTAGTTCTATCTTTAGTTTTTAAAGGCACATCCATAGTGGGCACACTAATTTACATTTCTCTCAATAGCATATGCAGGTCCCCTTTTCCCTAGATCCTGACCAGCATTTGTTGTGTCCTTAATGATTGCCATTGAGGCAGAATCTCAATGATGCCTTGATTTGCATTTCCTTTATGTTAAGGATGTTGAATTTTTCTTATGTATTCTTCAGCTATTTATTCTTCTTTTGAAAGTTGTATGTTTAAATCACTTTCCCATTATTTATCTGGATTATTTGTTCTTTTGATTTTTAACTTTTAGAGCTCTTTATATATTCTGGACATTAATCATTTATCAGATGAATAGCTGACAAAGTTTGTATAGGTTTTCTTTTGATACTGATAATTGTTTTCTGTGTTGTGTTGAGGCCTACCACTTAAATAGATCTGTCACAAGAAATGAGATTGAAACAGTAATAAAAAGTCTCTTAATAAAGAAAAACCCAAGACATAACTGATTCACTACTGAATTGGACTAGACCTTTAAAGAACTAACACAAATGCTCTTCAAATTAGTGCATAAAGTAGAAAGGGAAGGGACATCACAAAACTCATCTTTGGAAGCCCCTATTGCATTCATTCCAAAATCAGGTAAGGATATGACAAAAGAGAAAAGTATAAAACAATTTTCCTGATGAATATGGACACAAAAATTCTCAAAAAATTTTGCATACAAAATGAATTAAATAATACATTAGAAAGACCATACACCATGACAGAATTTGTTTCATTCTAGGGATGCAAGGATGGTTTGAGATACTCAAATCAATTAATTTAATATAGTACACAATCAGAAAAAAGGCAACAATCATACAACCATCCCAATATATGCAGGAAAAGCCCTTGATAAAAATTTAGTAACCCTTCAAGATAAAAGCCTTGAAGAAACTAGGAATAGAAGGAACATACCTCAACATAGTAAAACCTATATATCATGTACCTGCAGCCAACATTGTTGAATGTTGAATGGGGAAAAACTAAAACAATTTCCTTTAAAGCCAGAAATGAGATAGTCTTATTTAATATAGTACTAAAATTCTCAGAGCAATTAGATAAGAAAAAGAGATAAAGGGGCACAAATAAAAGAGGAAGAAGCCAAATTATACTTATTGGAAAATAAGATTCTATACTTAAAGGCCTAAAGAGTCCACCAAAACTTCTTAGTCCTTATTGGACATTTGGCAAATCAGCAGGATACAAAATCAACATTAAAAATGAGTAACTTTTCTATATTCTAATCATGAACAGGCTGAGACAGTAAGACAATTCTTTTTTTTTTTTTTTTGGTCGGTTGTGGGGCTTGAATTCTGGGCCTAAGAACTGTCCCTCATCTCTTCAGCTAAAGGCTAGCGCTCTACCACTTGAACCACAGCACCACTTCTGGTTTTGTGAGTGGTTTATTGGAGATAAGAGTATCACGGTCTCTCCTGCCTGGGCTGACTTTGAACCGAGATCCTCAGATCTCTACCTCCAAAGTAGCTAGGATTACAGGTGTGAGCCACCAGTGCCCGGCTGGACAATTCTTTTTTAAATTATACCTGTCGGGAGCCAAAAGGGAGTCTCTCAACATGATAGGCTTGACTATCTCACTGGAACATCTTGCGGCTGAGTTTACAGAACCACTCTCAGGAATCTGACCCTTTCACCCTGCCCTAGGCAAACATCCTGCAGCTGCTAAAGACCATCCTTTCACCCTGCCCTATGCAAACATCCTGCAGCTGCTTCAGCCAATGAAAAAGCTTCCTTAATGGCCAATGAAAAAGCTTCCTTATTCCAAGCATATAAATACCCCTGCGTGAAAAATAAAAATTTGCAGCTTGATCAGGATCCCTGTCTTGCTGTCATTCTTCATGTTTCTTGTCCCTTCATTCCTTCTAGCTTAGGTTCATCGCCCTCGTTGACGTCCTGTGGGTCCGGACACATAACCTCATAAAGAACTTAACTAAGGAGGTAAAAGACCTCTACCACAACAACTATAAACCACTGAAGAAAGAAACTGAGGAAGACACTAGAATATGGAAAGGCCTCTCATGCCCAGGAACTGGGAGGATCACTATTGTGAAAATGGCTATATGCCAAAAACAATCTACAGAGTCAATTCAATACCCATACGAATTCCAATGTCATTCTTTACAGTAGCAGAAAAATCAATCCTAAAATTCATTTGGAAGGCATAAATACCTTAAATAGCCAATGCCCTTCTTAGCAAAAAGAGCAACGTTGGAAGTAAAACAATAGCTCACTTCAAAGCATATTACAGAGTTGTAGTAATAAAAACAATACACTACTGTTTCAAAAACAGAAATGTAAATCAATGCAATAGAAGCTCTAGAAAGAAGCCCATAAAGCCACAGCCATCTAATTTTTGACAAATGTGTGAAAACCTACATTGGAGAAAGGATAGTCTCTTCAACAAATGGTGTTAGGAAAAGTGAATATCTTTGAAAAGAAAACCAAAAAAAAAAAAAGATCCTTATTCATCCTGTACAAAAATCAATTATAAATTGATCAAAGATCTTAATGTAAGACCAGAAAATGTGAACTTGCCTGAAGATAAAAGGATAGGTAATGCTTTTCTAAATAGGACTTCAATTGCTCAGAAAATAGCAAAAAGAGTTTACTGATTTTTTTTTACTTTCCTTTCCTGTTTTTCATTTAATAATCCAAAATTATAAGATCTTCTTCTAGGGGCTGGGAAGGTGGCTCAGTGGTAGAGTGCTTGCCTTGCATGCATGAGGCCCTGGGTTCAATTCCTCAGCACCACATAAGAAAAAAAAAAAAAAAAGCTGGAAGTGGCGCTGTGGCTCAAGTGGTAGAGTGCTAGCCTTGAGCTGAAGAGCTGAGGGACAGCGCCCAGGCCCCACGACCGGACCCCCCCCCAAAAAAAAAAAAAGATCTTCTTCTAGAAATTGTGTAGTTTTAGTTATTACATTTAAGTCTATAATCCACAGATTGAATTTTTTGTAGGTAATGTGAGGTTACCGTTTCCTTCCTTTCTTCTTCCTCTTCTTTCTTTTCATTTTATAAGTAACTGCTGTTGTTCCAGCATTATTTATTATTGAAAAAGTTATCCTTTCAACATTTAGATGTCTTGACATCTTTGTTGGAAGCCACTGGATGTGTGGATTCTCCATCCTGTTCTATTGGTCAATATGTCGGTCTTTATGTTACCCTACCACAAATACTTTTATATTTGGTATATTTTATATAATGCCTTGTAGTTATTTTTTGATATGATGCTTACCTAATTCTGTCCTTCCAGAATATACAAAAAATTCACTCTAGTTACAGACCTCGCTGTGAGGATCTTCAATAAATTTCCAATGACCCCAGGTTCTGTATTAGCTGTTCTATCCAATACATTGAAGTACATCATTGTGCTTTTTAATTTGCATTTCCTTGTTGATTAATGATGTTATACACTTTTTGAGACATAATAGAAAACTGTGATGTTATTGCTTTCTGGGTATAATTTAAATTCTTCTCCATAAATTTATTACTAAATACATTTTCATGCTGATCTTTTCAAAACTCTTGCCAATTTACCTGTGAGAAACCATTCTGTGGTTTGTCCTGATCAAATCATCAGTAACTTGTTTAAAACACCTCTGAAAACTGGTCATCCCCTTGAGTTCTTTCTCCTCTGGGTTTCATTTTTTAAATCTTTAAATGAGAATTGTCCCACCATGGTCCCAGAGAGCCCCATCCTAGTCCCAGGAGCCCCACTGTGATTTCTTCTCCACTGACAGATAAATTTATTTTTCCTGCTCCTTTATTTTCTGTCCTACAATGTTCTATTCATGACAAAAATTTCCATCCTTTGACCACAATCCCTTAAAAATGTGTGTGTGAGTAACAGAAAGAGGGAGAGAGACAGAGAGACAGAAAGAGAAATTAAGAGAAAAAGCTTCTGTCAAAGGTTTGGGAAAGTGCACAGAATAAACTTAGCACCATTGAGTTTATATCCCTGCCTCCCTGCTTGATGAAGGCAATCTAATTTCTGTTTAAATTTCCACAGAATTCCAGTTTTGTTATGACTTGAAGTGGGGGAAACTCCTTTCAGCTCTCTTACAGCATCTTAGAAGAAAAAGGAGGCTGACAGGCAAAGATGTTAAATGTTAAATCAAAAGCTGAAAAGTCACTGAATGCAAAATAATTCAAACTCCAAGTGAGAGAGTTCAGGAGGGACTTCTCCGAAGGAAGGGGGGAAATGTCACACCATCAGTAATTGAGGGAAAACTCAAATGGAGGGTGGATCTCTCCCTTCTCAGAAGCCACGGGGCTACTCTGTCTTTAGTGCTTTCCCCCACTCTCCCTTTTAGAAATTAGGCTGACGAGGGTGACAAGCCCTAGAGAAGATAGATGGAGGGAGAGCAAGAAAAAGTGCTGGCTGAGCAAGAACTGCAGACCCAGAGGGTGAGAGGCCCCATTCTGGGCTGAAAAGGATCTGAGAACTGGGCAAAATGCTGCCAACAGCCGGAATATGAATTAAGGAGGGTGACCTTACAGAAATAGAAAAAATGACCTCTCTGTAAAATCTAAGAGAGAAAAGATGAGGATATTAACTAGCTAGGAAAAAAAGTCATTGCAGGCTTGGATATCACAGACCTTTGAGATGATCAAGTCCAACCCCAGCATTTTATGGATGAGCCAAGAGATGAGAAGAACAAAACATCCATCCAAATTGGATCACCATAGAGTTTTCCATTTGAACAAAAAGAAAATATTTCCCCTCATGTTTAAAGAGACTGTATACCCTTAGAGGATCCATTCTTAGGTTGTGATTTTATATAATTCTTAGCACTATCACACTTGTGTTTGAGAAACACCAGCTTCGTTCACTGGCAGAGAGCCACAGTGTGTTTCATGAGATCATTTAAAATAGTGTGTGTGGGGGTAACAAGTTGGACAAGAAATGTACTCACTACTTTCCTATGTAACAGTAATCCCTCTGTATGTCACCTTGACAATAAAATTAAAATTAAACAAATTAAAAAATAAAATTGTGTGTGTGCACATGCGTGTGCATGCACACGTGCCAGCAATGGTGCTTGAACTTAGGGCCTGATAGTCTTTGCTTTTGCCTGTCGTGGCTGATGATCTACCATTTGATGAATGCTTCTACTTCTGTCTTTCTGCAAATTAATTGGAGATGAGAGTCTCAGAGATTTATCTGCCTAAGCTGGCTTTTGAACTAGATTCTCAGATCTCAGCCTCCTGAGTAGCTAGGATTATAGGCAGAAGCCACAGGAGTCCAGCTTTAAATATTATTTTTAATTAAGTCCTTTTAGATAAATACCATCATCATGTTGGGTGCTTCCTAAAAAATTCCGTATGTTTTAATTTTCAAAAATAAATGCCATTTGAAAAGTATCATGGCATACAAATTCAGTGCTGTGTACGGAAGGCAGAGGGGACCTTGCCACTACATTCTTATCCAGCCTGGGCTGTGCTGCCAGCAGAACCTTTGGATGGTCTTTTTGCTTCTCTTTCATGTATCTTCTGCATTACCTTTGGAGTGACCCATCTTTATTGCATATCATATCTGATCAAACATAGATTCTAAATTCCTCAGCTTCCCTGTTCTTTCCTTCTTCATGCTCTCTGCCTGGGCTTCGCAGATCTCTAGTTAATCTCCTACCAGGCCAGTTTCCTCTCTGTATCTTTTCTGGCAGTTCTGTCTCCAAGGTCTTTCTTTGCTTCCTCCTCAAAGGCTCAAAGTAACACTTTTCTATGCTCCCCATTAAAATTACTCACTCCTCCTCAAGGGTGTCTCCTTCCTTCCTGTATATGTATGTTAACATCTGTAATGTTTTGTAATTTTTTGTACATATAGCTGGATTAGAGAAAACAGTGTTTTTTAAACACGGTGCTCAAAAAACTTATCTGAGAAATACCTTTAAAATGTAGAATAACTTGGTCTAACCCCCAGTAGTGCTGGCACCTAGGGAGAGCTTACCTTAAAGCAGATGTCTTCACCTGTTCAAGGCACCAATTGGTCAAGGGCAGAGGGCAAGCTGATCTATTCCACCCACTTGTCCCCAATCATTGGCTCCCTAGAGTATCAGCTGGAGAGGTTCCTAAACTCTCTGCTTCCCCTCCTACTCTCTTGAAGGTAAATTATGCAAAACTCATTTATATTCCTGCAAGTAGGTGAGAATAACATTCTAGGCCATCACCATTCAATAATGGGAGCTTTGTGCGAAGTAGTGACAGGTGAGAGGAATGATTTCATTTTTCACTTTGACAATTGGGTGAAGCAGATTCCTGGCAGTTCTGCAAAGGTTTTATGCCCACATAGTTACCCAAGGGATCTGCTTAGCAACCAAGAGTTGCTGCAAGGAGAAGCAAAAGCAGATGCTTCTCTCCATGGCATCTTGGAACGGAGATGCTAGAGAACAGGATGGGAGAGGGGGCAGCTCTGTCTAAGGTTTTGTGTTTGTTCTCAGCTCTCCAGAGAATCCAGTCCCTAAGCCTGGGTCCCTTTCCCATCCTCAGAGCCCATGCATATCTTACTGCCAGAAGCATCCTTTGCAAAGGGAGTGACTGTGTCTTACTACATTTCTTCTTTGTGCAATTATTTTCTTTCTGACTATAAAATCCAGCCAATTTGTTGGAGGTTTTGAAGGAGTCTAATAAGTAGCACTCCCCCTTCCCCTCCACGTTCCCCACCCCCCACACCTCCATGGATGGAATTAGTATGAGAAATAAGAGCAACCTTCTTCTCTTCTTTTAAGGCTGGCCACTCTAATCATACTATGAGCTAGGATATACCAAACGACTTCTGGCTACTTGATGGAGTCCAAAGAAGCAGTGGCAGGTGCTGGTAGTTCTGGTGTCTCTTCTAAACCTACTAATTAGTATCTTTTTCAGCCTCCCTGGGTGAAAGTGATTTGAGGGGCAAAGGGAAGCATTAGTGAGCTTTGTCTTACGTGTCAGGATTTAGACATTCCCTGAATCTAATCAGGTTTATTGTTAAAGATTTGGAAAATATAACAACAACAAAACCAAAAGGGTAAGATAAACATCACCAAAAATAGACCCTATTTCACTTATTCTAAGGCCTAGGTTCCCTTTCTTCTTTTCCTTTCTCTTCCTTTTATAGTAAACGTATTCATAATGTTATATTGTTATTTCTTACTACTATTTTTGGTAAGCCTCTGGTGCCTCTTTATGTTATTAGCATTTTAAAAATAGAGAGAAACAGTAACTTTAAATTGAGTTGTAAAGATAGCTTTTGTGTGAGATCATCTTCCTATGTCCATAAGTTGATAATAACCACAAAGTATTTCACCATCTGATAATACAAACTTTGACGTTTATTTTTTGGTTGTTTCTATTGTTATTACTCTGTTTTAACATGACTTACAATGCTATGATAAACTTTCTGATACCTAATTTGATCCAAATATTTTTTTCATTTATTAATCAGTCCTTGAATTCAGGATCTTAACTTTTCCCCACAGCAACATAAATTTATACTAAGCAGCTCATCATCATAATAATGTAAATTTGTAAATAATGTAAATGTTCCTTATGGGCTAGATAGCACTTATACATGTCTATATTAGGACAGACATGCATTTCCCATCAGCTGCCCATCACCTATCAGGATATGAACATTCTTTTAAAGTTCTTGGGTTCCTATGATTATTTTGTACTTCAGAATAGTTATCCAGTGTACCCTTCCACGGACGTCATCTGGAAGTGCTTACCTTGACACAACAGCACTGAACAGCCAACATTCAACATGTGTCAGTGTCTGCCATGAAAGTGTATTAATTGTTGTAGAAAAGACAAGATTTCATTTCTATTTTTTTGGGGGGGTGGGGTGTCATGGAGCTTGAACTTGGGGCCTGGGTGCTGTCCCTGGGCTAATTTGCTCAAGGGCTAATTTGCTCAGAGTTAGTACTCTACCACTTTTGAGCCTCAGTACCACTCAAGATTTCATTTCTTTTGTTCTTATTGTTCTTATAAAGGTGATGTACAGAGTGGTTACAGTTACATAAATCAGGTAGTGAGTACATTTCTGTTTGGACAATGTCACCCCTTCCCTCACTCTCTCCCACTTTTCCCCTCCTGTTTCCACCCACAAATTTTGTATAGTTCATTTTCAACATAGTGTCTAATGAGTAACCCTGTTGCATTTGTTCACCCAATATTTCATTTCTTTGAGAGCTTTTTAATGGCACCAGTTCCAAGGATCCCATCCCTATTTCACCTCCCTCTACCCTCAGAGGGTCCCTCAGGTACAGACAGGAGACTTTCTGGGAAAGGAGTTCCTCAGAACCATGGGCAGAAACAGGGTGAATTGTGTAAGTACACATCTGTTATGCTTACTTAAAAAAATCATCTTCAGCTCTTGGCTCACCAGAGAATAATGTCCTGCACATTCCTCACAGAGGAGGAACTCAAGAAGAGAGGTCCAGAAGCTAACTTTGCCCACATTATATTGTAATTCTTTACTGGCTTCTCCACTGGGTACACATTCTATTGAGACTCACACATTTGAGGGCTTTAGGTCAAGCTTCTTAAAATGGATTTGGTGGGGATTTTCCCAAGATGACAGATCTTGAAGGATAAGCTCCTTCAAGATATAACAGCTCAATGTTTCTAAAATTAAGGGGGTTCATAGGACTTCTGAGTTTGGTAATCTGTGTCCGGAAGGGGCTCACTGGTTACAGAGTGGAAGAAGAATTCTCAAAGGGTCACTACCAGGGCTGTGGATTTGGCATGAGACCAAGGAAATCTGAATGGACAGTCTCTTGGTCAGGAAAGGCTTAGGGGAAGATACCTTTCCTCAAAATAGTGTGGGAGTGCAGAGTGTTTGATTAGGTAAAGGCAAGTCAGGTCTTCTTGGAGAGACGTGGACTTTTTGGGGCTTCCTCCTTGGAATTCCAAGGATATCTGGAAGTAAACTATCTAGTGTTGGCATCTTATCTATCCAGTAGGGCTCTGAGGGTTGATGTATGGCATCCTTTGAATGGTATCCTGTTCTCTCCAGGCAGAACAGAGCATATGAGTGAACTACCTACTCAGACAGAGTCCTAGGCTCCAAAGAGCATCAGAGCATAGGAAAGGCAGGAAGAAGATCCATGAGTTATTTTTCTCAAGGCTACTGTGTATGATGAGACTTGCTGCTTGGGCCAGGTAGAGATTAATCCCAGGTTCTCTCTGGCTGGGTGAGGAGCAGGTTTTGCCAGGCAACCCTTAATGGGATGGTCTGTTTGCTAAGAGAGTAGGAAAGGTAGCTGGAGGGATGGTGACCTTTAACCTGTGGGAGAAAGGGAGGGAAGAAGCATTCCCATATTAACACTTCCCAGGCTACATCTTCTGCTACCATGTGGATGAAAAATCATGGGAGGAAAAACGTAAGACATAAAAGGTAATAGGGAGATTTAAAACCAATAATAAAAGATTAACGTGACTATAAAACCAAAAGATTTAAAACCAATATTTTAAGCAAAAAAATGTTTAAAATTGAACTTTGTTTTGAAATTTCAGTATAAAGGGGAAGGTGCTGAAACAAAGTATTTTTTAATGAGACAAATGAAAAAACAACAAAATTTAAGAAATGTCATATCTAGGAAGTTAGAAAAAATTACAATTCCAATAAATGAATGGTAAGAGTATGTTTTTAAGATAAGATACAACTAGATGAGATTTAAAATAAGATAAATGGCTGAACTCCAGTAGAAATTGAAAACTAAAAATGATACTATGCGTGATTAAAATAAAAACCAAGATCCATAAGGTGGAAATTAACAGCATGCTAGTAAGTAAGGCTAACAATAGCATGAGATCTATACACACTAATGCATTAGTCAGCTTTCTGTCTGTGTAACACCTGAGATAATCCACTTATAATGAGGAACAGTTTACTTTTGCTGAAAGTTTGGAGTTTTCCATCCATCATCAATTGGCCTTGTTGCTTTGGGCTAGTCAGCACCTCATGACAGGAAGGCTGATAGAGAAAAATCACTTTGCTTATGGCTGTAAAGCGATAGAGAAGAAGGGGTTGAAGTTCTCTTATCCACTGTCATCTAAAGATCTCTCACTAGGGCCCATCACCTAAAGTTTCTGCCACTTTCCAATAGTAGCAAGCTAGGAGCCAAGCCTTTAGTATGAAGGCCTTGGGGAGAACATTTAAAATCCTAATTATAACAGAGATAAGGAACACACACACACACACACACACACACACACACACACAAGTAAGGGTGAAACTTTTTCTTATGTTTAGAGAAATGAGTGAAAATGAGACTGAGACTGAAGAGGAAACAGACAGCAGTGAATTCTAGTGTTCCTGTTCCTGTTCCTGTCTTTTGTTGGCAGTGGCTCATAAGATGCCAGTTTTGGGTGGGGGGGAGGGAAATGAAGTAGACTCCTTTTTTCTCTTTGTTCTAGACACGGACCCCAGGGGCTCATGATTTGGTCTGACTCTAACAGACATTTTCTTTGTTCATCTACTGAGGTCTTGAAGGAAAGGAATTTTCAGAGTCACTGCAGCTATGGGTCAAAGACCTAGATCTTTCTGTTTCCCATCCTTGAGGGGAAAAGGAAAAAGACATGGAAATAGGTAAAGAGAAAATCAAATAAGAGGTTGGACATGGTGGTTCATGCTTATATTCCTAGCTGCTTTGGAGGTGGAGATGAAGGGGATAATTGTTTGAGACCAGCTTGGGCAAAAAGTGAAGATAACTTCCCATCTCAAAGTACAAGCTGGGTTTTGTGGTCTCTCTGTAACCCTAACTGTGTGGGAAGATTGATAGGAGAATCATGGTTGAAGGCTGATCCCTAGCAAAAACATAAGACCTCATGTGGCAAATAACTAAAGTAAAAACAAAAGTGTGTGACTAGAGTGTGACTCAAGTAGTAGAGCACCTACTTAGCAAGTATGAGGACCTGAGTTCAAATCCTATTACCACCAAGGGAAGAAAAGAAAAGATAATGTAAGGATTGAGGGTAAAATGTCTAGAACTGTGAACTGTTAACTAATACCTCCTTCTCATGTCTTCTACATCAGACCATTAATACCAGTGGCAGGAAGTTCATCTCCTGTAAAGCTGCTAAAACTACCTCCTAGGCAATTATACATTCATACTGTATTGGCTCCAAATTGTGCAGAATAAAAGTGTAACCTAAAGAGAAACTAGAAATAGTTACTTGGTTTCCTTTGCCAAATTTCCTTGGAAAATGTTAATGTGTGAGAATTTTAAATTAGACAATCAGCTGACAAGCATTTGCTGAGTATCCTGTGTTGGGGGGGAGGGGAAGGAAGCTGGCAAGCCTCCTCAGAAACAATGCAGATAGACTTCCTGACCTCTGCTGGAACGGGAGGGCTAGAGGCTGGGTCAGGGCGAGTCCTTGACTAGGTCCTGCTTTTCATCATTCCGTTTTTCCCAGATATATGTATTTGGAGGTTGCTTGTTCCTCCTGCATTTCTCCTTGGTCCCCTATTAAGATACCTGGGTTGACTGCTTTTGATTTCGGTGTCTCTTTTTTAGGAGATGTCTGCAGGCAAGTGGGCATGTTACAAAAGTCGTATGGTTTATTTCGACTTCCTTAGCTCTCTCACTTTGCCTCAGGCCATGCTACAGGTCTGACTACATAGCCTCCACCGAAGGCCATTCGGAGAATAATTTCAAACCTTTATTTTTCTGCTTATTACCATGTTCTGACTGCTCTCACAAAATACCTTAGGCCAGGTAATTTGTAAAGAACAGAAATATTATGCTCTCAGTTCTGGAGGTGGGGAAGACCAAGATCAAGGCACCAGCAGATTCCATGTCTACTGAGAGCTTACTTTTTGGTTCATAGAGAACCGTCAGCAAGCATTCTACCTCAGGTCTCTTTTATGAGAGCATTAATCATCTGCGGGTGGAATCTTCAAGACCTAATCACAACTTCTCACCCCAGCTCTTGTAATACAACCATATGAATTTTGGTGAGTGACAAGCATTCAGACTATAGCACTGGGTAACTCAGTGTCTTCAAGTCTCACCCGTTTTAACAGAGAAGTCAAATGAACAAAAAACAATGTGTCACTTGCATTTCCAAGTCTCATCCCATTATTTGGGGGGGGGAGGGGATGGCCTCTCACAGTGTGTTACTGAAGTCGTTGTGATCCTTCCTGTCCTCCCCTTTCAGCTCCCCTGCTTGTGAATTCCCTGCAGGCCATCTCTGCTGAGTCTCCTTCGGCAGTGAGTAGGAACTCCTCCTGCCAAGTCTCCAACACACTGACAGAGGAGGAGGCATCAAAGGAGGGGCCCCTTCTATGAGCTCCCTCTTGATGGCAGCCCCTAACTGCTTCTCCCCTCAAATGCACAGCTGCTGTCCCCAAGTGGTAAAGCCTGGAGTTGCAGAACTGTGCTTTGTCTTTAACTGGTTGAGGACCCTCGTATTTCACACAGATCTAGAGAGAGCACCAAGTTGTACATGCTGCCCTTAGAAACAGTGTTGAATCATTCCTGAGGTCCCCATCCACGCCACTCCTCCCCCACCCTGCCCCTGGGGAGTCCTTTCTCCAGCTTCAGTGCTACCACGTGATGGAGACACCATGCTCTCCGTCCAGAAGGTTGTGAGCATCTCCCCATTCTTTTCAGCAAAAATGATCTTCCTGCAGGCCAGGCCTTCTCACCACGAGTCACGCGGGATCCAAACAGGATCCTAGCTTAGCTTCGATCTCGGAATTTTGCTCTAAGTAGGAAAGGTCATGAATGGTCACCAGCAAGGCAATCGTCCATCCTGAGCCTCCATTTCCTCTGCTGTAAAACATGGTTCCCTTTTTGTATCACTTTATAAGAATCAAATGAAATGGTTGATGCCCAATCTATCTTTAAAAAGCGTAAAGACCTATACAATACTGAGTTTCTTTGCTTTCTTTCAGTCCAGAGTGGCAAACTGGTGGGAAGACTATTTTTCTTGTTTCTGATTAAAGTTTGGCTGAGTTTAGCCTGTGTGTATCCAAAGATGAGCCCTTATAAAAAATATTTATATATTTTAGTTGCTGTGTCTTGCAAAGAAACTTTAGACTATCACAGACAAAAAAGAAAGAAAACAAGAACCTGAGTATTGTAAAATATAGGCTGTGCCTAGGTACCTATTTAGAAGGGGCTGGATAGTGAAGTTAATGGGTTCCTTAGTTCATGAAGCAAAGCTACAGCAGGATAGACTGCAGGATGGGCTAATATAAGAACCAGTGCTGTCTTTCTACCTGGGCCTGTAGCCTCAGCAGACATTACTAATGGATTGTGGCACATTTGCTGACTGATCTGAAACTGGACTTATGCTTCTTCACAAAATGCTTAATGGTTTGAATTAGAGTCAGCATCCTAGATGAAACTTTTTTTTTAAATTCTCGAAGACTCTAAAAGTGTTGTTAGATTAGGAGAGTCCATGTAGTAACAGTAGCTTGAAGCTACACTCATTTAAAAAAGTTACATGGCCATATGCTGAAGGAACTTGCTTCATGAGATATTTAGGCAGTTGGTGGTGGTTTGTGGAAGGACTATACACAAGAAAAGAAGTAGAGGACCCCAGCCTGAACTCAGCTCTGTTTCTTTATCCTGAAGCTCCCCCTTCCCCAGTAAACTGTGTCACTTACTTAAATATCTGATTTATATTTAGGTTAGGATTTAAGATAATTAAAATAAACACACTTAAAAATATAATTCTTCCAAGTGCATAGTAGCCATAGCTGATTGGTAACTCCTGAACTGGCCAGCATTTCCCTCCCCGAGAAAGCTGTCTTGCTGACTTAAAGCAAACTCCACAACATAGCTTCTAATTCTGCTCAGTAGCTGGGCACCATGGGACTTACCTTCCTGCTGGGAATTAGCCACACAGAGCCATTCACAGGATCTGGTCTCTTGCCTCCCCTCCCTCACCTATACAGAGAAAAGAGTTAGGCCAGAAATAAGAGAGAAAATGCACAATTTGAAAACATAATTTTTTTCTTCAACTCAAAAGTTCCAGAAAGACCAGATGGCACTCCTTAAAAAATGAAAATCTGGGATCAAAGAGAAGGAAAGAGCCAAGAATGAGTCTCATGGTTGCTGTTGAATTTTCCTGACCAATGAGCCAACTCCACATGATCATTGTTGTTTCCGTTAAATACACAAATGTTCTTAGTGGGAAGAGTTGGATTGCAGAGAGAAATCTTACTTTTACCTCCAGTTGAAAAGAAGGCCTTTGGTTTTACCCAAACTTCCCAGGATCCTCTGAGTCCCGTCCTGCCCTCCTGTCAGCTATTTTGTGTATGAGGCAGAACAGATAGCTTTGACCTTGGAGCTTCTCCATGGGATTTTCTGCAGATGGTTCTCAATAATAAGGTATTTGCTCATTTGTTTCTAGGTTCTTTTTATTTCAAAATAAGAAGTGCAGCCAAATTGACCCATGGGGAGAAAACAGATTAGGCAGAAAATGGCATCTCTTTAGATTTCTTACTCTAATGCACAGATTCCATCTCCCCGTGAAATTGTCCCACCAGGATGCTGGCAATAATAGAATAGGGAAGGCTAAGGGGGAAGAAGAGGGTTGAACAGAAAAGTCAGTTCTGGGCAGCATATGCTGAGGGCTAAGAGAGTTGAGGCCAAGAAGACAGAACTGGAGTCCAGGAGGTCAGTGAGAGGCTGAGCTGTTACAGTGGGCTGGGCTAGTGCCACAGAAATAGGTGAAAACAACTTGGTCCAGGTGGCCTCTTCCCCTCAGGAGTCATCTAGAAGTGGGTCCTAACCCTAACTAAGGTAGACAAAGAGATGCAGTTTGGGTGTATTAGAACTAAAAGGACAGTAGCAAATGTGTATTAAACTGTGCTCTACTAGGTACTATATGTGGATTAAAATTCCTTGATCTTCACAATAATTTATGAAATAGTAGTATTCTAATCCCTGTTTCATGGATGAGGAAAGTATGGTTCAGTGGATAAATAGTTCCCCAACAGTCACACAACTAATAAGCTGGGCTGGATTGTATCACCTTGAAGAATGCCACTTGTATCAGGTGCTTTATAAGATTTAGTCTACAAAATGAGATCCGCTACTAATAAAAACCTGACAACACATACTTAGTATGATGTTGATCTTGTATATAGAAAGACTTAAAAGTCTAAAGAGACGAAATAACTTGTGATCACAAGGTCACAAAACCAGGTTGATAACTTCCTACAGAGAAACTGACAGAACAGTGTACTGTCCTGAGCTCAAGCAGAAATGGTTTGTGACCTTCCCACCTACATATGAAGGACTCACCCCATTTCCTAAGGCTGGCAGATGCTATCTGCTGAGAAAGGGTTATAGCACCTGCTAAGGGCTGGACCAGTTACCAGGAACATTCAGCCAAAAGAGAAATCGGAGGTCACAATTTAGTGTGAATAATTTATCTTGTTACAAGTGACCCTGATTCCCCTATTACCCTGCTTTGTATCCTCAGTACTGTGACTGCAATCTGATGTCTTTCCAATCCATTCTTATATTTCCAGGTGGCTTGAGGCTTCCTGGAAGAGTGATTTTTTTTAAGGTGGTTGTATTTCAGATCTTGGTGACATTCCTTTCTTCCCTGAGACAGGTTCATCAATCACTGGGAAATGTTTTGCAACCTTAGGGCAAATGTATTTCTCAGAGGAGCAGCCTCCACCCCAATGCTGCAAGGCAAGGCCAGGTCAAGAAAGGGATTGGGAAGCAGCCAGCCCTTGTCTTCCAAAATCTGCCATCTGGGAAGTGAATGTGGTCACCTTCTGTTCCCATTGGGAGCTGTACACACTGAAAGTGTCCTGTGAGTCTGGATCCTGAGCCTGTGGGTTTCTGCCAGCCTACTGTTCTTTGGAGAAGAAGGGAAGTTTTATAAACTACATATTCTTTACTTGTGGAATCCAGAGAAGCCTCCAAGTTGATTGAATGTCTAAGATCTAGAGTTCCCCCCTCCTCTCCCATCCGGGGCTACTGTCAAACTATTATTTCATGCTGACGATTCGATTTCTTCACTTGCCTGAAATGGATTGACATAGCTTATGTTTGAGAGAGGCCTTCTGGTTGTAGGATAATTCTTGAACAATGTGCCTCTTGACCTTGTTATGTCTTGGAAGGACAGAGTAGATTGTCATGACCGCCTCGACCAGCAAGGAAGACGCGACACCGAACTCTTCTCTCTGCAGTTTATTCAGGACCTTTGAGTAATCTTCTGACCCCAACCCCGGGGAGAATTCCCCACAGCCTTAAGTACCCGCTGGGTAGCCAACCCTGATACGCCACGCCACGTGGGAACCACCAATAGGTTCAGGTGCGCGGAAGCAAGCCAGATTCTTTGCCTTAGCCATATAAGGAGTTGTTTACCACAGAGAGCACTAGCCATCGGGAAGGCGGAGGGCGGAAGCCGGCGCCATCTTCCAGGTGCGGCCTCTCGCAGCTCTCTACAGTTCCCCCTTTTTTGTTTAAAGAACACAGATGAGAACAGAGGTCTGATCCCTGTTGTGCAATGCAAGGACTGCATACAAGCCTTCTCCCAGAGGGCGCCTTCTCTAGGGATGACTCAGCCTGTCCATTGATTCGTTTTTCACAAGGACGGGAAAAGGCGAATCGAACCCGTGTGCAATCAAACATGCTCTCCTCGAGGGCAAAACTCATGCCTCTCGACTGCAGTACTTTGGCTTTGCAATCTGTGTTCATTGTTTTAGGGTGGCAAGCCACGCTTGGGGGGACTGACCTGCTCCAATGGCTGTAAAGGCTTGGATAATCATGGCTGCACTGCGACGCTGAGAACCTCTAATTTGGCAAATGCACCACAGACATACCAAGGAGGCTAACACCAGGAGGCCTGTCAGGGCTCCCAAACCCGCCCACTCCTTAAGATGATTCATAGCAGCAGAGATCCATGAAGATAACCCCTCTGCCAATCCGGCATCCACTCGGGTCGAGTTCACCATGACGATGGCAACCCTGAGCTGTTCCATCAGGCTGTTGAACTCCCCAGTTCAATTACCTAAAAGATAACTAGACAACTGTTTAGACAAATTTGCAGCGTTTTTTGAATAGGTTTTTTCCTGGGCTTGAACTCTGGGCCTGGGTGCTGTCCCTCAGCTCTTCAGCTCAAGGCCAGCGCTCTACCACTTGAGTCACAGCGTCACTTCCGGCTTTTTTCATTTGCTTATATGGTGCTGAGGAATCGAACCCAGGGCCTCATGCATGCAAGGCAAGCGCTCTACCACTGAGCCGCCTTCCCAGCCCCTCTCCTTAAGATGATTGGGTCATAGCATTAGGAGCATCCACAGGCACAGGCACCCAACGAGGCATGTGGGTAACTAAAGCATATTTAAACTTTGAGGCATTCCAGCATTGGGTATAAAAGCAGGTTTCATTACTGCACGAGGTAAGTTCTTCCATACTCACAATGAACAAAAATGGGGGATACACGCACACAGGGGTAGGCCTGTGAGTAACAGAAGATTTAGGTTTAACACTTTGGTCGATGCACCCCGTAGCAGTTGCCACAACACCAGTCACGGTACCAGAACCCGAAGAGGCTGTAATCAAGGAAACAGTTATGCATCATGTCGTACGGGCATCGGTCTCGGGAACACGGACAGGGTCCCCCATCTCGGTACTGGTCTTCCCGGTTGTACCATCGCAAGGATGAGCAGGAGGACCATCACCCCCCGCATCTCGTGCCTCTTCACACTGGGCTTTTCTAGTGAGGCGTTCAGGCACCCACACCGGATCTTGTTGGTCCTGAGGAAAAACACAAACAGAGCCTCGTGCCCATGTCAGCACAGGATCGGGCCCACGCCAGAGCCCTGTCAAGACATCCTTCCATTTTACCATCCCTTTTGCTGGGCCATAAGGTTCATTATGTCTATCTGCTGCAGATTGACCCTGAGCATCCAAATTTAAAAAATTAATAGTAAACAAAGCAAGAGAAAGTCTTTCCTTTGGGGTACGGCCATGGCCAATTCCTCCCTTTTGTTTTTGTAGGCACTCTTTTATCGTGCGGTGAGCACGTTCCACAATGCCTTGGTCTTGGGGATTGTAGGGCAAACCATGTATAAGTTGCACCTCCATTTAATGACAAAAGGAGGCAAACTGTTGTCCTGTGTACGCAGGTCCATTGTCAGTCTTAAGTTGATAAGGTTTTCCCCAGGCTGCCCAGGCCTCCAAACAATGGGCAATAACATTGCGTGCCTTTTCTCCAGCCAAGGGCGTGGCATGTATAACACCTGAGCAGGTGTCCACAGACACATGTACATATTTTTGGTGTCCAAACTCAGAGATGTGAGTCACATCCATCTGCCAAACTTTTAGCGGGAGCAAACCCCAGGGATTAACCCCAACACTAGGTGGATGCTGATAAATTACACATCGAGGGCAGTCTAATATCACCTGTCTCGCATCGGCTCGAGAAATTTGAAATTTTTGTTGTAGTGCTTTTGCATTAACATGAAATGTTTTATGAAAGGTTTTGGCTCTAAGACAGAGCTAATAAATACCCATTCTTGTCGGGTCCATTGATCCACTACATCATTTCCTTTGCCCAGGGGTCCTGGCAGGCCCGTATGAGCCCGAATATGCAAGGGATAAAAGCAGGATTTTCTCTGCCAAATCAACTGTTGTAATTGTTGAAATAATGGACCAACCGGACTGGAACTTTTAATAGGTCCGGCAACCTCTAAAACCTTGAGAGCATTAATAACATAAGCAGAATCAGATATTAAATTAAAAGGAAATGGGCATGCTTCAAAAACTTTTATAACAATTTTTAACTCTACCATCTGAGGAGCACTGGGCTGAAACTGGTGTTGTACCGATCGTTGTGCCTCAACCATGTATACACCACATCCCGTTTTTGAGCCATCAGTAAATACATTAGGGGCACTTACAATAGGTTGAGAAGTCGTTACCTTAGGAAAGATAATTGGGTGTTCCTTAAAAAACCCCAAAAGGGGATGTTTTGGAAAGTGGTTGTCTATTTGTCCAGTAAAGCTACATTGTAAAATAGCCCAATCATCTATAGTAGCACACAAGGTTTGAACTTGATGGCTGGTGTAAGGAACTATAATGGTAGACGGGGCAATTCCAAAATACTGTAAGCATTGTTGAATTCCAGATAGTGCAACACCAGCCACAGCAGTAGGGTAATATTCAATGGACTTGGCCGGTGATATTTTCGGGTGAATCCAAAACAATGGGCCTTCTTGCCACAACAACCCAGTAGGTTGAGAAAAGGTAGGGAGTATACACAGGGTAATACTCTTGTCTTCCTGTATTCTCTGTAAGCAGGCATTTTGTAATCTCTCTTCTACCTTATGTAAAGTCTCTCTTGCCTCTTTGGTTAACCTGTCTAGGAGAATCCAAAGCGGAGTCTCCTTGTAACATAGCATAAAGGGGTCTCAACTCATAATTTGGTAGCTTTAAATAGCTTCTAACCCAATTAATATCTCCTAACAATTTTTGAAAATCATTTAAGGTTTTTAGCTTATCTTTTCTCAACTCTACCTTTTGTGGAGTAACGCAATTTTTACATATTTTTGCTCCTAAGTAATCAATAACCTGGTCCTGCTGTACCTTTTCAGGGGCTATAAACAGTCCTCTGTGCTTTAGCATCTCAAATCCACATACGCCTTTTCCAGCATATGTTTACTCTTTGCTGTTAGTAAAATATCATCCATATAATGAATGCATCTCAATTTGGGATATTTTTGTCTAATAGGGGCAAGAGGTTCGTCCACATAAAGTTGGCACATAGTAGGACTATTGGCCATCCCCTGAGGCAAAACTACCCACTCATATCTTTTATCTGGCTCCTCATGATTGCAGGAGGGAATAGTAAAAGCAAACCTCACGCTGTCTTGATCATGCAGGGGAATGAAAAAAAACAATCCTTTATATCAATCACAATAATGGGCCAAAAGGCCGGCAGGGAAGAAAGCAAAGGTAGGCCTCGTTGTATGGGGCCCATAATTTGCATCTGGTTATTGATGGCTCGTAAATCGTGTAACAAACGCCATTTTCCAGACTTCTTTTTAATAACAAAAATAGGTGTATTCCACAGGGATACTGATAGTTTAATGTGTCCTTGGGTTAGCTGTTCCTGTACTAATGTCCTGGCAGCAGTTAATTTTTCAGAGGAAAGTGGCCACTGAGGCACCCACACCGGCTCCTCCATTTTCCAGGATATGGGGATCCCTCCCCCAGTGGCCCCTAGGAAAAACCCAAGCCCTGCCTGTGGTTTCTCTGGTACACTTTAATAGGCTTCTTGTTCCCTCATAGAAATTTACCTAGTCCAAAACTGGGGTGATAACCCATACACACCATCATGTCATGTGATTCAGGGGAATAGTCATTACTTAATTTAAATCCCATTTCTTTCATAAGGTCTCTGCCCCATAAGGAAACCAGGAGCTCTAACACATAAGGCTGTATTATACTGGAATGTCCTTCTTCATCACTCCAGTGCAGCTGTCTCGCACTCATGTCAGGGGCCTTAGCATATCCCAGACCTTGTAAGGTTTGGGAAGACGCTTGTACAGGCCATCCTGATGGTCAATCTTTTCTGGCAATAATGCTCCTGTCTGCCCCAGTATCCAAAAGGCCCAAAATTTTCGTATTATCAACACTGAGTTCAAGAACTGGTCTTTGGTCCAAATCAAGAGACAGGAATGTTAAGTCTGTTCCTGTGGATCCAAAACCCCCCTTTCCTCTTAGCTTGGGCTGAGCCGCAAAATGGTCATGTAAACTGGGTAAAATCAAAAGCTGAGCAATTCTATCTCCTGGGGAGATGGCTAAAATTCCTTTAGGAGATTCAACCATAATCTTTACAATTCCAGTATAGTCTGGGTCAGTCACACCAGGATGCACCTTAAGGCCCCGCAGAATTTTGGATGACCTCCCTATCAACAATCCCACCGTGCCAGGCTCAAGGGGTCCTTGGAAGTCTGTGTCAACTAACTGGACCCCCATTCGGGGAGTTAATACGAGTCTGGTGGTGGCACGGAGGTCCAGTCCTGCTGAGCCCGCAGTGGCTCTCCGCGGTCCTTGGGGTGCCGGAGGGTTAGCCACTGTTCTGGGTAGTAGCTCCTGTCCTGGTTCTCGACTGCCCCATATATTTGCGGGCCCTGAGGGCGGGGGCCCTGCTGCCCGTTTTTTGAATGGGTTCTTTCCTCCTGGGCCTGCTTTAAGGTTCGACTGTTGATGTCTTTCACAGATCGGCATTCACCTGTCCAGTGCTTCCCCTTTTTACATCTAGGGCATAGCCCAGGCTGCTTAGGCTGTTGTCCCTTTCCTGTTTCTATCACACTTCCTCTTTCAGGGCAATTACGCTTTATGTGTCCCATCTTGCCACATCTAAAGCACACACCTGAGCCTCCCCCTTTCTTCTGGGTTAATTGCACCACAGCAGCAGCTAATCCAGCATTAGTTAGTGGTCCGCCCAGCTCTCTGCAAACTTTCATCCATGCTTCTAGTCCCCTATTCTTATATGGGGTTATGGCGGCTCTGCATTCCTTAGTGCACTGCTCGTAAACAAGCTGTTTAATTAATGGCATGGCTGCGTCTGGGTCACCAAAAATTCTGCCAGCGGCCTCGACCATACGGGCAACAAAGTCTGAAAACGGCTCCGTAGAGCCCTGCAGGATTTTGGTGAGATTGCCACTCACCTCACCTTTATTTGGTAAGGCCTTCCATGCCTTTATGCCAATTTTATTGATTTGTTCATAAACTTGAACCGGGTAGCCTATCTGCTGATTAGCGAATCTCCCCTGTCCAAGCAGCATATCTCTGTCCCAAGCTGGGTTTCCCGCGGCCTGATTGGCCGCAGCCTCTTCACTAGCAAATTCAATCAAAAAGGCCTTCCAATCTAAATACTGACCTGGGCTCAAACAAGCTCGTGTGAGCCCACTCCAATCACCGGGTGTCATGCAGTGTCTGTTTAGGGCCTCCACCTGGGCTACAGTAAAGGAGGCTGTGATTCTGTATGTCCGCACAGACTCAGCTAAAGATTTTATAACCTTAAAATCTAAGGGTTCATGATACCGCTGTCCCTGTGGATCCTGAAATATTGGACAAGCTAGATGTAACTCGGTTCTGACCACTTTCCACACGTCTGGGCTGAAAGAACAGCTGGGGCTGCCACTTCCGGGGTCCTCTGTATAGAGTGGAGGGGCCGAAGGTGTGGCGCGGTGCACGGAGGGCGTGCATTTGTCTTTATCTGGGTCCTCTCTCTCCTCTTTCCTCCTCTTTCTTATCTTTGTTTTTTCTATTTGTTCTATGAGTGATTGTAGTTCCTCTAAGTCTGTAGACTCAGAGGTCTCTAGTTCGGCAAGATCGGGGTATAACCCCCCCCCTCTCCTTTTCACTGCCTGCCCTTTCCGATCTTTCTTTCTGCAGCACTTCTAGGGCGGCCTGACCATTCTCTACCGCCTCACTGCAACGCTGGTCCTCGAGACAGCCTCTTATCAGTTTCCATATTGGTCTCACTCTGCTCTTAAGCGTTCCTTGTTCAGAGGCAAAATCTAGGTCCCTCCTTGGTTTCTCCCAAGAGGCCACCGTGAGGCTTCCAGAGACAGCGAACCACGGGGCAACGATGTCACATTCATCCAAAAATCTCTCTAAAGTACTCTTTTTTATTTTTAACTTTTTTGAGTGCAGTAGCTCATTGAGAGCCAAAAAAATTGGGTGCGAAGAAGAAGCGCCCATGTTTTAAACATTTAAAGCTGGTAAACAAACTTTTACTTTTGGCTACTCTATTGACTAGCCCCGGGTTCTCGCTCTCTCTTTATCTACAGAGAAGAGCAAAAATCCCCCCCCCCCCCCCCGTCTTGTCGCGGACGCGGATTCCCCTTTTACCTGGGAACTTACTGGTGCACCACCCTGACGGCAGAGAGTTCTGAGTCCTCGTTGGGGTTATGTGCCACCATGTGTCGCGACCGCCTCGACCAGCAAGGAAGATGCGACACCGAACTCTTCTCTCTGCAGTTTGACCCCAACCCCGGGGGGAATTCCCCACAGCCTTAAGTACCCGCTGGGTAGCCAACCCTGATACGCCACGTGGGAACCACCAATAGGTTCAGGGCGCGGAAGCAAGCCAGATTCTTTGCCTTAGCCATATAAGGAGTTGTTTACCACAGAGAGCACTCGTCATTGGGAAGGCGGAGGGCGGAAGCCGGCGCCATCTTCCAGGTGCGGCTGCACGCAGCTCTCTACAGTAGATGAAGGAGTCTTGGCTCCATTTGTAAATCCTGGCCCTCTCAGTTTTCCAAGGAAGGTAGGTTTCTACCAGGTAGTCTCCAAGGAACTGCTTCATTCATCCATCTGCTATGGCTTGCAGAGAATTTCTGTCTGTAATTTTCATAGTAGAGACATCCCTGATATATGTTAGCAGCAACTCTCCCACTAAGCAAATCTGACCAAGGAAATCTGACATTTACATCAGGGTTGATATTGTCATACCAATGTGTGTGTGTGTGTGTGTGTAGGGTGAGAGTAGGGAGAGACAGATGAGTGGAGAGAAGGTGGAGGAACTGGGTATACTTGGAAGGCAGCAGGGCAGTGTGGAGGGGCACCATGGGGTAGAGGGGTAAAAGCATTGGATTTTCAGATCACTTGGGTTTGAATCTTGGCTCTGCCACTTTCCAGTAAAGTCTCTCAGAGTGAGTTTTGGTGGCTTGATCTGAAAAGAAAAACTACTTCATAGGGTTATTAGAGTTAAAAGCGTTAAGCCAGGAGCCAGTGGCTCATGCCTATAAATCTAGTTACTTAGAAGGCTGATCTGAGGATTACTGTTTGAAGCCAGCCAGAGCAGGAAAGTACATAAAATCCTTATCTTCAATAAACTACCAAAAAAAAGTCAGAAGTGGAGCTGTGGCCCAACTGATAGAGTACTTATCTTGAGGAAAAGAAACTCAGGGTTCAAGCCCCAAGACTGGCCAAAGAAGAACGAGGAGGAGGAAGAAGAGGTGGAAGAGCAGGATGAAGAGGAAAAAGGAGGAGGAAAAAGGAGGAGGAAAAAAGAGAAGGAGGAGGAGCTCAAAGACAGCACACGGGCCCTGAGTTCAAGCCCCAGGACCAGCGCTGCGCGCTCACACACAACACACACACACACACACACACACACACACACAGAATTAGTTAATGAATACTAGCATTAAACATTGTGTCTGGCATATGCTATGTATGTCAAAAACATTAGCTGTTATCAGCTGTTTCTTAATAAGGGGAAAAATCAATGTTGAGATGGTGGCTTCACCTCTGCATGTGCTTTCTCAGCCAGTCAGCCTTCCATATTTTCAGGGATGTTGGCCAGTGGGGTGGACCATGGGATGTGGGGGGAGGGATGTGAGATGTAGGCTTCAGCTTCCCGAAAGCAGGAACACTGGAAGGCAGGAGACCTCAGTCTTCAGACCCCTGTCCCCCTCATTCCACACTTTCAGAAGAGATTTTCCAGTTGATTAAAGAGAAGATAGGTCAGCATGTTTCATCTCTGACTTATGGAGAGATCTGAAGTGTCCTTACCAGTCTCATTTCAGTCCCTTTCTTTTCTCCTCCCCCACCCTAGGGCAAAACATGATGTCTCTTAATCTCAGGTGGAGGAGGGGCTCCTCTCAGATAACTGAGTCTGACAGTGTTGGAGAAAAAGCCCTGGCCCATGACTGCCCTGCTCCCCACAAGCTTCTCATTTCAGACCTGTGCAAAATCCTCAGGCAGAAAGAAGTAACAGACATCCTTGATCAAGTTGCAGTGAACCATGCTAATGAACCGCAGGGTGATTTCCCCGCTGCAGCCTTAAGGGCTGTCCTAGAGGTCGGTACAGCTGTCTAATAAAAGAGCATCTTCATAATCAGTGTTCAGTGAAAACCATTTCGTTTATAGAAACAGTGAAGCCACCTGCTATTTAAAGGGCCCCTCCTCCTCTTCTTCCTCACCCCAGGCGGAATCTTCTAACTCACCCCCTCAGCCAGCTGTGTCCTGTCAAAGCTCCAAGCTCCTCTCTGGGAAACATGAGTCCCTGCTTTTTATACTCTGCCTGGAGTCTAGGATTATGGCCTCACCCACAAAAAAAAAATTCAAGGAGAGTGGTCAGCGGAGGGACAATGAGATGTACTCGATCAAGTGGAGAGTAAACTCTGCAGATTCTCTCAGTCCCAATCTACTCTGCGCCTCTGGTTCCTCAGTTCCCACACAGCTCGAGCTGAATCAGGCACTGACAACTGAGGGGGTGGAGAAGAAAGGCTGGGAGGGGAAGGGAAGGGAAAGGAAGGCAGAAGAGAGGAGAAGAGAGGGGAAAGGAGGGGAGAGGAGGAGAGAGGAGGGGAGAAGTGGGAAGGCAATGGGAGAGAAAAAGAGAAGGGAGAAGGGAAAGTGGAAGGAGGGGAGGGGAAGGGAGAGAGAAGAAAGGAGGCAAGGAGACCAGAGGGGAGAGGGAAAGAAGAGGATGTAGTTACAAGGGCCGGAGCCCAGAGTGAAAAGAGGGCTTCTTAGCAAATCAAAAACAAAACAAGACCCAGTGCAGCCAAACCTCCCCCTGCCAACCTGTTTGGAGTATAGGACACTTGGTTTAAAGGAAGTCTCTAGTTAACTGAAGTTAAATTCTTTTTTGTCTTAACCACGAATTTAGAAAAGTTCCAAACATTGGGAATGTGCTTCCTTTCCTCTGTTATAAATACGGTCCGTGGGGCTGCCCCTTTCCCCCCCAATGGATATTGAACCCAGGACCTTATACGTCTGAGTTCCATCTCCAGTATTTTTATTGTTGTTGGTGGTGGTGGTAGTGGTTTTTTTTGTTTGTTTGTTTTGAAGGTAGGGTCTTGCTATCTTTTTGCTCAGGTTGGACTAGAACATGATCCTACTTCCTGCCTCTGCCTCCAAAGTGGCTGGGATTACAACCATGAGCTACCATGCCTGGCTCTGAACATGAGATCTTACAGTGTCTTCAAGGGCAGCATTGAACATGAATACTAAGAGTGCAGTAGAAGGAAGTATCCCTGCCTGGCTAGAATATATACCAAGGGGGAAAGGCAAAATCCTTACTGTAAATTTGCTTTTTAAAAGATATGTTTGACATATCTTAATCATGGATTGCAGAGGATTTTTAAAGATTAAAGTTCAGCTATTTGGTACACTCCTATTCATTCTGCAATGCCTAATGTCCCCTCCTCTAGGAGCCTTCTTTGATTATTCTTTTCATCCTCTTTGCAGGTCCTCCCCTGGATTTTTCTATCCACCCACACTTAGGAAACTTGTTCACATGCATTCTAGTGGGCAGATGGCTGAGGAAAGTTTTCATCTATGAGAAATGCAATGCTTCTTTGCTATTCCATCATTGTACAGCAGAGTGTAGGAGCGTAATGGGAGTTTAGGAAGAAAAGCAGCTAATAGTTATTAAAAGTCAAATAGTGTCAGGTCTATGGAAGTGGGTCCTAAGGATAGATTCAATATCAACCAAAAGATAGATGGTCTATTGTACTCAGTGTTTGAAGAGTCTCTGTTTGACCATAATAATAAATCACCAACTAGTTCTTATTGGGACATGTCCTGTTTCTAGGAATGTAAAACCATGAAACAAGCGTGAAACAAGGGAGTTCTGGTCTTGTATCTAATTTCATATCCAGGGTTGTGCTATACCTCTGAGCTAGAGACAGCTGGCTGGCCACTGGCCTCTTGGGCCCCAGACACGGAGGCAGGGCTGTTATCTGGGGATTAGCTCCATCTGTCCTGAACTCAGTGCAAACCTCCTGTCCTTCCTCTTCTCTGAGCCTCCTGCTGGTGTCTGGTCCCCAGCAAACTCTGGCAGCCTTATGTCTGGTTGGCTATGATGTCAAGTGTAATTTAAGCCAAGGGCTTGGTAACCCTCTCCAGTGACCCTCTGGGAAGGCCTGAAATGCTGCTTAAAACCAAACAAAGCCACAGCCCTCTTGCTCTATGGGTTTTCCAGATGCTAGGATGTGTGATGAAGCCTGTGGTGGGGGCTGCAGGCACTTTAACCTTCAGGATTCTCAAGGGAGGGTTTTCATCCAAGCAGATAGACTCCTCCTATAGGCACCAGCCATGTGTGCAGATCTTCACCATAGGCATGCAATAGGGAGCCTGTGGGACATTTCTTTAACATGTCTCAACAGACAAGGTCTGTCCTTATTTCTAATGTATTCTCGTCTTTTAGTGTAGAGCCTGACAAAGGGTTAAGTTTTCAACAGATGCTTCACAAATGAATAGAATTCTATTTTCAGGATTCAATTATGACTGGATAAAGTCTAGTCCTATGTCCCTTTGCTTTTTTTTAGGGATGAGCTCATCAAATCTCCCCAAGGCCCCCCAAAAGTCAACCTGTTACTCAGCTGCCACCTCCTTATGCCAGCACATGGGGTTCTGCCCCAGGCATCACTTAATTCATTCCACTCCCTCCCCCTTTTTCTTGTCTGTCTCTTTCTTCTCTTTCCAAGGTGATCAAGTGTCTCGGTTTGCCCGAATCTGAGAGGTATACCAGGACTCACTGTCCAAACCATGGAAGTCCTAAAGCTGCTCATTCTAGACCCTCCTTCCTTTCTAGAACCATTTAATGAACCATGGTCAGAGTCTTGCTTCTGAGCTAAGGCTCTGAGGATACATCAGAAACAAGATCCAGCTTCGGCCCTCAGCAATCTCATAGTCTGGTGATGAACACAAGTGGGCAAGATGCTATACAATTCCAAGGAAAGACACCCTCCCCCATATAAACTGAGAGATGACAGAGAGGAAGAAGTGACATTGGAAAAGTCATCCTTCAGTAAATGATAGCACAGACCACCAGAACACAAAGGTTCATTCAGATCAGTCATAACAACTCAGTCCTGCCCAGGAAGGAAGACTGAGACAAATGGGACCATTCTATATCCACTTGCATGGAGTGCTATGGTATTCCTAAGGAATCAGAGGGAATTCTCAGTGGCTGATGACTTGTACATAATCCTGCACTACTATTCTGGGGCCAGCACAGACACAGACTATTGGAGGGTTGGTTTTATCTGGGGGAGGAAGAGCTAAACTGCAGGGCAAAGCTCCCTTTGCTCAGGAGTGAGGAAATACCCATTGCATTTCTACTACCCTACATGTAAAACATGAATATAAGTAAGGGTCTTGTTTGTCTAGGCCACAAGACAGGAGACCATGGACATGATCTTGATTTCTTTTATGACACAGAGCTTGCTAAACCCGAGGTTGGGAATTGCTAAGTGCCTTTTGGCCTAGATTTTAAGATTCTGAGTTCCACAGATTCTGAGTTCCCAAGACTCAGGCAGGGAGCAAACTCAGGGCTTTAGGTTCTCCTTTCCATACTAGGTGAGGTTCTGCTCACAACCTGCTTCTCATACTACTGCTGAAATTGGATATCATCTGGCTTCTGTAAATTTTTTCTAGCTCCAGTGTTTGTTGAGATGGAGGATATTGGCTACATCTGAATTCGACTCTTGTGATGCTCTTTCGGATTTGTGTTTGGCCAAGCCCACCATGTGCACACACTGATAACACATGTGCAGGGGTCCTCAGGATTCAACTCCATGTTAATATGGCTCACCAGAGGGATGGAGTGCTCCCTTGCTGAGTTTATCCATTTCTAGGGGGGCACTTACGCATCAAGGCCTTGGGGCTCCTAAACTTAACTGGGGCCACTGTTTATTAGTAGCACTGCACTCAAGGACAATTAGGAGTGCTTGCTTATGGGCCAGGTGTGGTGGCTTGTGCCTATAATCCTAACTGCTTGGGAGACAGAGATCAAAAGGATCTTGGTTCAAGACCATCCCGGATAGCAAGTTAGCAAGTCTCCATCTCAACAACAACAACAACAACAACAAGTAGGTGTGATGGTATATGTAAGTCATCTCAGCTAAATAGGAGGTGTAAGAAGAGGATTACAGTCTAAATTTGTTCTGGCAAAACAATGCTAGATCTTACCTGAAAAATAACTAAAGCACAAAAGGCTGAACGTATGGCTTAGTGGATATAATGTTTTCCTAGCATGTATGAGGGCCTGAGTTCAAAGAAAATATGCCAAAAGAAAACAAAGAAAAGTGATAATTTATAATTTTAGAATTTTTATTCTGTTCTTTCTACTCTAGCTCTCACCTAATTCTGCACCTTGTACCTATAGCTTTATAACATACTCTCTTCTAACTTGCATGCACAACACAAGAGAAACCTTGCTAGGAACACAGGGTGGGATGTTTTCATCTGGTTTGATGATGGATACTATGCATCTTCTTCAAGGCAGATTCTCTGGAAACATTTGTGGCACTCCAGCCATCAAAATGCCTGAACGATCTAGAAACTGCTAAACTATCTTTGACGACCCTAGCACTCCAAGAAGTAGGGCGACGTCTCCCTGTTTCCTTAAGAGCCAGACTGCCTTGCCAGAGTCCTGCTCATCTGCACACTTAGCTGCTGACTCTGGAGCAGCCTGGCTTCCCGGGACTGAGGCCACCAAATGGAGAGGAAGCCACCATAGACCCGGATAAGTGCTCCTTTCCAAACTACTGCAACAAGAAGCTCTTGAGCAATCAAACGGTAATGGATTGTTTCCACTGTTGAAAATGTTTCACCTTCAGCAAGGACAGTGGTTCTTGGTGCAAGAATCTTTGACATGAGCCTGGTCTGAATTCCATCACAATTTATCATTGCATGTCTTCCTTCCCCTAGAGTCCACCTCAGTGGTAATAGTCTGATCTTATGCATTCTATAATTTATTAAGAGCCAGAATGGGCCTTATGGTATCACACTTCTATCAGGGCAGAGGCCCTTATATCAAAGAGACAGTACAGGTAACTTCTCTCTCTCTCTTTTTTGAAATATGTTCTGTCATGATTGGAATTTGCAGAACAATGAAGGAAAATTCTGCTGAACACATTAGGAAACAGAATTAACCACTGAAACTGAAGCCTCAAAGCATGGAATCAGAGGCCAGGCAATCCTGGTAGAGATCCACATCAAAACTTAAGTGCCTTTTAATGAAAATAGCTCAAATGTGTGTTCTGGTGGTATGTTCAAGGATAACATAGGCGAAGATGAGAAGGAGGAATATGCCAGCAGTAATGATGTGGTTTGGGTGCTGGGTCAAATGTCATACATGCACCCAGTAGGTTACTGAAACCTTTATACTGGCATGTCTGGCAGTTTCATGGCCATTGGTACCTTGTGTTGATTGATAGCAGCTATTTAAACTGGGTCAGAATTCTGCAAACTATGTAATAATCAATTAGTGGCATAAGATGCAGCCCAGTAAGAAGAGGGAAGCAGACATCTCATGTACTTATATTTTATGAGCTTAAACTACGCTTGTTTCTGTCTTCATTCCACGAGGAGTTGAGTCATCTGGGTGGTATTTGCATAGGGTTATTTATGACAGCACTTTAACTGGCCTGCCCTTTGTTGCTACTCTACCTTAAGCTGGACACTCTGCCCTCATTCTTTCATCCATTCTCTCTCATACTTAAGGAGACCCTCTCTCAGACTAAGTTTGGGTCCCAGTGCCTGCCCTTCTCCTTGTTTGCTCTGGGTACATAGGCAGTTTTCAGTGATAGGGCTGATGTCATGATGCTTCCAAGTGATTTGGCCCAAAGACAACACCTACTCCCTGAATAATATCCATGAAAACTTAACACAGTAACTTGGGTGAGTCACATTTTCCCTGTGGATGTGATTTGCAGATGTCGAGATGGCATCTCACCAGGGCTTGCTCCTGAAAATGGAACTTTCAGAAAACAGCACACTGACTATAGAATGTCCTTCCCAGAAAAAGAAAAGCCTCCTATAGACCAATAGGGACTCTGTACACATGAATGCAAATAAAGTTTCCAAAGTAGCCAAAAGTTAGAGAATGAGAACAGAAAAATTGTTCTAAGCAAAGCTGTAGATTCACAGTATACTTGACTAAAAGGTATTATAGCTAACCATTTTCCCCCGCTCAAACTACATTAGCACATACTTGCTTATTTGGTTCTCATAAGAACCTGTGATTCTGTGTCCAGTAAAAACATCGCCTTCCACGTTGTCACTGAGATCTGGAAGGGAGGGTGTTTGGAGAAACTTCATTAGCCAGGCGCTGGTGACTCCTGCCTGTAATCCTAGCTATACAAGAAGCTGAGGTCTGAGGATCATGGTTCAAAGCCAGCCTGGGCAGCAAAGTTCATGAAACTCTTATCCCCAACAGACTACTTAGAAAAAGCTGGAAGTAGAGCTGTTGGCTCAACTGGTAGCACAGAGACAGGCTCAGGGATAGTGCCCAGGCCCTGAGTTCAACCCCCAGGAGCAGCAAAAACAAAAGGCAAAAAACCCAAATCCTCATTAGATAATGATTGAGAGGGACTCAGGTCTCCTCATCACTGAGTTCTGTGTTGTCTACCTTTGTTGTCCAGAGGAAGGCCACTTAAGTAGCAATGCATTTATTTTTCTTCCAGAGAGAAATGTATCTTCAAAAGAATGTGAATGATTGTCAAAACTTGCAACAAATAAATGCGAAAACAGCAAATGTTTTAGTTCTAGTTCTATAATTCATTTGAAGATTTTTTTTAAGTCTAAAAAAAACTGGAGGGCAGAGGAGAGGACAGACAAAGCACTGAGAAAAGACCCGTGAAGCATGCCATTTATGCCCAAGACTTACATGAAGTAAGACCCCATGGTAAGGCCTGTGGGGAGATAACATTGTGATCATATTTCACAGTGATAAGCAGGAATATAAACCTGGTGACACAGAAGATAAAACTTGAGGTCAGGACCCACGTTGCTGAGCATTGGCCTAACACCGAGTACATACATTGTTTTGATGCTGGTATATTTATCTGCCAGGACATAGCTACTGGTCTGGCCTTGGTTCTTTCTTTAGGACACAATGACCAGAGAGTGCATAGAGTGAAGAGATGGGAAGGCCATGAGAGGAAACCCAAGGCACGGCAGCACCTGGTTGGCAGTGGTGGCACAGGCCTATAATCCTCGCATTCAAGTAGCTGAAGCAGCAGGATTAAAAGTTGATGTCCAGCCTGCCTATAGCAAGAGCAGGTACCTGGGAATAACCATCCAAACCTCCTCTGGAGAGAGGGTGAGAATGAGAGATGGAGAAGACTCTAGAGGCCAGAAGGCAGGACCTGCGGTGGGCAGAGATAGGCTCTGATCACATCTCTGTGGGTAACAGTAAAAGGGCCTTAGATGGAAAGGTTGGTGTAAGAACATCCTCTGACATTTTGCTTACCTAATGTCTGTTCCCCATGACCCCCTTGGAGGGCTGGAGGAAGGAAGGTGCTACTTGTTCCTTGATTTGGGTTTTGGCCTCACACTTCCTTTCACAGCAGCACTATTGGAGGACTTGACACCTGAAGACACATGTGACTGTATGGAAATCCTACATATCCCCTCCCCATTCCATCTCCACACTGCCCCCCCCCTGCTTTTTCTGCTTCTGCTTCTTTTTCCTGAGACCATGTGGAACAAAAATGAAAGATAAATCACTTTTCCATTTTTTTTTCTGAATGAGGATGAGGAAGTCCTTCTGTAATAAAGCAGTGGGTTTCAGAGCACATTTGTATTGTTAGCATTGTCTGTTCTTTTCTTTTCTTTTTTTTTTTTGGTCATAGGGCTTGAACTGTGGGCCTGGGCACTGTTCCTCAGCTCTTCAGCTCACGGTGAGCGCTCTACCACTTGAGCCACACTGCCACTTCTGGTTTTCTGGTGGTTTATTGGAGATAAGAGTCTCACTGACTTTCCTGCCCAGGCTGGCTTTGAATCACACTCCTTAGATCTCAGCCTTCTAAGTAGGTATGAGCACCAGCGCCCGGTGCATTGTCTGTTCTTGATCCCCACGCCCAGGATCCACTGGTACCATGTCCCACTCCCAGTCTGTTAGTGCAGAAGCTAGGCCTACTTAGCCTTGCCACCCTGAAAGCTATTTGTTGATTGCTGTAATAAGAACTGAGCTCTAATATCCCCATGGGACAATATCACTGTGAAAACCACTGCTTTGTATAATTAATATGGGCTTAAAAAGGGAATGAAGATGCAATGGCATTATCTCATCAAAGAGAGAATAGCAATAATGATAGATGAATGATATGGTTTGCACTAAAGTAGCCTGTAGCAGAAACTAAGTGACTTGGTGGAATAAGCAAGTAGAACACTAGAACACTTGGTGGTGACTTAATGCATCCAATCTCTCCACTTCCCCCCAGAAGTGTCTCACATATCCTGGTGCTCTGGCTTAAATGGGGGCACTGTCTATAAGTAGGTTCCACAGGACTTCCCTGCTCCCCTCCCAAGCCTGTTTAAAGAAGGGTAAAAATCAGCTTGAAGAGTTCTCTGTTTTTGACCAGAAGTAGGATTTATTAGTGGACAGGAGTAAAAAGAGGACCAGACTGGAAGCCCTCATGAGTGCAGGGTCCACCATCGGTCAAGGCCTGTCATTGGGAATGACAATGACCTTCATTGAGATGAGCCATCCTCAGCCAATGTTTTAACATTGATTCAACATGGCAAAAAACCCACTTTTTGTAGACATGGATCTTCTTGTGTCCAGGAGACTTGAAGTTAGCCCTGAGGAGACCCAATTCACATGTCCTTCTTCTGTAGCTTGGTCCTGAGGGATATGATGACTTGGTCAGTAAGGTTTCTTGCCACTATGCTCTATAACTCTCCAAAGGGATCCATATGCCTGTCTGGAGCCTTGGTTGAGAGGAAGATGAGGCTGGAGACATGGATGACCATTGGAAAGACCTTTCTCAATGATCTCCCAGAGCAATCCAGAGCCAGGACAGCTATGCACATTCCTGAGGATGAGGATATTTGCAGTCATTGCACATTGAGTCCCCACAAAGAAAGGAAAATGATGGGCTTAATTGGCAACAGAATACAAAATACAGAAGAGGTGGGTTTTGTTGTTGTTGTTTGTTTTTTGTGGTACTGATCTTTGAACTCAAGGCTTTTTACGTGTCATACAAGTCCTTCAATGCTGAAACTGCAGCTGTACCCCTTTCTGCTTTTAGGTTACTTTTTCAGATAGGATCTCATATTTTTCTCCCAGGCCAGGCTCAGACCAAGATCCTCCTCTCATATAGTTGAGATGCCAGGCATGCATCACCACACTTAGCTTATTTGTTGAGGTGGGGTGGGGACTCTTGCTAATGTCTTGCCTGGGCGGGTGTTGAACTTCCCAATGTGTTTCTTGAGTAGCTGGGATTGCAGACATGCACTGAGTGACATTTAAAAATGCTAACCTTTGAAGATGCAGGGCAGGAGAACTGAGAACAGAAAGTCATCACATGGCCTGAGGTCACCCCATAGCCCAGGGCCAGTACAGTCAGCAGGCAATGGAGAGAGTCTAGCACCAGCCATCATTGCCTCTCAGAAATGTAGCATGAGATCCAGGAGGAAGATTTTTGTGATGCCGAAGTGTTTTCTGAAGGTCTGCATCACTCTAAAATTGGGTTTCCAAGTGAGTCTGAGGACCAGACTTCTGCTGATGAGAAAATTCTTTGTTTTGTGAAGTAGTAGATTCTTTGTAAGCTTTTGGAGCCCCTCTGGCCCTTTGGAAAGCCAGTGGCTTCTAAACAAAGCATCCTGCACATACCACAAGGAACAATGACTTAAAAGCTTACATTTCCTTTTTCTCAGGGTTGGGTTTTTTTCTTCCCCAGCATATAAAAAAAGTTTCCAGTCTGAATCTCTGATCCTTTTGATTAATCCCATTCAGAGGGAGAGGTTGGAGATGAGCCTGGCCTGGCCTGGCCTGAGCTGTCAGAGAGAAGAGGCAGATATATTGGTCAGGACAATTAGAGAGAGATGGATCAGGGCATTAGAGGCTTTGTCCACAAGTGCTAGTGATTAGGTTAGAGTCCTCTGGACAAGTGGATTATTGTTGGCTGACTGGGTTCACTCAGACAAAGAGAAATGAAAGACAGCTTTAATCAAGTCTAAGCCTCATTCCCCAGCCAGGCAGTAGTGTCAGTGCCTAAGAATGTCTATTCTGGGACATGGTGGTCCAGCTCGCCTCATGAGTTGGGACTCTGCACCTGCACTGGATGGGAATATGGTCACAAGATGGAGCACTTGGAGGAGAAAAATCTAGGCTTCCTAGATTTGGCTGTGGCTTCCCTGAGATTGCAGTTATTTGTTGCTTTTGTTTTTAGGGTGCTAGGAATTGAGCCCACAGAGTCTTGCACAGGCCAGGCAAATACTCAACCAGTGAGCCACACTGTGGGCCACTAGATATCAGTTTTGTGAAGTAACACCTATTTCTCATTTGGGTCCACATAACAACTGAACTCCAAGTTTATGAACAGAGGAATTTTCAAGTACGTCAAATGGCTGTTAAGAGGCATGTGATTAGTTAGGTGGGTGAACTGCATTTGGATTGACTGGTGTTTTAAGTTCTTGCCCATCTCTGAGGTCTGATAATTGGTCCTTGTTATTAGCTGATATGGAGTAAAGAGTTCTTTCAGGCCCAGAGCGGTGGTGTGCTGACTCTTCTACCACATTTTCCTTATGTCTATGCGCTCTGAAAGATGATATGAAATTTCTTCTGAGTTCCCTATGGTTTCCTGTGTGTTCCTTTGGTGGAAGTAATCAGATCTTCAGACCAATCAATACTGTTCATTCCCAATCGTTCCTCACTCTGTCCATCTCCTCAACTTGTTCCATTTTCACATGGTACATTGACGGTTAAGACTGCATTCACCCATCCTTCCTCTCTGCCTCCACTTCCTGTGACTTCCTCCCCTACTAACAACACATATGTCAGCTTTCTGGTATTCGTTTTGTTAATCTGTAAGTTAGTGGTTCCAGAGAGTTAGGCCATTACACTCCTTCCATTCATGTTCCATACTTTCGTCAATTGGTTTGTGCGTACATGCACATGACCCTGTATGTATTTTCATATATATTTCTAAATTAGATCTAACTTCCACATGCGAGAGAAAACATACATCCATTGTCTCTCTGAATTAAGTAAAAGTTTCTTCAATCTTGATATCATCTTGGACCCTATGGGAGGAGCCATTAAGAACATTAATGCTTGGGTTCATACGTGGGTTATATAGCCAGGTATTTCTCCTTTAATTGTGTGAGCTGCTGCTCAGGACCCAATATCATTCTAATATGTTAACTGAGTGCCCCTCTGATTTCCTATCCCCCACTGAAAGGAGGCCCTTGTGCATATGAACCATCTCTGTTTAGATCACAAACTCCTTCACATCTTACATACTACCAATGCACAGTTTCATCCAGTGTTGTACATAAGTGGGTTCCTGGCCATATTTACATATGAATGCTTGATGAATGGCTACTGTTGCAAATATGCTGCAATGTGATGCCCTTTTAGGAGATTCTGGGCCCACCGGATCTGCCATGAGGATGCTCAGCACCATTCTAACTGCTTTAGAAACGTCTACACAGAAGAACCTTCCAGGTAGTAAAGAGTTTAGCGTGACTAGGATGTTCCCTGGATGTTCCACTGTTGTGGGTTTTTTGTCAAGTCTCTGAGAGGAAAACAGAAGCCTTCCTATCTCTGGCAGATTATTTGCATCTTTAATCTTGTTGGGGAGGATTCTCTTGGTGTTTGGTTTTCCCTGGGAAAACGGACTAGAGTGTCCCTTGTCTGAATGCTTCAGTCAGGCTCCGCTGCAATTACCCTGCTACACCATTGTTATTCAAGTACCTGCAGTTGGAGCACTTAATCCTGACAAAGAAGGCTTATTAAGGAAGCAAATAAAACAACCCGAAAATACAGAGGTAAGGGAGAAGAATAAACCAGAGGGCAAAGAACTGGTGTTTAGTATGAAAACTTCCAATGCAAGATAGCATTTCCAAACAGCACCACTGTCTACAGATTTTAACCGTTTTTCATTTTCTTCAAAAAAGCAAACCAACAACATAGAGAAGCATTTTGGACTTTACAATGTAGCCACCTAAGGAGGGATTATAATCAAGAATTTTATTAAGAGATTGGATGGAGCTTCACAAATAAATCCTTAAACCACCATGAAAAATAGATGTTGGGAAGGATTGCACATGCTATTCAACTGCTCTATCACTGAGTTCCACAGCCAGTCCTTTTTGTAGTAGCCAGTCCTCAGTGTAGTCCAGGCTGGCCTTGAACTCATTCTTCTCTTGCTTCAGCCTCCAAAGTGCTAGGGTGTGTATCATCATACCCAGTGAAATAGATTTCTTGATTTCCTTCTTTCCCTTTTTTCTTTCTTTCTCTTTTCCTCCGTCCCTTTCTTGCCAGAAACACTCATTGAGCTGAGAATGAAACCTTCAAACCCACATTACTTAATATAACAGGGTCAGTGGGCAGCAGGGTAGCATGCCAGATGTACTTCAAGCAAAGGAGCCTGGGAAGGCAAGGCCATGGGAAGCGGCATATTCATACGCTAACTGAGAACAGGCTCACAGAGTCTGAAAGAACATCTGAAAAGACCTCCATAGTCCCTTATGGGCGCCTTAACTAATCAGGGGGTCCTTAATTACCTGTAGTCATTTCCATGGCCAGACAGTTCTGGCATTGTTAAGACCAACAGCAGACAAAATTCGTTTCAGCCAGTAGTGATTAGCCCTGTTTAGCTTATAGAAGACAGAAACTTGACAACCTGGTTGAAGCCAAAGTGGTCACTGAATAGCTCATGTAACTGTAATGCCTGGGAGAGAGGCAAGGCTGAGGTAGAGGCTGGAATGATTCCATACACATAGTCTTGACTTATTCTCAGGCAAACTTTCCCCTTGTGGGAGCAGGACAAGTACTAGCAGCTAAACACTCCTATCCACTCAGCAAATTGGCTAGAAGATCCTTTCTCCTTCTTCCCAATCTTCAGCAACTCTTCCTTAGCCCAGCTTGAGTTAGCATTGACCACCCCCACTCATACCCCCAACACCAATAACCACGCTGGACATGGATGGCATGCACTGATGGCTAGACCTGGCTAACAGAGACCCCCAAACCACCGAGAACAGCAAGAGGTGTTCCTCAAAACAAAAATCTGGAGACGAAGACTAGAAAGAGTAACCGGTACTGAGTAGTTTAGCACACCTCAAGTCCATGTTCATACACACTGTATAAAAACTTCTGCATATATATATATATATATATATATATATATATATAAAATCTATGCCTCCATCAGAAAGAATGACACTGCCCCATTTGTTGGAAATGGGAAGACTTGGAAAAAATTATATTAAGTGAAGTAAGCCAGACCCAAAGAAACATAGGTCCCCTGGTTTCCCTTATTTTCAGTAACTAGTATACATCTACAATAATTCTACTAGACAAACAGAAAAAGTCAAAAGCTATGTACATATAACCATATAAGATGATGCTAAGCGAAATGAACACCAAGATAAGAGATATTTTCTTTGTTGTTGTTGTTTTTAATGTACTATGTGATTTTTTGTTTCTTTTGTATGTTCTTCCCTCTATGGTATAACCCCTGTTGTCACTGTATTTGATTTGGGTGTCCTGCATCTTGTATACACATTTTTGTAATTTGGGAAGGGCAAGGGAAATAACAAAATGCTGAAACAAGGATACAAGTCGATCCTCCGTTGTAACAATGAGACACTACGTTGAAAACAAACTTTACAACTTTGGGGGTGGAGGAAGGGAGGAGTTGGAGAGATGTGGAGGGAAGGGATAGTAAGGGAAAAACAAAGGAAAGGGTAACAATGCTTGATAGGAAATGTACTCAATACCGTACTCGTGTAACAGTAACCCCTCTGCACAGTATCTTTACAATAAAAAAATTAAAAATAAATAAAAATAAAATGAAAATACTTCTATGAATCAGAAATAAGAAAACTTCATAGCAAAAACTAAAGGAGGAAAAAAAAGAAACTTTCCCCCATAATTCCACTGCACAGATGAACAGATTTGCAGTCATGATTTTTTTCTTATTCCTATGCAAAATCGACCTGAAATGTAGAAAGTTTTTTTGGGGGGAGGGTCTGGTCGTGGGGCCTGAACTCTGGGCCTGGGCGCTGTCCCTCAGCTCTTCAGCTCAAAGCTAGCGCTCTACCACTTGAGCCACAGTGCCACTTCCGGCTTTTTTTCGTTTTGCTTATGTGGTGCTGGGGAATCGAACCCAGGACCTCAGGCATGCAAGGCAAGCACTCTACCACTGAGCCACCTTCCCAGCCCCTGGTTTTTTTTTTTTGTTGTTTGGTTTTTGTTTTTAATCCTGCGACCCTGATTCTGCCATTCTTAGCTACCCAGTAGAGATGAACTCTCTTCAAAAAGGCCAGCACAGTCATTTAAGTGTTTGAAAATGGCTCCCACACCTCTGCCAAGGCATCCTTTTCAGCCAAATGTTAACCTGTGCCTCAGTTGTTCTGGTTTCATCATCCCCCACTTTCCTAGGTCCTGAGGCCTACACCCTCTTTGGGGCCTACTGCAGTCATTTGCTCTGAACATGGGTTACAGACCAGACCTCAGATCCGGACCATGGAGGATGGGCATGGGGGAATTCTACACACAACAGACTAAGCCGACCATGACTTCCACTTTCTCAGCCACTTGAGTCTTCTGCTGGCTCATATGGAGCCTGAAGTCCATGCGATAGCTGTCTACTCCATAACAGTTTGCCTCTCCTCATTCTACACTGCCAAATAGCTCACACTTGGAATCTCAATGCATGCTATTTTATGAATCTTTGCTAAGTGCTTTGGTTTTTTTGTTCTGTTTGGGTTTTTCTTGCATTCTATCCTGGAAAGTCGTTGAGAACTCCCTTCTTTCATTTACCAGCTGTGGATCAGAGTTATGTTGTGTGCTCTTCAGGTAGAGCAGGGGTGTCTGAGCCACGCCATGGGCTGTAGCACACATATAGAGTTTACCTTGCGCTCCTGGGACATGATGGCACAGGCAGGCCAAGGCACTGGAACTGTGTGCCAGTAATTCCATAGTTCCTTATCTCTGCCACTAGAGGCAAGAAGATGACCTTTGGGCTGGGTTGCAAGTGAGTGGGTTCTCGGTGGACATGGGCAGGGGGAGAGTCTGCAGGTGTGAATGCTGCATATGTAGAGCATGAGTGAAGGAAAGGCAGACAGATTGAATGGGAGCCCACAGAGCAGAGGCAACAAATGGAGAAGCACAAGATCACTGGGCCTCTGAGGCCCTTTGGGGGAGTCAGCGAGGAGTTCATCATGCAGGTAGCAGAGGCTGACAGATTCAGAACTGCCTTGCAGGGACATGCCTGGCTGGAGCCACCAGAACAGACTAGAATCTAGATTAGGGACGTTAGAGCCCTAGGTCAGGATATAATGGTGGCGAGGAAGAATACACAGAGAAGGTACTCTGGAGCTAGAAGACAAAAAGACTTGGCAATTGTTTATGTTGGCGGTGAATTGAAAGGAAGAGGTGAAGGTGTAGGGTAGCAAGATGAAAGGGGTAATTAAGGATAATTTCAGGGCTTCAAAGTGGGGCAGAGTAGGAAATGTTAATATCTTGATCAAAATTAGAATAATCAGAGAAAGCACTGGATTTGGAGCATGAGGTCTTGAGAAAGACAAATTAGATTTTAGGTAATCCAGGACTCTAATGAAGAGTGGCAAGTCATTAAAAAGCTGAGGATGGGGGTTTTGTGGTGAAGCTGGGGTTAGAAGTGAGTGTTTAGATCATGCTTTAGAACTGAGAATCGAAGTTCCATCACTGACCAAGTTCAATAAAGAAAGAAGACTATGAAGAAGTTGGCAAGGGCTCTGGACTCTGGGACAGGTGGGTTATGAGATGTAAAGCATTCTGCAAGAGGAAATTCTATTACTAGCATCAGAATTACATATTGGACAGGAGGATGACAAAAAAAACAGTGAAGGAGTAGAACATAGGAGGAAACCTGAGACCCTGTGGATAATAATGACTATAATTAATCAGGATTCCTTATTTTTTCTTTCACAAGTGATAGGAAACTCAATTCAAATTGGCTCAATACAATGGGATATATTGGCTCCAGGTAATCTGGGCTCAGATGCTGGGACTAGCTATTTTCACACTTTTTATTTTATTCTGCTTTCCTATGTTGGCCTAGGAATCTTCTTATAGCCATCAGAGTTCTATCCTATCTTCTCCAACAGGGAGAATCATTTCCTTCCAGATAATTCTAGTGGAGGTCTCTGCATTTGGCAGCCCTTCCCTGTCCACCTTTAGCCCAAGCTCTGTGGCCAAGAGGTCATTAAGCCCTAATATGCAGAACAATGTCGAGAAGAAAGAGAAATAGCTAAAACATATGGACTGAGGACAGAGGGGTTGGTTCCTTAGAGGATAATGGGTGGGGGGTGCGGTGGGTACTGTTCCAAGAAGGAGGAACTGAAGCACAGAAATGATGAGTATCTGTCACAGAAACCAAAGGAAGAGGTTCAAGGCAGAAGCTGGAAATAGCAGAGCAAATGATCCGAAGAGGTTGGAGATGAAAAGTGACCAGCCACGGACTTTGAACATGGTAACTGAGTCATTCGTTTCTTTAAAAGGTCAGCAACACAGAAGGAAAGCAAATCAAAATGGGTGAAAGGGTGAGTGGCAGAACAAAACACCGTGAAGTCAGGGATGTGATTTTTGAAAGTCCAACCGTGAATAGAAGCAGTCTGGCCCTACCTCAATTCCATTGCCAAATCACCGAGTAGGAACAGTTCTAGGCATTTGAAGGACTGAGATGGACCATTCCTGCCCTCTGCCCCTCAGCTTAGAATGGGAGAGAGCACTATAAATGAAGGGGGAGGCAGAGACTCCAAGGTTTCAAAGTGGGAGAATGGAGCCATGAGGAGGTGACAGGAAGTCTTCACAGAAGAGAGGAGGGACTTCCTCAATTCCTCAATTCAGAGGTGTCAGGAACGTCTTATTAGGGGATATTGGTGGTTGAACTGGGCTTTGTTAGGTAAGTAGGAGTTTGTTTCAGAGAGCAAAATGGAAAAAAGAAGCAAGAACTAAGCATTTTCTTAGGAGCTCAAGCGTGCCCATTGCTGGAGTAGAAAGTTCCGGGGCAACAAAGGGCAGGTGGAGAAGGGGTTGTGTGATGTGAGAGGGGATGGGGGTGGTACAACTTTGTCTTGTGGATATTTGGGAAAGAGTGGCACCGTCCAGCACACACTCAGGGACAGGGAAGAGGGACATGGTTGAAGCAGGAGCTGGAACAAGGAGAATGCTTGGTGATGGGGGTGGGGAGAGACAGAGACAGGCAGAGAGGAGAGATGGAGGCTAGGAGTCTGATGGGGAAGTTGACACTTTGACGAGGGGACAAGAGTCCCCGGAGAAGCATGCGAAGTCCGGCAGGCGGGGCTGGGGGGAGGGCAGCCCCTAGGGAGGCAAGGAAGGCGCGCTGGGAGCAAGGATAGAAGGGATGGACGAGGATCCTTCGCGACACGGAGAAGCTGGAAGCGGAGAGTGTTCTCCGTTCAAAAAACATAGGATCTTCTGCTGGGAGTGTGTGGGCTTCCGCTTTCTCCGTGGGGAAAGAAGATGGAAAGTGAACCAATCAATCCGTGAGTCACGTCGAGTCCACCCCCATTTCCCTCCTCTCTAGTCCTCTGCCATTGCCTCGCTGAGTTCTTTCTTTACCTCCATCGTTGGCTCGGCTCCAGTGTGCGTGTGTGTGCGTGTGCGCGCGCGCGTGTGGGTGTGTGTATGTGCGCACGCGCGTGTGTGTGCGTGTGGGTGCGCCTGTGTGTATGTGTGTGCGTGTGTGCGTGCGCGTGCATGTGTGTATGTGTGTGTGCGTGTGTGTGTGTGCGTGTGTGTATGTGTGTGTGCGTGCCTGTGTGCCTGTGTGTGTGCCTGTGTGTATGTGTGCATGCATGTGTGTGTGTGCGTGTGTGAGTGTGCGTGTGGGTGCGCCTGTGTGTATGTGTGTGCGTGCACGTGTGTGAGTGTGTGTGCGTGTGAGCGCGCGTTTATGTGTGTTGTGTGTGCACACACGTGTGTATGTGTGTGTGTGCGTGCATGTGTGCCTGTGCCTGTGTGTATGTGTGCATGCATGTGTGTGTGCGCGCGTGTATGTGTGTGTGCGTGTGTGTGTGTCGGAGGCTCACTGCTTCCAGGAACTTCTTGAAATTGGCGTCTGGCTCAGGGGTGGGGGAGGCCCGGGCACCAGGAGAAAGAGGTTCTGAACGATGTCACAGCGCAGTTAAGAACCACTGGGTGCAGCAGGCCTGCGTCCCCGCGTTGAGGATGGTGTAGAAGACGGGGTGGAAATGCGCAGAAAGTGAGTGGGAGGAAAGTGACTCAGGAACGGCGGACAGGGAGGAGGTGGCGGCGCCCGCAGACACGGCAAGGAGTGGGGGACTTCTGCTCTCCCCTTGGGCGGACCTGCCTCTCCGGTGCGTGGAAGGATCGAAGGTCGATGGAGCTCTGGGCTCCTCCTCCTCCTCCCAGGCTCTCTTTTCTGCAGCTTCTCAGGTGTGGGGTTCCCCTTAGCCTGCAGAGGCCAGCGTCCACATTCAGGACAGTGAAATTCCGGACATTCGGAACTGTAAAAGCTGGGCACCGTGGAAATAACCAGGCCGTTCTTCCAGAGGCAGCCAAGGCAGATCCAAAAGCGCCAACTCCGGACCAGGCAAAGGCCCCGAGCAGTTCGTGTGCAGCGCTCCCTCTGCTGGCCACAGTCAGACCTGCAGCTGGATAGCCGCGGTATCTTTGACTCCTGGGCAGGAGGAGGAGGAGTTGACTTTCTGATTCCTTGCCGAATCAGCTTGTCACTAAATCCACAGGTAGAACGCAAACCTCAGGTGCAAAGGTAGAAATTTTGGATACTTTCCACTTATAAACTAAGTTGATCCTTGCGATAAAGATAGGCTAGGAAAACTATGCGTATGGTTCCAATGAGATCATTGTTGAGGAAAAATGGTGAATGCTCAGGATGTGTAGTTGCAGATGCTCCATCCACTTCCATAATGCCAGCCAACTTCCTCTAAAAACAAATCTATTCATTTATCATTTAAGCATATTACAGGCCTGGGAGAAGGGTGGGTGCACTTGGAAGGATTACTACAACTTTTACCTTGTTTTGTGGGCACTAGTGAGTCTGGAGTATATTGGCAGTCATCCTACTGTGCAATAGCACACCAGAAGTTCTTGCACTTGATTCTCCTCTGATCAACTTGATGAACTTCTGGTTCACTTCCTGATTAACCTCTGAGCATTGATCAAGTTGATCAGTAATCAACCACTGGTCAAATCAATCTCTCCCTTTCCACTAATCAATTTCTCCCATTCCTTTTCCCCCAGAGCAGGCTCTGGGGAACCCACACACCACACAATTAGACAGCATTTATAGAAATAAAGGTGAGAAAGAAACAAGACACTTAATTGGCTATAGTCTACTCAACCAACCAGTTGATTACAACCAATCAGTGGGCTACAGCTTCATGTGTTTGTTCTGTTGGTCCCAGTATAAACGTCCAGTTTAAACCTATGATTTCCTATAAAATACTACCTAACAGTTTTTAAATTATTTTGTGTGTACGCCACTGAGCATTGCCTCTATTCTGGCATTTTGCTGGTTCCCCTCCCCTTTTTATTATCGTTAAGTAGTTGTACAAAGGAATTGCCTTTTAACAAAGCAGTTTATGAAAATGAGGGAGGAGGTAACACTGTTCGAAAAAGATCTACTCATTACCTGACTTATGTAACTGTAGCCCCTCTGTACATCACCTTTACAATAAAATTTAGATTAAAGAAAAAGAAGTTTATGAATACATTCTCACCCATCCCTCTCAAACCACTCCTCCCTTACTTTTCTTAATTTTTGTGGAATATACATCGTATTCTTGACTGAATTCTCTCTCCCCCTCCCTTCTTCATTCAGTTGCCCCTATTCCCTGTACAGCCACCCCTTTCCAGTACCCATTTTCTGGTGATAATTTTGTTGAACTTTGTCTTTCTCTTTCTAAAGAAGCACACTATTTGAGTTCTCCCTTGAATGTATCCTAGTTCAGTTAATATATTTGTATTCACTTGCATACCAGCCAACATATTTATTTAATGTTTATAAGCTAATTCTATCCTTCACATATGAGGGGAAATATGCAATCTTTATCTCTTTGGGCCTGATTATTTTATTGTGAATATACCGTACAGAAGGGTTACAATTACATGAGCAAGGTCATGAGTACATTTCTTATATCAAGCATTGTTGCCTCCTCCTTTGTTTCCCCTTCCTATTCCTTCCTATCTCTGCCCCCCCCCCCTCCGCCCGTCCCCTCTCCCCCGCTTCCCCCACGCCAAAGTTGTGAAGTTCATTTCTCGCCATAACATCTTGTAAATCTCATTGTTGCAGTGGGTTCACCTGTATCCCTATTAAAACAATTTGTTTTTTTCCCTTCCCCTCCCCAAATTATACCAACATCAAGTACAGTGAAAACAGGGGTTATACTGTGGGGGAGGGACATACAAAGCAACAAAGAAATATCTTATAAATATGTTAGAAACAATAGAAAGAAAGAAAAACCATTTGAGTCCTTATCTTGGGGTTCATTTTGTAACATCAACTTATCTGACCATTTCTGCTTGTCTCAGACATATAGTAGTTATTGCAAATAAGGGAAACCATGGGACCTATGTTTCTTTGGGCCTGGCTTACTTCACTTAATATAATTTTTTCCAAGTCTTTCCATTTCCTAATGAATGGGGCAATGCCATTCTTTCTGATGGAGGCATAGAATTCCATTGTGTATATATACCACATTTTCTTGATCCATTCATCCACTGAGGGGCATCTGGATTGATTCCATATCTTAGCTACGGTAAATAATGCTGCAATAAACATGGGCCTGATTTTTTTAAAATTCAGCTTAACAAGTATCCTTTTTCTTTTCTTTTTTCCTTTTTTTATTTTTAATTTTTTTTAGTGCAATCTGCTGCTAAGGCTTCTCCCAACTTTGGGGACCAAGTGGTTATTGCCTTTGTATAGGAAAAACGTTCATCTTTGTGTGAATCTTTTCCTAACCACCTCATTGTGTTCCTTATAGTTTCTGATTCATGTGCTTGTATTTTTTTCAGGTTTACATCATAATATCAGAAAACAGTGCTTGATTGGGCTCAGAGGCTCTTTTGTCAAAATATCCTCATGTTGTATGTCTTTTTTTTTTGTCTAGTTTTGAACATTTTAACTATTTAAATATGCTCATTTAAAAACCTTTACATATGGTCTCATTATTTGTAGTTTATGCAGTATAAAATTTTCCCAACCATTTCATCCGTTGACTGAACTTCAGGAGAATTTCTTTTGTTGACTAATTAGACATATTTTGCCATGAGCTCATCTTCAGTAGGAATAGTTTCCTGTTGAATCCCATGAGCCTTTCTCGTTCAGGCATCTGTATGATTTACTTTGCATTTCCCTTTGCTGGGGCCATTCTTAGATAATTTTTCTGTTTATTTTTTTACTTCCTTTAGTTATGGTTTGGAGAAGTTTGGACTGACACCCACACATGACATAATTTTGGAAGTTTGATTTCTGGAGGTCTACTCTTTTACCACCCACCACATGGGCACATGCTCAACTTCCTGACACATACTTAGGCCAGGGCAGCAATTTTCTAGTTTTTGTTTCATGGAGGGAACAGCTTTTTCTGGCTTTTAGCTTTATTCAAGGAGGTCAATTTTCGTCCTTATCATCCACAGGCCTGAGGCCTGCACCTGTTTATGAAATCCCACTGAATCGGTTTTTTTTTTTTTTTTTTAGCACCTGCTCCATTTTATGGGTTTGGTTTTCTATTTCTTGTTGGGGCCTGAAATGTACCTTGCTTATTGAGTTTAGTTATGAAGTGATGATGATGATAACAGCAGCAGCAATCACTTTCTGTTATTATATTTTATCCAGAATTTATATGGATAAAACTGATGAACATTATATATCAGGTTATTTGTACTGCCGACCAGAATTTCCTTATGGTCCTTTCAGTAACTGTGATGTGTCCTATACTGCCACAAACAGGAATGCTTAGATTCAGGATATCTTGGGGCTCCAGCAAATGAAAGATTCTAATTAATTCTATTCATCCATCCACTCTGCAGCTTTCCTCCTTTCTATTGTTACATGTATAATCATCTACTGAGGATCTACTTTGTGCCAGGACCTGAGATTGTTATCTGGTATATAAATCTGAATAAAGTGAGGTTACTTCCTTTTTTTCCCTAAGACATCATCCTCTGTGGTGCAGGATCAGAGGATCATCTTAACTCACAGTGTGATAAGTACTCAGAATACTCAGAATACAGATAGGGATATTACATTTGCAGGGAGATGTTGTTTAAAGGTTTGGTGTATACACGTGCACAAAATGATTAGGCATCTGTTTTTTTCCCTTTTATATATCCTGGGAATAACAGGAAGAGGAGGAAAGTAAGCAAAAAAAAAGGGGGGGGATTATGGACCCTTTGTAAGAGGAGATCTGGATTCTCATTGATAATCAGTCCCAGGGCTCTTATCTTCTACTGCTGCTCAGACTCACCCGCACGAGGTCCCAATCAAGCTGTCCAGACCCAGTATTTGCCTATTTAGAAGCATCGCTGGGTGATATGTGAGATGTTGGAAACAGCATCACACTGCTGCTCAACAGAGGCATATCATTTTTTTTTGTTTTCTATTTTTGTTTGTTTTGTTGAAAAAAGTAAGTTTTCCCAACCTCTGTAGACTCAAGCGCCTCGACTCAAACACGTGCCTTCTTAGGTGTTGGCATGTCAATCCTCAGCACTACGCGGTGATCTAGTGGAAAAAGCTGGAGGAATCTGAAGCTGATGAGAAACAAGTGGGGCCTTTCTGTTCATTTTCTGGGACTTCTGCAACCCAGTCCCACTGACTGGGTGACTTAGAGCCGAAAAATGTCTGACCTCATTACATGACTTCGGGTGAATCACGTTAAGCCTGCCCCCTCCTGAGCCTCAGCAGCCGCATCTATAGGCAAAGCAGGTACTTTCCAGATTTGGAATTCAATTGCAACACATAATAGTTGTCCACGAAAGGGCTATGATTTTTTTTTTTTTTTTTTTTGCCGGTCGTCAGGCCTTAACTCTGGGCCTGGGCACTGTCCTTCAGCTCTTCAGCTCAAGGATAGTGCTCTACCACTTGAGCCACAGCGCCACTTCCAGCTTTTTCTGCTTATGTGGTGCTGAGGAATTGAACCCAGGGCCTCATGCATGCAAGGCAAGCACTCTACCACTGAGCCACCTTCCCAGCTATGATTTTTGGTCACAGTTGTCATTGTTTTTTTGATACCATTATATCATCTCACTGATTTTTAGAAACTTAGTGTTTTCCTGACAGAACAGTGTTGGTGAACTCAAATGACAAGCAGGCTAGTTTTTCTATCATCTTCCCAAATTAAGTTATGCTAATTGATGTAACAGATATGCCAATCACATGACACTTTCCATGTTGAAGTATAAAGCAATGAGACTGAGTTTTATAATCTATGGAATCTACCTTATTGATTTTCAGTCATTCCTAGGGGTTTGAGGGGGCGCCATTAGGCATGAGAGAGTGAATAGTAATTGATAGCAAACCCAGTTGGAGGATGACAGGAAGGAATTCAGAGGCCAGGGTCCCAAATGTTTCTCATTAATTATCTTCAAAACAAACTCTCAGCCTAAAAACCCCAATTAGGGAGCAGCACATGGTTTAGACAGCCGTGGTGGTAAATTTCCTGATGCACCGGTTTTCATTTGGGGAATTGGAATAGTACAACGGAAAAAAACGTGGACTCTGGAGCCAGCCAGACTGGGTTCAAAATCTGGCTCTTCTATGTACCAGTGTTAGGACAATAGGCAAGTTACACGGACATTTTGTGCCTTGGTTTCCTTTTCTAAAATATGGAAATAATGAGGATAATAGCACCTCCCTCAAAAGTTATTACACTGAATAAATAGGTGGATAAAGGAAAAGTATTTGGGACAATGCTTGGATTATGTGAATATTCAAAAGGTCTTAGATAGAATTATTTGCACCAAGACAAAGACTTAATCCATAGAAACAAATGTCAAAGAAAGTAGAGGCAAATGTCAGACTTGTGACAATATTTAGGGAGTGTATTGGACATTACCAAGGCAACTGCCTCTTAACTGCCTTGTCTTTCTGTGTGGAAAGCGTGGTACACAGCGTCCCTCTGGGTAGCCAGATCTACAAGGACTGAATGGAGAGCCCTAAAAATGGTCTCCAAGGCCTGACCAAAGGACATTGGATCAGGCAATTGGATCAGCCCCACACTGCTTTCTCTTTTGTTCCTCTCTCACTCCTTTTATTCTCCTTTCTCCCATTCTTCCTTCTGTCCAGCTCAATTTCCACCCATGAGCATTACTCAGCCCAGAGATCATCCTCAGACACAAATCCCTGACCAGGGCCTTGCCTGTCTAAAGTGAAGCTCTTGTAACCCGTTCCACTTCCAGCAGACCCTGAAGGCTTGCCTGGGAATGAGCCTTCTGCTTCCCATCCCAAAAAAGAGGCAGCCTGGCTCAGAAGGGCTGGCTGGTTGCTTGGATTTGCTATTCCTCTAACAAAGTCTTCTTTTTTTTTTTTACACATACTTTTGACTCAGGGAAGTGCTCAGAACACAGACATGCCAAGCTAGCTTCGCCCCTTGTTAACTTGTACTGAGGAGTCAAGTCTTACTTGATTTTAATTAAAAGAACACAAAGCTTGAGGTAAACTGTGGAAGTAAGAAACAGAAGCGAAGAGATGAAAGCTATGCTTTGTTCTCATTGGAAAGCTTGATATTTTCAGAATATTGAGTTGTTGCTAAGTCCTATTCTGAGGAATTGGAGAACAAAACCAATCCATGGGGATCAAACTGACTAATGGATTTCTTTTTAATAGATTCTTCTTAGCAACTGGCTTTAGTTATTCTTGGTTTCCACTAAGATAATTTTTACAGATTTTTGTTCACATAGATCCCTACTTTGCTGTACACCTTTACTCACGTAGAGCCATGCACTGTACTCATGTCAAAAGCTGGAGAAATGGAAGCCAATGAAGAATTTGAGGGCAATTGTATTAATTTCCTTGGATTTCTATCCTGAAGTGCCAATCACTGGGCAAGTCAAAACAGTAAAGATGTACTGCCTCACAGTTCTGGAAAATGGAAGTTCCAGACAGAGGTGTTGTCAAGGCACACTCCTTCTGAAGGCATGAGGGAAGGATCTGTTCCAACCATTCTCATAGTTCTGGTAGTTACTTGGCTTGTGGCAGCATACTTCCAATATTCATGTGGCAGTGTCTTCATGTGTGTGTCTATGTCCAAACTTTTATAAGGACATCAATCATATTGGACTCTGCTCTAGTATGACCTCACCCAACTAATTGTAATTAAAAAAAAAATCTTCTCTTTCCAAATAAGGTCACATCCTCAGACACCAGAATTTTCAACATATGAATGCAGGGGAGGGGAGTGACACAGTTCAATCTATGATAGCCACAGTTATATCCTACAGTCTTGATTCTACAGAACTGTGGGGATCTGCTTTGCACAGCCCACCCCACAGCTCTCTGTGAAAGTACTCTATGACTATCCATCTGCTAGAGTTGCAAGGATGTTAGCTCTCCACCTGCTAGAAAAGGGAACAGACGTGTGGGGCAGGTTCCTATGCAGGACTATATAAAGATTTGCCTTAACAGCCAATTGGGGAGCCAATGAATGGTTACAAGGGTGCTCAAGATTCTAGAAAGATCTTTCTAACATAGTGGGTTTTTTTTTGGGGGGGGAGGTCCAGTTGTGGGGCTTGAACTCTGGGCCTGGGTGCTGTCCCTCAGCTCTTCAGCTCAAGGCTAGCGCTCTACCACTTGAGCCACAGCGCCACTTCTGGCTTTTTTCTTTTTGCTTATGTGGTGCTGAGGAATTGAACCCAGGGCCTCAGGCATGCAAGGCAAGTGCTCAACCACTGAGCCACCTTCCCAGCCCCTAACATAGTGTTGACACGAGAAATGGAGGCAGGGTAAGGGTGTTGTGATTATTCAAGCAAGTGGGAGACCTATGCTGTACCTTCATAGTGATATAACTAGAATGTAGAGAAGAACGACTTGGAGAAGTAGCTCTGGTTTATGTATGGATGCCTAGAAAAGAAGACTTAAAGTATATGTTATTTTAGCAAGAGAACTGTCAGTTGGTGATTGTTGGCAAGGAGAACTGTCATTTGGGGTTTCTGGAGATGGGCACTTTAATTTGGGAATAGAGTGTCTTGTTTTCAAGCAAGTCATGAGGACAAACAATGTAGTTAGACATAAAAATAAAGCAAATTATTCTTGGACTAAATGATGAAGACATTACAAAACTGCATGTGCAAGCTTCAAAGTGAGATGCAAAAAGATGAAGAATTAGAAAAAAGGATTCTTAAAGTAAGGACGTAGATGGAATGATTTGTGTCACCATGTACTGGTTACCTACCTGCTGCAACCAACTATAGCAGATTTAGTGGCTTAAAACAACATGAGTTTACTATCTGAGAGTGCTGTAGGCCAGAAGTCTGATATGGCTCCCACAAGGTCACAGTCCGGTGTGTGCAGAGCTGTGTTCCTTTCTGGAACTTCTAAGGCCACTCACATGCCTTGGCTGTGGCATCTCTCTGTGTCCTCAAAGCCAGGAACTATATAGCATCTTTGTCTCATATGCCTTTTTCTAACATTGAGCTCTCCCATCCACCTTTGAAGAACTCTTTTGATGGTCCAGAGTGTTCTACCTATTGTTGGAGACAGAGCATCACTATGTAGTCCAGACTGATGTAGAACCTGTGATCATCCTGCCTCAGCCTCCTGAGTGCTGTAATTATAGAAGTATACCACTGTACCAGGCTCCATCTGAAACCTTACTTCCCACTCGCCTTGCCATGTCTCCTAAGGTATTCACAAGTTCTAGGGATTAGGATATATGTGTCTTTAGACATTATTATTTTGCTTTCACAACCCACACAGCGTTGAAATTATACCCCCAAATGCAAAGGTCTTCTCTGAGCCCTAAGACATCAGAGAGGTTTTCTCTGGAAAGAAATGCCAGAGTCAGTTGTGCGGGGACAGCCTTAGGCCAAGAAAAGGGGATGGTGCTTCCTTCCTTTTAGGATGGGTGGGTTATGGCAGCGGGAGATCTAACCTCAGTGTTGACTGACCTATTACAAAGGTTCTTGCTGAGGTAGGGGCAGATATACTCAAGGTTGGATGGAGTTTTAGGGTCTACAAGCCCCAGCAGGAACCACAAACGTTCAGCAAGTACCACCAGCAATCAACCACACACACACACACACACACACACACACACACACACACACACACACACACACACACACAGAATCTACATGTGGGCAAAAACATCTAGAGAAATGAGTTACTAGCAAGCCTTAAGTGAACCAGAAGGTTGAGGGGAAAAGTACAAGTGGCAGGTGAGAGTGACATGCACCCGTTTGAAATGATCGGTCAGCGACTCCCCCCAAAAATGGCGACGGAGACTCTGGGTGGTTCACTCACTGTTCTACTAATCCCATGCATGTGGGAGTCTGAAAAAATGACAAGAAGAGCTTTTTATTCACGGCTAGTGAAGCAGACACTGGGCTTTGGTTGGAAGGTAGTGCTTCAGAGCAGTGAGGCTATACGAGATCATGGTGGAGTCCAGCTGCTTTGCAGGCTTCCCTCTGAAGAAATCTCTGAGAGATGGGTTACCATGACTCCTGAGGTAGAAAGGACCCAGTCATTTGTTTCTTGTGTGTGGGGAACCAGCAGGCCTAGGTCTTCAGGGATGGAACAGCTAAATAGCATCAGCAGAGGGGAAGCTGTTCATACGTAACACAACTCTCCATGGAAAAGCCTTTAGGTGCTTAGGAAATGATCTCTCTCCCCATCTCTTCTTCTGCTCCTTTCTTCCCCTCCCTCTCTCCATTCTCCCCTTTCCCCTGGCTCCTTTTTATGCCTTCCCCGCTTGCTCTTTGCCTCCCTCTGTTGAGGAGGGCCCTCATCCACAGGGGCAAGTGCTCTTCTTATTTTGGGGCTCCATCTTCAAAGAGGAGAGGTTTCCTGCAGAGCCAGGAGAGGTGTCTTTTTTGATGAGTGACTTCTGCCTTTGGAGACTTCTTATTTTCTGTCTGTACCATCTTCTCCCTTGGTTCAAAAGCCTGAAAAGGTCTTCTCACTGCAACAGAATAGGGTCAGATATTAGGCACAATGAAAAGGAGCTTTCACAGTATGCTGCTGGTTCTGGGAGTCACAGAGCTAATGTAGTGCTCAATTCTGATTCCAAAGGGCATTTTGCTTGAGCTGTGCCCCTATCCGAGGACTTGACTGGTTGTGCTTATCACTAATTCTCCCATTTAGCTCTTCTGCCCATGAGATCCTGACTAGGGACAAATCTTACTCTCAGGACACAGAACTATTTGCTATCATCAAAACAGGCACTTTTGCATGACCCCAACCTCAGCGAGGCTGACTGGAAATTCTGTTTGGATTTACAGACAGCAAAAAGGTCTGTGAAAGGCTTGAGAAGTTAGGAAAAGAAAGCTGAATTTTTAATATTAGTTTTTCATGTATTTTATTATTTATAATTTTTATGTTGTTCTTATGTTTTTAGAGACAGGATCTATGCCATGTGGTCCAAACTGGCCTCACATTCGTGGGCTAAACTAACTGGGATCCTTCCTGGGACTACCAAAATAGCTGGAACTTTTTTTTTTTTTTTTTTTTTTTTTTTTTTTTTTTTTTGTCGGTCGTGGGGCTTGAACTCTGGGCCTGGGCGCTGTCCCTCAGCTCTTCAGCTCAAGGCGAGCGCTCTACCACTTGAGCTACAGCGCCACTTCCGGTTTTCTGGTGGTTTATTGGAGATAGGAGTCTCATGGTCTTTCTTGCCCGGGCTGGCTTTGAACCACGATCCTCAGATCTCAGCCTCCTGAGTAGCTAGGATTACAGGCGTGAGCCACCAGCGCCCGGCTATAGCTGGAACTTTTTGAAATCAGTCTTCAAAGAATTGGCTCAGTGGAGAGAAGTGTCTAGGGCACTATGGTACAGGAAGAACAATAAGGAATATGATAAGTATATGTGGGACATAGTGTGTATATGTGTGTATGCATAACAGTTATACATATACATGATGCAAAAATCAAGAGGTTAAAATGATGCATGGTTATAGTCTCCCTGTTTCCTTTTTCCTTTTCACCCAGTCCTTTCCCTAGAGGCAGAGTTAATATCAAACAAAATTTAACAAGTGTTGAGAACCCATCTTCTCCCCAACCATGGCTAGATAATTGAACCATCTTTTACAAACCATTCTTTTCTCTGGAGTGCATTATGTGGCAACTCTTTCCAACCACCAAATCCTCACAAAAGACTTCACTCACCATTTGGAGGACAAAGTTCCTACCCTAAAATGTTGAAAATGTTAGACCAGTGGTAATTATGTAATGTTTGCGATCCTTCCCACCTTCCCAAGCACCCACAAAAAACAATCTCCAGGGAACTTTGGGCTCCCACAGGGCATAGTTGTGGGTTTGAGCCAAGAGGACCAAGATCTAACTGGTAAGCCCCAGCTGAGCTGTGGAAATGAGATTGGCGCTGTGTAGAACAGGCAGCCTGAGAGAGCGTCAGGGCTACCTCTGCTTCAAGCTTATGGACAAAGGAAGTACCTAAGAGACCCACATAAGCAGTCCTCATGGCATTGATAGGAGCAGGGAAGAAAGCTGAAAATACATACAGGTGAACTCCAGTTATTCCTAGATGCTTTTCCTGATCAGAAGAGGAGTACCACATTGAAAAGTTCTAAGGAAAAGATTCCCATTTTTCTTACCCTGCTGTGAAATCAGTTAAAAAGAAGACAGATATAAAATGGCTTTATGACCCCTGCCCCCCTCCTACTGGCTTCCTTTCTTTTGGGGAATGGACCAAGCCAGAGTAGAGAAAGACAAGAGTCTCATGGTCTGAAAATTCTGTGGCAGCTTAACTGATAGTGACCTTTGCTCTAACTCTCCTCAGGGGAGCTGAGCTGGAGAAGGAAATGTCTCCTTGGAAAGTGGTCCGATGCAGGAGGAGCCCACAGTGGAGGTTGTGAAGGGAAGAACTACTATCCAGCTTCCCTCTCTGCTGCTCACAGGTTCGTTTAGAACTTGTCCCACCTAGGGGATGAAAGCAACTAGTTTAGAAGAGAATTTGTTTCCCACAGAACAATCCAAAGAGCATATTATGCTCGCACATAATTGTTTCACATGAACCAACATCAACAAAGTTTCTTTTTTTGCTTTGATCTATGAAAAATGATAATAGATAACTTGTTTTGAGTATTACTTTGATCCAGGGACTTTTCCTAAATTAACTCTGATTCATTTAATGTCATTGAAGATTAAGTAGTATCTTCTCCAATTTAAATAGAAGAAAATGAAGCTCAGAGAGAGCAAGTAACCTGTCCAAGATCAAACCCTAGTTAAGTACCAAACTACTCTGATTTCCCCTCACCAATAATAATAATAATAATAATAATAATAATAATAATAATAAAGGTCACATTTATTGAGCTATTAGTATGTACCAGATTTTGGAATATGTTATCTGAAATCTTTGAAACAAAGCTGTGAGACAAGCTCCTCTTTGTAAATTTTTATAAGTCAGAGTTAAGGAAATAGCTCTAGGTCACAGAGCTGACTTAGCTAGCTCTGGCCTCAAACCCACGTCTTTGGCTCTTTGGATTCCTTATTTATTCCAAACATGCCTTCAAGTGACTTCAAGGAACCACAAAGGTATTCCTGTTCCCAGGTGTTTGTATTGGTTGCTCTGGGACCAGACAAGGACCCTAGATTGTTGTCCCCAGTGCTTTGAGGCTGAACTGACTGTGCATAGAGCTCAGGAGCAGTCTTTGCCAATACACATTGTTCTCAGCAGCATGTAATGTTTCCTAGGGCCTTGGCCAAGTTGGCTAAGGCACATTAGACATCTTGAGGGACATGGCTCTGAGCATATTAAATGGATCGGCAGACTTCTTTGTCAGGACATACTGCTTCATACCACAGAGCTGCCCACATTTTCCCCAATGAACAATATTAGCTGGAACTAGCTGATCATTTCAGACCATTTCAGAGTCTGGCAACCTAGGCTTCTGTTTGTGGGCCTGGTGCAGTCATGGGAGTGAGCTCCCACCATGTATGCATCTTCTACTCTCACCATACACTTCTGATTTGCTTTCTTCTCTGGACCCCTATCTGTTCCAGGGCATAGATTTCCCCAAGTTTGACATCCACAAATACTGCCTGGTCCCCTTGGTCCCCTTCTCTGAAGCCATAAGCAACAGCAATAGCATGACAGTCCACATTTGGATTGACATTGAGAAACAATCCAAACATTTCAACATCCATATGTCTTTTAGGACTCTTATTAACCCAAACAGGAGAATGGACAAAGATTTTTAAAGAAGAAATGCAAGTCCCTGTTTGTGTCTGAAGCAAGACTTCCAACATGGATCTCCTTGTCCAGAACTTTCTTAGTCTGTACTCTGTGTCAAGACATTAGAAAATTGCCACTGATGTGGGAACATTACCTTAACTTGTAATGTTTCCTTCAAAGAATCCTTCTTCTTCTGAAACAGCCTGAAAATTGTAATACCCATAAGAATGAAGCTTGTGTCTGGAACAATCTATTTCATTAGCTCATTTCCTGGAACTGAGATGGTCACAGCCTGCGCTATCTCACCAGCACCAGTGAGTAGTCTCTTATTCATTCAACAGATGCTTATTGAGTGTTTTCCAGGGACCAGGTGCTGCCAAGTACTGTGCATTCTGTGGGAGAACAATGTGGACACATTCTTTACCGTCCTGGAGGTCAGCATGAATTACAGGAGTCAGATAAGAGTACAGGAACTTACAGTAAAGTTCATGCATGGGGAATGAAAACATGGAAGGCTGGCCCACATAAGGTTTGGAATGGCTTCCATGAGGAAATCATGTTTGAATGGGTAGGAAAAAGGGCAAGGAGGTTTCCAGGTGTGGTAGCCTTCAGCATGAACCTTGGACACCTCCAATATTGAGCCTCTTAATGGACAGGAAGCCCCAGCTGCTGAACTCTGAAGTCCATCACCACATTTGTACAGAGAATGATCTCAGCATGGCTCTCATCAAGCAGCTCCTATCCATGAATGAGAGTGGCCAAGGTGCTAAGGAGGATTACCTATTCCTTGGAGATCATCACTTCTTTGATGGTTATTTTGGCTCAAAGATGCCCCAACTTCCTTTGATGGATGGATGTCTAGGATGGTTCCTCACAGTTTTCCTCCCCTCTCTCCTTTACTTGAAGACTGATTTCTCTGTGTTCTTTACCCAGCCTGGGGTAGGGGTGAGGAATTGAGTAGAGCCAGGAATGGAAGCCAAATAGAGGAAAAAGGACTCAAGGAAGAGTCCTGCAAGGAGGGAAGAGGAGGGAAGAGTCAGACCTAAGAAACTAACAGTTTATTCCAGTAAGTATTCAAAACTGGAATTCCTATAAAAATGCCAGAACAACTTTGACTGGAAGCACCCTGTTTCAAGACAGTCCCAAGGGATTCTGAGGCATAGGTCATCTTTTTTTTTTTTTTTTTTTTGCAAAATCATCTTTTTTATTCTACCTACAAAAGCCTTTTCTTTTACTTAACATTTTTGTCTTTCCTTGGGGTGTTGGAAGAAAGTGGCTTCCTGGAGTCTCCGGGCCAACCTGGGCCCTAGCTGGGAAGATCAGACTGGACTGGTCTAGGTGCCAGGTAGGTCTGTGTAGTGATGGATACTGCAGGCTGTCCGCATCAGATGCGGTTCCACTTCTAGATCTTTCTAATCTGCAGCCTAGACTTGGGTTCTTCCTGGCTGCCTGGGGAGAATGTTCTGCTCTGACTGCCACCAGTCACTTAGCAGAACTAGTCCTCATTGCACAATAACAAATTGATTTTCTGATTTGAAAACAAATAAAAGAATAACATTAACATCAAGGGAGGTCATGAAAGAGGGAAAAGTGTTACAAAAAAGCAACGTGCAGCCTGTGGGGTGTTGGTGGAAGGTACGAGAGGGTGGATTTGGGCTTTTAGGTGGGTTTGGTTGCCCCCATCAGAGTTTCAATGGTGCCTTTCAAATCTATTCTTTATCTGTGTGATGCCTGGAGGTTAGGTAGGAGTACCAAAACACTGCAATTACCAAAAGAGGAACAAAAGACCTTGCTGGTGATCATTTAAAGAAGTATTTTTGGACAAATAGAAGGAAGTACATCTTTACATAGCCTGGAACCTATAAACGGGACCCATTACCCCCATGAAGTGTTCTAGATGAAAACTAAAATGGGTACCCAAAGAGGCCACATGCAGTCCTAAGTGTGAGGTATAATTTCCACTAGGGTCAGGCCATGAAGATCAAGTCACCATATTCCACACAGAGGTACCATATTCCAGGTACCTCTCAAGCGGAGAGGCGATCCAACCACAGGAGGGTATTTAGAACACCCCGTCTTCTCTGTCTCAGGTAATGCTTTGGACATGAAGCTGTCTCTAGTTTCCCTTGCCATTCTCTACCAAGACTTGATAACGTCTGTCACTAACTTTTCAAGATCTTGTTCAAATGAACTTCCTCTCTGAGGCCCTCCCTGACTCCCCCAGGGCAAGGTTGGTCACTTTTTCCTCTGTGCCTCAGGACGTGCTACACAATAAAGGTACACCAACTCCACCAAGTACTGTAGTTATTGATCTGTGTGCAAGAGCTCCAAGGCAAAGATAGTACATTAGTCATATGCTATTTATCATTGATTCATTGCAGTCATTTATCTCATGATCTGTTTAGGTCCATGGTCCCTGTGCAGGAAATATATGTTGAATGAATGAATAAATGTGGAGCTTTATCCACCAGTGTCTCACTGTTTGTAGAGTAGATCATGTTCTCGTGACATTCTCAGAAGCTTTGCTGCGGATATCATTTAGTTGGTCAACACTTTTCTTTGTCTGTTTATCTCAGCTAATAGATATGCTCATCTGCAAAGTGGCCATCTGTGTAGCTGAAATAAGGTAGCCAAGAGGCTTGTTGGGATTTTAGTGTCTTTAACTGTGTCTCTTAGATGAGTGAGCCAGTTCCCCAGAAATCTGGTCTAGAAATATTGCCAATGCACATTCCACTGTCTTTGAGATGTTAGAAAAACAGACGTATCACCTTTCAAGCTGAAATCACTGGGAACGGCATTTGAAACTTGGGGTTCCTTCCAATCCTTAGGTTGTGAATGACACACAGTCTGTGGAAACTTTATGAGATCACCAAACAAGTCAAAGTCCGAAATTTTCAAGAAGTGTTTAACCACATATCAACTAAATACCACATTTGCATGTTTTATAAAACAGCAAGAAAAATAAGACAGCAAGCAAAAGCCTTTGGATCAAAATGTTCCAGAGCCAAACCAACACCAGGAGCCTGCTCAGGCTCAAATGAAGAAAAGCTAACGATGTCAAAGTGCAGGAGGAAAGAGGAGCAGGAACTGTGGAAAATAAGGGCAAATCTAGGAAGAAAGGAGGTCCTGCTGATCAATGAAGCAACCTATTGTACAGAAAAACTCCTGAAAGTTGAGAGTTTTAGGATCCAATCCCAACTTTAATTCTTTAGAAAATTATTTGACCTTAACTTTCTAGAAAATGTCAATGGTCAACTTAAAAACAAACATCTATATATTCTAATAATTTAAAGGCTAATACAAAGGGCTTTATAGGGTTCACACACAGATACTCACTTGTTCTTGACATGCTGTTACTCAACCCGCATGCTCAAGGTACTCAGGTGTTCTAGCATGTTCTGGTGTTCTGCCAGAGCAAGATTGGATATTGTCTCCTTTTTGGGGGCTGGTAGCCTGGCAAGGAGGAGAGGCCCTAGAAAAGCAGTTTCAGCAATGGCTGATGGGGTTTTGGCTAGAAGGTTCTGCTAATGCACCACAAGACAACTTGATCTGTTGCAGACAGCAGGGGATGTCTCCCCAAGGGCATGGTTCAAAACCTAATGCTGGTATTGAGGTAGTAGGGTTCAGCAAGCTCCCAGAGGAGGGGAGCTGAATGTTCTTCAGTTGTTGGAACACAGAGTGAGAAGAGGAATAATGAGAGGAGGCTCGAGAAATAGGTAAGAATGAAATAAAAGTATCCAACAGATGAGACATCAATATCATCTCATACATACTCTAAACTCCCAATTTTAAAATGTGCTCCTTTTTACTTTTAAGTGTGTTGAATTATAGGTAATGTTCAATCTTAAATCTTCCTAAAAGATTTAAGTAATTGTATGAGTTGCTCATAGACATTTTTTGTTTGATGTATGTGCCACTAGAAAATTATGTCCTTGAGTCACTAAAAAAAAAACAAACCTTTTCCAATGATTTTCCTATTAAATAGTTAGGCATTAAGTAATGCATAGACTCAGGAACAGAAAAAATGCATTTAATGTCAATACTGTTTTTGAAGAATCTTCATTTTCTCTCAGAAATAACAGCAATAACAGCAATAATTGCTGAAATAATAGCAATTGTGCTAATAAAATTGCTTGGCCCTTGTCTTAGATTTTTAATCTATTCAATAATTATAGATTCATTAAATCATAAAGATTGTATATTGGAATGGCATACTTTGGTTCATGGCATACTTTGATGAGAGTTTCCAATTGGCAGTTAAGAAATGAGCTGGGGACTTAGAGTTTTGACTCAGCAACCCAGGTTGTATTCATGCATGAATGTATGAATGTATATATATATATATATATATATATATATATATATATATATATATTATGTACATACCTATTTTTATGCCAGTACTGGAGCTTGAACTCTGTGCTTGGGTGCTGTCCCTTAGCTTTTCTGCTCAAGGCTACCGCTCTACCATTTGAGCCACAGCTCTACTTCTAGCTTTTTGGTGGTTAATTAGAGATACATGTCTCATGGACTTTCTTGCTCAGGCTGGCTTTGAACTATGATGCTCAGATCTTAGCCTCCTAAATAGCTAGGAGTACAAGCATGAGCCACCAGAGCCTGGTGCCACTCAAGTTTTAGGTAACTTATATGCATCTCAGTCTTCTCATGTAAAAAATACAGATTATTATATCCACAGTCTTCAACTTAATATACATTCTGAATAAATAAGAGCTCAGTAGTACACTTATAGAAATAAAATTAACACTGTTTTTGTGCAAGACAATTAAACATCAGGTGGAGTTTAGCCAAGCCATTCTACTTTTAAGAATTCAGTGGTGACAGATTTCACAAACAGCTCCATAGCATCCCTAAGGGTGCCCTGGAAGCCTATTATTTATGAAGAAACTCTCTGGCATCTGACCAGAACCTGTAAAAAACCATATGTATGTCCACCCATCTGCTCTCTCATTTCTAATCCCTGCTCTGGGAGCCCCAATTTTATAGAGGCTGAAATTCCCACATATGGGCACATGAGGATGAGTCATGGAGCACTGACCTCTGGTAGTTGATCTCAGCCTTTGAGGGCCCTGGTACCATCTTTTCCAACAAGCATACCATCACCCCCTTACCAGAATGTTTTAGAGCACTCTAGTTAGGGGACTTCCCTGCAACAAGGTCCAGAGTTTAGAAGGTATAGTGTGCTGGCATTCTGAAGAACACCCAGAATGATTCTAAGCAATACTCCACTGGGATTGGGAAGGGAGCACCAAGACGCAAATGTGAGCCAACTCTCTCATCGTGGAGTATATAGCTTTGCCCGGTAGTCCTTACTTTTAGGGAAACTGTTTGATCCAGACAACCAATCAGAACAATTCAACGTTATCTCTTTAGTTGATGGATAATTAGGAGATAGGGAAGTATGGGATAGTTCAATATTTAAACATATAATACAATAAACAGCAACAGGGAGATACAAATTGAATGTTAGCTTTAAAGTTCTTTCCATATTACAGCATGTGTCAGAATTTATGGGGTACATAAATACTTGTAATTGTATTTTCTTGCTTTTCTTAAACCTTTTACTGTCATGTTCTGCTCTCTCTCTCTAGTAACCATTTTTTAATTTAATGTTTATTTATCAGAATTTTCTTGCATTCTTTTGGTTACTATTTGCATGGGATATCTTTTTCCATATGTTCATTCTTAACCTATTTTTTTGTTTGTTTTTTTATTTTCTGGTCAGTGGTGGGGCCTGAACTCTGGGTCTAGGCACTGTCCCTCAGCTTTTCAGCACAGGGCTAGTGCTTTACCACTTGAGCCACAGGACCACTTCTGGCTTTTTTCTGTGTATATAGTACTGAGGAATCGAACCTAGGGCCTCATGCATGCAAGATAAGCACTCTAACACTAAGCTACCTTCCCAGCCCCACTTTTAACTTATTTGTGTCTTTTAGTCTAAAGTGAGTCTCTTGTAGACAACATTTACTTGTATCATGTGTTTTATCCCTTTTGTCATTCTGCTTTTTCACTGCCTGGTTTAATCTATGTATTTTTAGAGTAATTACTAATGAAGGATTCACTTCATTTCTGCCATTTTTGGGTGCATTACTGTCTTCTTTTGTGTTTCTTTTGCATATATTCCATAGTTACTTTTTTTGTGGAGTTACCATGGCGATTACATTTAGTACTAAAGGTATTACAATACTATAGCTTGAATTGTGCCAGGATAATAATAAAGGCATTAAAAACTCAACTCCTGTATTTTATTGTCCCATAAGTATCTTTCTACATCATAGTCCAAAAACATGGACTATTTTTTAAATAAATTAGTCTTTTAAAATCATGCAGAAAACATAAAGTGGAATTACAAATCCAAACTCACATTTTTTGAGGGGGGGGTGGAGGTTAGTGCAGTGCTGGGGCTTGAACCCAGGGCCTGGGAGTTGTACCTTAGACTTTTAATTCAATGTTGGCACTCTACCACTTAAGCTACAACTCCATTTCTGACATTTGAGTGGTTAATTAGAACTTTCCTGCCAGGGCTGGCTTCACACTATGATCCTCAAGTCTCAGCCACCTTAGTAGTTAGGATTACAGGCATGATCTACCAGTGCCTGGCCCAAACTCACTTTTATGTGTGTGCCAGTCCTGGAGTTTGAACTCAGGGCCTGGGCACTGTCCCTGACCCTCTTTGTGCTCAAGGCTAGTGCTCTACCACTTGAGCCACAGCACCACTTCTGGCCTTTTCTGGGTAGTTTATTAGAGAAGAGAGTCTCATGGAATTAACTGGGTGGGGGCTGGTGGGAGACTGGCTTCAAATTGCAATCCTCAGATCTCAACCTCCTGAGCAGCTAGGATTACAAGGCAAGAGCCACCGACGCCAGCTCAAAACTCACTTTTTAAATTGTCTATATATTTGCTTCTACCAGTGATCTTTAGTTCTTCAAAAGCTTCATGTTTCTGTCCGTTGCCTTTTCATTTCAACTTGAAGGACTTCGGTTAGCATTTCTTTCTGAGGAGCGTTAGTGTCATTTTTGGCACAAAAAATTTTTATTGACAAAAATTTATTTTATTCAGGAATGTCTTCAGCTCTCCCTTATTTTTGACAGGCATTTTTACCAAATATGAGATTCTTGGTTAACAGGTGCTTCTACCCCCACCCTGCCTAGAGCCCTTGGAATAAATCAACTCAGTGCCTTTTGGCCTATAAGGCTTTTAATGAGAAAGTTGCTGGTAATATTCTTGAGGTCTCTTGCAAATGCCAAGTCACTTCTTATTTTTGCCTTTTTTCAAGATTGTTTCTATATCCTTGGCTGTTAATATTTTATCATAATGTACCTTGGTGTGGGACTCTGAATTTTTCCTGTTTGGAGGTTTTAGCCATTATTTTTTTCAGATGAGCTTTCTCTTTTTTTCCCCCATGTTTCCATTTCCTGCACCTCCTTTACTATATAATAAGATGCTCCGTCTGATGCCTTACAAGTCATTCAAGCTCTGTCTACTGTTCTTCAGCCCTTATTATTTTGATTTATCAGAATTCAGTTGTCTTGCCTTTAAGTTCATTGTTTTTTCTCCTTCCTGCTAAAATCTACTTAACACCACTGTCCATAATGAGCTTTTAATTTCATTTTTGTACTTTCTAGCTTTAGATTTTAAGTTGCTTTTGATGTTTTTCATAGTTATTGATACTTGGATTTTATTCATATATTATTGTTTTGTTTTTCAAATATTTTATTATCTTTAAGTAGTTGTACAAAGAAGTTGCCATTCAACAAGCAGCTTATGAATACAGCACATCATCATAAAAGAAATGCAAATCAAAACAACATTGAGATTCTACCTCACCCAAGTTAGAATGGCCATGATCAAGAAATCTAATAATAACAGATGTTGGCAGGGATGTGGCCAAAAGGGAACACTACTATTCTGTTGGTGGGAGTATAAACTTGTTCAGCCACTCTGGAAAGCAGTATGGAGGTTCCTCAAAAGACTAAACGTAAAGCTCCCCCATGACCCACTCCTGGGCATTTACCCAAATGAGTATAAACAATGCCATCCTAAAGTTACCAGCACAATCATGTTTATTGCAACATTATTTACCATAGCTAAGATGCCCCTCAAGAAAATATGGTACATATACACATGGAGGTCTATGCTTCCATCAGAAAGAATGATGTTGCCCCATTTGTAAGAAAATGGAAAGACCTGGAAAAAATTATATTAAGCAAAGCAAGCCAGGTCCAAAGAAATGTAGGCTGCATGGTTTCACTCATTTGTAATAACTAGAATATGTCTCTGTGGCAGGGATCAACCTGGGCTATAAACCAGGTCTAGTCTGATTCCTGAGCTTTTCTCTGGCATGCAAAATTCCCTTATAAATGTGGTTGATTTTGGATGTCCCAGTCCTTAAGTGACTAATGTTCAGAAGGAAGAAAATAGAAATATAGAGGGCAGGAAATTTCTTGTAAGTTGCTTTAGTCTGAGGCAGGGCTTAATACAGACACAGGACTTGTGTCTGTATCTCTCCAATCAGAAGCAACAATCAGCAATCAGAGTACAGCTGCTCAGTATTTGGAGAATAGAGTTTTTATTATCTGCCTGGGCTCCCACAAAATGCATGCAAGCTGCTCAGGAAACATGTGCATGTTGTCTATCATACAGCTGTAGGGTGGGAATAGGCGTCTATACTAACAGCTGAAATTAACTAAAATTAACCACACAAATCAGCTCCTAAATTTGCAAGCCTTCAAATAGACACCAGAGTTCCAAAAATAGTTACATCAGATAGATTTTGGTAGATAGACTCTGGTGTTTTTGCTCTGCTGTCTTTCCAGAATCATCTTCCCTAATTGGTTAGTAACTTTTTTAAGCAACAAAAGATGTTTGGAGATGTGAACTATATCTCAGTAAACCTTGTATTTAAAGATACTTTGGACACAAATGTTGGGAGAAATTTTCATATGGATTATATATGGAATCATATTAGGGTCTCATTATTTGTCAAGGACATTAACCATAACATAGCAATATCCTGGCTCCTTTTGTTTTTATTTTTATTTATTTTTCAAATTGAGATTTGAGCCTTCTAGGCAAGTATGCTGCCAATTGAGCCATACCGCTAGCCCCTTTGGTTTTTAGATTATTTTTCAGTCAGAGTCTCATGTATTTTATCCTAAACAGCCTTGAATCATGACCCTCCTTTCTACGCCTCCTTTACAGTTGAATACCCTCATTCTTTAGAAATAAATATGAGGTAGATATGGGGTTTTGCTGTCTTATTCTTTAATTTTTATGTATGTTTAAATTTTTATAATAAAAAATGATTCCTCCTAAGAGTAAAGAATACAAGGGAAGTAATTTCTTATTTGGGTGTTAGTTTAGTGACCAGATTGATAGCAGAAGGTGCCTGTCTTAAGAATGCCAGAGATAGTTATATTGTGTAACTCCATTTATGCAGAGATCCTGAGCTTCAAGGCCTACTAGGCTCCTCTATATTGTTTGTATTATGATTTAAAAAGAAACTCATAATACTTTTCAAGAGAAGGTGGAAAAAGCATACTCATACATTGTTGAAACACCATTCAGGTAGGGAAATGTTGGGAAGGTAGCAAGGTTGGATAGGGTGTACCTGTTAGGGGCAGATGGTCAGTTTTCTGGGAAAGTTATGACAGGGCCTAAATTAGGGATGTTCCAATGGAAATAGTAAGAAAGAAAAGAAAAAACTAGAGAATTTTAGAAATATATAATGAAATAAGTCTTAAATAAATCTCAAGCTTCAAGTAAAATTGAATATGATTCACCATGAGATTTTATAAAAATCCATACAAAGCCTTTGCCTAACACTGTAATCCTAGCTACTCATGACATTGAGATCTGAGGATTGTGGTGCAAAGCCAGCCTGGGCAGTGAAGTGGGTGAGATTCTTTATCTCCAATTAACCACCAAAAATCTGGAAGGGGAGCTGTGGCTCAAGTGGTAGAGCACTAGCCTTGAGCAGAAAAGCTCAGGGACAGCACCCGGGCCCTGAGTTCAAGCCTCAGGACCAATATTGAAAGAAAAAAAAAGCTAAGGGATAGCACCCAGGCCCTGATTTCAAACTCCAGTTCCAGTACACACACACACACACACACACACACACACACACACACACACACACCACATTCCATACAAAGAGAAGAAATTGTACTGTTGACGTAAGTACCTTAAGAAATTAAATGCCATATTATTTATTGCTTTTCTCAGTGAAATCATGAAGAAAAATTTGTAGAAATTTTGCATTCTAAAATCTTCTGGATTATGATGAAAAATAATTTGAGTGGAACAAAGGTGTCAAGTAAGATGAAAATGTACATGGATTATGATTCTACATCCTCTCTGCTGTTAAGGCCTTCAGTGAGAAAGAACAAGAAGTCTGCCAAAAATATACAACTGTCTATAAATATAAAATATTTACTATATATTATTATGAACCATAAAGGTTTGCAATAATTCCAAGGGATAGAAATACATTCTTTTAAGAAACTGTTGGGGGCTGGGAAGGTGGCTCAGTGATAGAGCGCTTGCCTTGCATGTCTGAGGCCCTGGGTTTGATTCCTTAGTACCACATAAGCAAAAAGAAAAAAAGCCGGAAGTGGCGCTGTGGCTCAAGTGGTAGAGCGCTAGTCTTGAGCTGAAGAGTTGAGGGACAGCGCCCAGGCCCAGAGTTCAGGTCCCATGACTGGACCCAAAAAAAAAAAACAAACAAAAAACTGTTGGCCTTAGGGACAGGAGGAGAAACTGGGAGAGAGTGAGGGAAGGGGTGACATTGTCCTAAAAGAAATGTACTCATGACTTGACTTATGTAACTTTAACTCCTCAGTACATCATATTTATACTAACAATAAAAACATTTACCACAAAAGGAAACTGTTGACTTCAGTCATAACTTTGTCTCTTAGGAGAAAAAAATTTACTCATGTAAACTGTAGGTGTACTCAATAATTTCACTAATTAAATCCTTATCCAAAGTACTATGTTAAACAGAAAGCATATGACTGTTTAGGCTAGTTTTCTCTTCATAAAGATGCTAGAAATTAAAAGCATCCAAAGAAGATAGTGAGTTGAGTAGAACTGATTGACAGGCAGGTGGAGAGATACACATGGAATTCTAAAGAGAGACTGAACATTTGAATTTGAAACCAACCACAGATAGCTCAGAATTGGGCCCCGGGCCCAATTTTTCTAATACTTAATGATTCCTCATTAAGAATGGAAGAATGTTGACTTTGAAAGGAAATCAATATTCACTTTGGTAACTATGGCCCTTCGGTCACTTAAGCAGAAACTAGCCATAGCATTGATGCCCAGTGACTGAGAGGGCACCCTCCAACTTGCCCCCCACAAGGCTCTAGAGAATAATAATAGATACTCAGTAATTACTTGCTGAATGAATAGATGCTTAAATATCTCACTTTCTCACAGCCTGCCAGTCCAAACTATATCTGCATCACCAGGTGAAACTAACAATACACAAAATGTAGACAATCTCACTTAAGAGGTGGCTAGAGGTTCTGGGATAGATAATATAGCAATCGCCACCAATGACATAATTCCTAGTGGCATGATTTCTGCAAAATAGGAAAAGAAATCATCAAGGAGAAAGTGACAGTGAACAAGGCCACAGATATAAAGCTTCTTCCCTGTCTTTTTCTGTGATTGGTCTGGCTTGAGCCCACAACTCTCACAGATGCAAAAATTCATCCTTGCCCTCCCTTCCAGTACTTCCTTTGGGAAACCCCTTGAAAATAACAGCAGAGTCTAAGACCTATCTATCACCACCTCTTGCTTTTTGTTACCTCACAGCATTGATCTTTGTGACTAAGCAGCAATCTGAAAAGCCAAGGAACAACATGCTTCTTTCTCTCAGCAGCAAGTTTGAAATCTCTTTAGGGAATTAACAAGATCCTGGGGTTTGCAAGTAGTAACTGTTCTTTGCCAGATGGGGAGGGACAATCTACAGAGATCTTCACAAAGGTTCTGAGTTAGTTAGAATAAAAGGAGTTCTATCTTGGGTGGGAAGATAACTCTTACTCTCTACTCTGGCTTGGCTGCACTTATTATTGTGTTTCAGCTTTTACTCTCCTTAAATCACTATTGGCTTTTGTCTTGATGAACCCCAGCTCAGAAAGCAGAAACCTGTCCCTGGGAACAACACCATCCAGAGATTGAATACAAACATTATAGACTAACCTTTCCCTCATATTTACACATAGCTACAGGGTCAGCAGTTCTATAGTAAGACAAACCCCCTTGTCTCTGGGGGCTTCTAAAAGACTTCCCTATCATATAAGCAAAGGATTAACACACACAAAAAAATGGAAAGGCCTCTTCTTCACCAACTCTTCTCCTCAGATGGCAAGTCTTGGTAAAATTTCTGGGCGATTGAGTCAGGTTGGCATGGTGAGTACGAAATGCCAGGCAATCAATCTCTTAGATCTACTTTGTTCCTTGAGCTCTATGGTTCTGTTTTTTTGTGTTGTTTTGTTTTTTAACCACAGCTAGATAAAACCTGTACCATATAGACAGTTCCTATACTCCCAAATCCTGATGAATTTACAATCTGAGTTTAAATCATCATCTTGCAAAGGAAACCCCAGAGATTTGAGCCATTTGAACTACAGCTATTCATGGTGGTCAAAGCAACCTGACTTAATTTAAATTGATGAGCGTTGGTGGTTAAGAACAGTTACTCTAAGAATGATCCAATAAAGTGGCTCTGAGATTCCCTGAATCAAGCTCCTCCTCCTTCAGAAGATGGAGATGGTGGGGGGACTCTCAGGCACACCCCATCTAAGTAACACCTGCCGTTTTGGGAGCTGAGGGTTCATTTGCTGAAGTTGATCTAAAGAGTCTGATTTGATTTTCCTGTTTCCAATCTGGGCTCTGGTGCTTGATTTTGCTTTGTGAAGCTCTCAGGAGACAGGTACATCCCATCTGCTGACTTCTTGTTGGCTCTGAAGTGACACAGTCTCATTAAGATGGCTCCTATTTACATTTTGTGTTTTCTGCCATTTCAGTTCCTGCATCTTTCTATTTTTCCCCTCCACTGATCCCAGTGGACTCACATGAACTACTTGACATTCTCCTGTGTTCAGTCTTCCACCTGTATTCTATCCATATGGAACCTGTTAATTACTTGGTTCATCCTTTAATTCAGTGGACTGTAAAACAGGAGCCAGGGAAAGCCAACAACTCCATGTTCCATTGGAAAATGCTCAGGGACTGAAGTGATTACAGGAAAAGAAATTAACAGCTTGATGAGATTTCAGAGTGAGGACTAGGGAGGATCAACCAACAGGAAGGAATCCTCTTTACTTATGCTAAGGCTGTGAGTAGGATTCTGTCCCAAAGCAGGATTTGAGGTGCAGGTCCATACTTGTGCCTCTTATTGTCCTAAGAGAATCATATCGTAGGCATTCTCTCAAAAGATGGGTATTTAGAAGCGCTAGACCCATTTTATTCCTGAAGTGGGAGGAGTGAGGGATACTAGAAATTACATCACTGTCATCATTGTCATTGTTATATGTAGTAGGAACCATGATTGAATTTCCCTTTAGTTCCCGTGTGGTAATTTCGTGTCATTTTCGGAGGGTCATTTTATTATAGGTGGGCTCATACCTGCATATATGCTCATGATAGGACTCGGATGGGGGCTGGCTAAGCTAGGAAGACTAATCGTGTGATTAGAGGGTTAGGGCTTTGGGCTGTGTGCCGTGAGCCCAAATTCCCTTCTTCAGAAAGAAGAGCATGGAGGCTGGAGCTGGTTGTACAGCCAACCAATCATGTCTATATAATAAAATCCAATTAAAATTGGAGCTGAAAGATAAGTTGAGCTTCCTTGTTGGTGATGCCTTGATATTCATTAGGATTTGGCATTCTGAGAACACAGAATCTCTACCCTAGAGGAACCTTTCTGTCCTTTGCATCTTTTCTTTACATTGATCCTGATTTGTATCCTTTACAACAAGACTACAATTGTAAGTGTAACACTGGAAAGTTCTATGAGTCACTCCAGTGAATTTTTAAACCAAAGGCTTTAGTAAGGACGTATGAATTGTAGTTAGTGTTCTGAGAGCCCTGGAACATAACAACTGATGCCTGTAGAGAACAAAGCCTTGTGAGGTCTGTGACCTGAGACCTGCAGAGTTTGTCAACTCCAAGTCATGTCAGAATTGCATGGCTGCAGTCACCACCATCATCAGCATCATTATCATCACCTCACCTTATTAAGTTCTTACCAAATGGAACTTTGTTCATGTAATGGGACTCCAAAAATGTACGAACCATATTCAAATATGCAAAGAAAACACTGTTCTCTCAAAGAGTTCTATTTGCCTACCAATCTCAATTCTTTCAGAATGAATTGTAGGAATTTAAGCTTGATGCTTAAATCTCATGACTCCATCTCCTTAGAGTACAAGCTCAATCTTTCCAGTTCCCCCTCTGGACACCCAGTTCTCTTTAAAATAATATTTGGATTTTGGGGTAGGAATCTGGCCTTAGAAGGCCTCCAATGACATGCCAGAAAGGGAACTCAGATCCATGGGGCTGTGCTGTGCTTAGATGTGACTAAGAGAGAACCATGGACTTTATCTAGTCTTAGCCTACACTGAGGAGACAAGAGGTCCAGGAAGCCCAAGGATTTCCTCGCTGGAGTCTAAATAGACATTTCTGCACCACCCATGGAGTAACTGGGATCTCTTCTCTCCAAACTTCTCCAGTTTGCTTCCAGGGCCTGTTTAAACTTCTTCCCAGATTCCTTCTCCTTGTATACTGTTAGGCCCAGGACATCATCAAGGGAAGCTATAATGGGGGAATAGGAAGGCGAAGACTGGCCTGGGACCTGCTGTCTGGAGTCTATATTCTTAGGCACACCTTCCAAACACAGCTGTGACATGGGTAATGATTGAGCCTGAAACTGTGTCTGAATCTTCCCTTCAACCTCTCCCTCTGGCCCCAGCTTCATCATTACTGGCATCAGTGCATGGTGACTGGTCTGATCCAGCCCTTGGGTTGGGGACCACTGAGGTGTCGGGCCTTTTCTGATGATGCTTTGAGATCTCTCATTAGGTTTGATTATCCTTGACACTGGTCCTTGGGCATGACATCCATATACACAAAGTATGCTTTGTCTTGACTCTGGGACTCAATTGGCCAAACTCTCATCTCCTCCTGTCCCTTCACCGAAACACAGGGAAACCTCTAGAACCACTGTATACCACATACTAAGAGTATTGTTACTGCTCTGTTCTGGATATGGCCCATATGTGAAACAGCCCTTACAGTTACATCATTCAATGTTTTATATATATAATGCAAGAGTTCTAGAAATTTCCCTGTGTCTTTAAAAGAGTTTATTCTATATTGAGATGTGCTGCATAAAATATACATCAGATTTCAAAGATAGGGCCCCAAAAGGTAAATATCTAGTTAATATTTTATGTTGGTTGTATGTTGATGCAATAATATTTTAGGTACACTAAATAAGATATATTATTAAAATTATTATCATTTCTTTTCTTTTTTGTAGGTATTAGGTTTTGAACTCAGGGCTTCATGCTTGCAAAGTAAATGCCTTATCACTGAGCCATAGCTCCAGATCTTTCTTTGGTTATTTTGTTATTTTATTTCATTATTTTTGCCCCTGTCTTAGCCTGGACTGTGATCCACCTATTTTATGCTTTCTGCTATAGCTAGGATGACAAGCACACACCAACCACTACATCCAGACTTTTCATTTATTTGGAGGTTCTTTTCTACCTAGAATTGCCTGCAACCCTGCTTCTTTCTATCTCATCCTCCCCCATTGCTGGGATGATAGTCATGAGCCACTATGCCAGCTATTGGTTAAGAAGAGGGGCTCATGTGTGTGCCCAGGTGGCCTTCAGCTATGATCTTCCTGGTATTAGCAGGCATGAGCCAGTGGTGCCTAGCTACTTCTTTCCTTTTTGTAGGCTTTTCCTAATTTGTGGGCACTCTATGTGAACAAAATAGGAAGTTTTGGGGCTATAGTCTTAAGCATATGAAGATAGAGAGACAGATAACTTTATAAATAATAAAACACAAGTGCAAGTCAAAAAATTGGCAGAATTGACATGGCTCAGCTGATAGCCGAGAGCTCACACGGGCCCTTGTTTCCTTGCTTTCCCGGAAAGCTTCATAAACCTACCTCACCCACACAGTCCCCTTGCGGGTGATGGAGAGCCGCAACATTGATCCAGCACTAACGGCATATGGGAGTCATTGATGGACAGAGCCTGAGGTGGCCTTCAGCCAATAGATGTTCTGCTACAAGGTGGTGAAGGCTGTCCGATTAGTTTAGGGTACAGGGACATTTCCAGCATGGTGCATTCCCAGAACTGAGATCTTCAGGGGTTCAATTCAGAAGAGTCACCAGTAGATATTCTTGTGACAATGTCACCAGAGCTACCACTAGAATAACAGGACTACAGATGCATCCTAGACCCTATTCTAGTTACCACAAAGGCTGGCCCTGTGGCCTGAGACAACTTCCTGTTTCCTTTATGTCCCTATGGAGCCTTGTAATTAACCCTCCTTAGTGGAAGCAACCTAAGATGTGTCTGTATCCTGAGATCACTAATCTAATGTACATCTGAATGCCACAACAGGAAGAAACCAAAGGATCTCGTCATGGTTTGTTCCCTTAGTAAAGGACTGGTGGTTCATGTCAGCACCACAGAGTGGTTCTCTCTGGACATTCCTGAGGGGGAAGCTCACTCCTCACCCTCTCTTGCTTTGCTAACCTCGATTTTAGAAATTGGAAAAGCGAATTACTTCCTTCTCAGCCTTTCTTGTGGCCAAATATCACCTGTTTCTTTTTACTTTAAAAATGTATCTACTAGAAAATTTAAGAACTACATCTATAGTTCACATTAAATTGCTGTGGGACAGCTCTGTCCTTGAGACTTGGCAGCCCCAACCAAACTATGCCAGAGGCAACATGGGTTCCTAATAACTCACTCTCCCCTCCTCAGCAGTTTCTTACATACTGTCTCTTTGCTCTCTTCCTGTTTATCATTTCTTTGTAATTCCATCAGAGTGGCAGGGCTATATTTGTACTTTATTTTCATGTCTCTTATGAGTCTCACCTAAATTTATTCTCTTTCCTCCAAAAGGATCTAAGGGTCTCACGGTGCAGCCATAATGGTGGAAATGGTGTCCTATCTACCCAGGGAAGAAACTCTATGATTCTGTCTAAGGTTATTATTGATAGATGTTAAGTCTAAAGGCTCTTAACCTTCTGTGACACCTGATCCCCTTATGTCCTACACATAACCTTCCACTTCTACTTTGATCTCCTTTTGTAATAATTCTAACTCTCCATAAGGCAAAAAGGTTATCTCTAGCTAAATGGAGTGAATGTAAAAGAGAAAACACAATTTTATATGTTAACTGTATATCTGTTATGTAAGTATTATTATTAATATAATCTTTATAACATATACCTAGACATATGTATAATTGATTTCCGTACATAAATGAATGAGATCAAGAGTTATTTGAATTGGAGCCAGGCTCAAATATCAGGTCTGGTCATTCACTCTAATATTCCATAAAGAGACATGGTGAAGAGCAGAGAAAGAAAGATTTATTACATGGCAGCCATGGGAAGACAACACTTCAGTCTCTCTTCAGCTGTGTTCATGGGTACAGACATTGGTTTCAGGTTCAATAGTAGAAAATGTAGGCAGGAGATGAGAAAAGTATTCATTTCATAAACAAAACTTAAACTTCATTCGATAAATTCATTTATTTAATTCAATAAACATTAACTGACTACCAACTTTAAGCTCAGCACTCTTCTAGATGCCTGGGCTGTATCTAAGGATGGAATAATCTCTCTACCTTCACAGAGCTTATTTCCTAGCAGATGATCAACAACGGCATTGGCGGGACAGATGTCTATATCAGCATCTACAGAGCCAGTGACTATGTTAAATTCGATAGAAGGACAATATCCAGTTAGGAAAACAGAATCTACTCTAAAATCTCAAGCAATGACAGATTTAATTCTTGGCACTGGCAAAGGCTGTTGGGAAGGCTAGAAGACTAAAGAAAAGGTATGTGACCTGGTGTGGTACACAAAGCATTCCAGGCTCCAACATCATGGCATCAAAGTGGAGTCTATGTCCCCATCTTCTGTGACTTGTGAGGTGGAAGTGAGGAAAAGCCTATTTGGAGGTGAGGCTGGTGAGGCCCTGGACCGTTCTACTTGGTCTGCCTCACACCATGAGAACATCTGGCTCAGGCTACCATGCAAGAGGACAAGAGGCCATGTCTCAGAGTCAAGTCACCCCAGCTAAGGCCCTCCTAGATAAGGATAACCAGCCGACCAGCTGACCAATAGCAGACCCCAGAAAGACAAGTAAGACATTCTTATATTTTATATGCTACTAAAATTTTATGGTTGATTGAAGGGTCACAAAAAGGACAAAGATCTTCTGCAGGAAAAGACTGGTAAATAAGGGGTAGAACATATGTGTAAGGAAGTTTCACCAAACTACTTTGCCAATGCATAACTTACGCATGTAGAAATCAGGAAATTATCAGTACTCCTGGAGTTGGAGGGTGAGAGATTAACACAGAAATCTGGAGAATACTAGCTCCCTTGAGTGGGTGCCCACAAGTCTACTACTTACCACCACGGTGAGGAAGATACTGTCACTGCTACTAATGCTGTTGACAGATATTATCTGATATAATAAATGAAATATATGATATATAATAAGATGGTAATTGCTATAGGAATAAAATAAGAAAAAAGAACCAAGGCAAATTTTAAGTAACTGAACTTGCCTTTGATTACTCTCTAACTCCCAGCTACAATATCCAGAGTATTTAGTTTTTCTAAGCCATTTCCAATCTTAAGAGATAGAAGGACAAAGATTTTCTGAAAGAGAGGACTAAGGGAGTAGGAGCATCACAAAGGTTGTTGGCATTTATATACTATAATGAACCATTTGTTTGAACCATGTAATGAACCATTTGTTTCTACTTAGCTAGTACATGAACAAATTAAAAACTATGAGGAATGCAGTATAGCCTAGATACCAGCTTTCGTGTCTCCCAAGTCTTCTCATTTGCAGGGGTCAATTTATCTTTCAAGACTTAATTAAATTGCTTTATATAATTTATGTGCTTTATAGATTTATATACTACAAAAACTCAGCCTCCTTCAAATATCTCTCAAGTTTTCTTAGGAGTATTTGATAGTCTGAGCCTGAATGATTTCTTGTATATTCTGAGTTTTACATCATATATAATTGGTTTACTACATCAGGACAAGGCGTTTATCACAGCAATGGTTCCTTCAGAGCCCAAAGGACCACTGATGCAAGCCCTGTAGCAGACTTAATGGATGGCTCCAGGCAACTGTGGGAGAGGGGAATTGAATATAGAGTCCGTATTCTTGAGATCTTTTCAGTCATATCCCTGCCTTATCTTATCGTCCTCACGTTCCATTTTCCTCAGGCTCCTTTCTCTGTCTCATACCCTTCCTCAATCAGCAGCAATTCAGCCTCTTCTCTCCCCCCAAATTCCTATTTGTTTGTTCTCTGAGCTAGGATGTAACCCAGACCTCACACATGCAAGGCACATACTCTATCACGCAGTTGCATCTCCAGCATCCCCAGCTCCTGTTTGTTAAATGGAACAATGCAGACAGATGGTAAAGACCATTTTCTGGGCTAGGTGCCTACTTTACCATTTAGATATACTGAACAAACACACGTTTTTTCCTTAGGCAAAATCTTTTATTCTGTTTTAAAATGATTTTCCTCCCTCTCAGCAAAGGAAAAAAAAAAGGAAGCCAGAGTTTCTACTTTGTGAATACTTCCTAGTAGATACAAAGCAAAGCAAAACAAAAAACAAACCAACATGGCTACAGAAAGTGTCCTAGAGAGTGTTCCTGAAGGTTGATTTCCACATCCTGTTCTGAGTGGCTAGCTTATGGCACATACATTTCTAGCCAAGCGTATAATATGATTAAGATGCTTTGAAATATGCATCCTCATTTCATGTGGCAAGTGAAAATTAAGTATTCCCTTATAAAGATAAACAACTAGGGGATTTTTGTCTCTATGATGAGGACTATATAATTTGAACCAAACTTTCCTTTTAAAAAAAATTATATTAGGTAGTTGTACAAAGGGGTTTAAATTCAACATATCCATTTATGGGCATAACGCATCTTGATCAATATTACTCCTTTCATTATTCTCCCCTTTCTCTTCCAACCACACTCATCCCCTCAAGTGACCTGGCTCCATTTTCATATGTAGTTCCATATTTCTTGTGACTATAATACATTCACATAGATTGACTGATGAAGATGCTACACACAAAAGTACTGAGGGCTTGAAATAGAAATTGATCTATGGAATATAGATACTTTACTTTCTGTAAAAAGTGGATATTAGCCGGGGACTAGTGGCTCACACCTGTAATCCTAGCTACTCAGGAGACTGAGAGCTAGGATCACAGTTTAAAGCCAGTCCGGGCAGGAAAGTCTGTGAGACTTTTATCTCCGATTAACTATCAGAATACTGGAAGTGGAGCTGTGGCTCAAAGTGGTAGAGCACTAGATTTGAGTAAAGTGCTCAGGAACAGTGCCTAGGACATGAGTTCAAGCACTATGACTAAAAAAAAATGGATATTTACTGTTGCATATTCTACTCAATAATACAGCAAGGATATTATTATAGGCCCACAAATAATTGTCTACAATTGCATTTTTCATTATTCCATAGTATACTACTGTGTAAGCTAGTTTACTGGTTTGGGAAAACTCTACACATTTCTCCTTCCAAATGGAAAAGTTACATTCAGTCTCAATTATTTTAATTATTTGACCTTCATTTAAAACAAAACAACTACTTGTTGAAAATAACAGGATGAATCTCAAGCAATAATTGTAGTCAAGGTTCTAGTGACCAGTATTGGCAAAAACCTAGCTAACTTCTCTACAAAACTCCTAGTGAGGTTGAGCTATGTAATCTTAGCTGGCCACATACCCACACTGGAGTGACACTGATTCAGCCCCTTGCAAGGAGAGCAGCTGGAACAGACAACTATTATTTGAGAGAACCTCCCAGATCAATGCCCTAAGTAACACACAACCTAGCAGTCTGCCCACCTCTGGCTTTGCATTCATGCAACCAGTGACTGGGATGGTGCTGGCTGGTGCTGGGCTTCTCTGGTTTGTACCATACTGGAATAAGTGGGCTTGCTGGAAAGTACAGGGTTGATACTGGGTGCAGTGGGGTCCTGAGGTTGATGGAGAGACTCCTCCTGTGATCTGCACAGAGACACCAAAGAATAAAAAGCTGATCTCCTGATGATATCAGAAATGTTCCCAGCAATCCCTGCAGCCAGGCGAGGTCTCAGACTAGATCAATTACCCATCAATCAACCTGAAATGCTAGTTTAAATCATTCCTTATTCCCTTGGGGGGGGGGGGCTTACATTGATCACAAATCAAAGCTCCTCCAACTGTGATCTGTGTTGGGATTTTATTATTAGTTTGTTGTCATACTTGTTTGTGGCTTGCTTGTTTTTATGTTTGGAGCTTTCAACAGAAGCACAGTGGGTTTTGACTCCATGGCAGCATTTTGATCAATGTGATTTGATCAAAACACATGTCGACTTGTTCTCACCATTTTGTACATTTTATTCTAAAAAACAAAATCAAAGACACATCTTTTCAACAAGGTCACAAGAAACTTAAAAGGCTTATTCCAGTGACAGAAACAAAATACAAATCCTTAGTTTTTCCTTATAAAAGAAATGTCATTTTCCCCAAGTGTTCAGGGAGGGGTGGGGAGAATTTTTTAATATTATTTCCATACTTAAAAGGCAAAAATGTGGTGTTTGCACCCCTATTGTATTGTTTAATCATGCGATGTTGTATTTGAAGCATCTTATCTTCATTAATTGGAAGAAACTAGAATCATCTGCTGACTTTCTTCAGAATTCATTTAATTTCCTGTTTTCTTGGTGACTTCTGCAGAGGACTATTTAGAAAGTTTCTCTCTTTCACAATGGCCCAAGGGGCAAGGAAACTTCTCTTTTAATACTTCGTGGGTCAATGGAAGAAATGCATTCTGCAAAGTGAGCGTTCATTCCAAATGGTGGCTGAACAAAGTGAGAGGGTGGCATGGAGGGTGTGGGCAGTGGAAGTTTAGGGTTCATCTACTTCAGAAAACCCAGTAGTAATGTGTTTTCCATGTGTTAAAGGCTGGAAAGAGTGATGTACAGCCCAGTTGTCTTAAGTGGGTCAGAAAAATAGTATCACCTTCAGAAGCTAAATACCATTAGGTAACCTGTGACTTCTACACAGCAGAAATTTTTTTTTAAATGAGCATGTCATTAAAGATTCCTGAAAATAAGATAGCTCTTCCCCTGCTTGCAAGAGAAAACTCCTCCTGGCCAAAGGAACAGACTTCAACCCTCTGGCTCTTCCCTTCACTCTCCACACAGACCCCATAGGCTGGATTGGTTGGCGTTTGTACAAAGGCAGTTGAAATGAAGAAAACAGTTTTGTCCTGGATTCCTGGATACCTGTGCAGGGCATTCTCAGAAGACTGTGGGCTGTCCGGGTTGTAGGATTTCTCCTTGCTACCTTTCCCATATGTTCTCACATGAAAATGGAGAAATGCAGGGAGAGGAACTGTGGGTTGCTAGGAACATTGTATCTCTTCCATTCACAAAGCAGAAACCTTTTTAATGTGAACTTCAGCCATCTTACTGTTAGATGTATTAGACCGTGCAAGGGATGATGATCTTACCTGAAGTCAAAAAAACCTGATTCCAAGAGGCCTGATAGCTTGGCTAAGAATGGAGCAAAGCCAAGTAAAGTGGCTCATGCCTATAATTCTAGCTGTTCAGGAAGCTGAATTATAGGCGAAAAAAGTCTGAGTGACTCCATATCCAAGTAACTAGCAACCTGCCAGACTGGAGGCATGGCTCAAGTGGGAGAGCACCAGCTGTGATTAAGCAAGCGGAGTGAGCACAAAGCCCTGAGTTTAAACCCCAGTCCTACCTCTACCCCCCAACAATAACAACAAAAGCACAAGGTTGTATATCACTTCCCCTATACTCTTCTCCCCTTACAACTCTCATTTAACTAAAGGGCGCATGTCATAAAATCTGATTCAGAGAACACATGGTGAAACTTTATCCATACAAAGAGAAAATGCTCTGCTTTTCCCATTCCAAATGTCTCGAATCCTGCCAAGCCTTTTCTTACCCTGAATATGTAAGAATTTCTTGTATAATACGGTGCACATAGGGTCGCACACTGTGTTATAATTTAATTTAGCATATACTTAAGGAGAATAGTAATACTAAGAACACCTTCCTGAAGCTCCTTCCCCTGCCACCAATAAAATAGCTCTTCATATTGCACTAAAAAAGGCCAAGATTTCCATTCAAACTTAGCCATAGGCACACTGGAGACGAAGTGGAAATTGTGCTGTTTTTTCTCATGATGAGACATTCTCATAGCTCAGTCCAGGAAATCTACAGTAAAGCCATGTGATTTCCTAAGACATTCAGGGCAGGAACCACCAGGCAGTCAGAAAGCAGGTAGTCAAGGAAAGCTAAAGCTTGTGATGAGCTCTCTAGGACCTGAAATCTCAAGATGTGCATTATCAGTGTGCCCTTTCCTGGTATAAACATAGATGCTTGGAGAATGGGGTGCCAAAGAGCAAAAACTTCTTGTGAGGAGGAATGTGTTCAGGAGAGCAGTGTACACTATGCCGACAATGGAGCACATACTTGCAATTGCTAAATGAGGAGTACAGGTTTTCAATCTTCCCCCATTCCCTTCTGTGTGCCACCTCACAGAAGAGATATGCATCATCAGTCAAACATTCCAAAATGCATTCATACTTTAAAGCATCACCTTGCATACCATAAACCTGTATGTAATTTGTTAATTTATTGGAAGCCTATATATAATTTTTATTTGTCAATTGAAAAAAAAACCCTCACCTTTTTATGTATTGGCTCAGTAAAGTTTGAGAGCCTGAATAGATGAGGTTGTTTGAATCAAAGCAAAACTCTGATCTTCTTTAAACTTGGAGTTTTTTTATTGTACTGTTCTTCCTTTTCTTATATTTAATGACTTCAATTTTAGTGTTACTTTAATCATTTGACCAGAGACCCCTCTTTGAGGCTCTTAATGTCTTAGATGTAAGTTTATATCCGGTATATCCTCTTTGGAAATGCCATGTCTTGTACTCGGGGATGGGGGGGGGGTGCCTGTGTGCAAATTCCCTGAGCTACCTCCACACCAGCTCATATGCATGGATTAGCTTTTATTTCTCTATTTCCAATGTCCAAGGAAGGAATTATTCTCCTTCCCCTCCCCCCACAAAAAGCTTTATTTTAGTGTTTTATTGCACTTTCTCTGGTGCTTCTATGCTTGTGTCTTGGGAGGGGTCATTACATAAACTCTCACTTGCCTTTCTGCAGCAAGTTCCTTCCTTAGCATCAAGATTCTGTTGAGTTCAGAGACTTTGTTGAAGACAGTACAATCTTCTTTCTTTCTTCCTTCCCTCCTTCCCTTCTTCCCTCCTTCCCTCCTTCCCTTCTTCCCTCCCTCCCTTCTTCCCTCCCTCCCTTCCTTCCCCTCCTTCCCTCCCTCCCTCCCCTCTCCTCCTTCCTTCCTTCCTTCCTTCCTTCTTTCCTTCCTTCCTTCCTTCCTTCCTTCCTTCCTTCCTTCCTTCCTTCCTTCCTTCCTTCCTTCCTTCCTTCCGAGTCTGGACTTTGAACTCAGTACCTGCAGCTTTCGCTCACTGGCTAGCACTCTACCAACTGAGCCATGCCTCCAACACTGAAAGGGTGATCATTAGAGGATGAATTGCAGCAAAATTAATATAGGTTAGCATATAACAGACTCTATTTATATCCATTGTGTAAACTGTCTTCATTTTATAGCCCCCAAAGCTACTGCTCTTTTCCATCATTGCCATAGCACCTTGACTTACATAAAGGCAGCTAGCTATGATAATCTTTAGATTGGGGCTGGGAAGGTGACTCAGTGGTAGAGTGCTTGCCTTGCATGCATGAGGCCCTGGGTTCGATTCCTCAGCACCACATAAGCCGAAAAAAAAAGCCGGAAGTGATGCTGTGGCTCAAGTGGTAGAGCACTAGCCTTGAGCTGAAGAGCTGAGGGACAGTACCTAGGCCCAGAGTTCAGGCCCCACGACCGGACCCCCCCACCACCAAAAAAAAAGAGAATCTTTAGATTGTTAGGACTCTGAGGGAAAACCCTATGCTTTCAGGCCAGGCAGGGGGCACAGATGAGTGAATCTGGCCAGGCAAAAGACAACAGAAAGTAGAACAAACAGTAGCAAAGTAGAGACCTCAGTCCCATCTACACCCACTGAGGTGTTTTTTATAGCATTAGAACTCAGGATTGTAGTTTACTAGACAAGGTGCTCTATCATGTGAGTTATGCCTTCAGCCCCTTTGGCTTTATTATTTTTCAGGTAAGGTCTCACATTTTTGTTTAGCTACCCTCAGACTGCAATCCTCCTACCTATGTCTCCCTCATAGTGGAGATCATATATGTGTACTGCCACACACAGCTTGTTGGTTGAAATGGGATCTCACAAACATTTTGTTTTGCATAGCCTCCAACTATGACCCTCTTGATTTCTGTCTCTTAAGTCACTGAAATTTGCAGGCATGTGTCACCACTCCTGGCTCTCAGATTCTATCTTTGAAAATCACTGAAGATTAAAAGAAACCCTGTGCAGGCTGAATTCAACCTGGAACCTATCAGCTTGCCAGCATCCATCTAATGTTCCCTATGGCATAGCAGGAAATATAATCTAGACAAAAATAAATTATTTTTTTTCAAGGTTCTATCCTTGAGTATTGGTATTTGAATACTTCTTAGTAAAAAGCCAGGACTAGTCTGGCTTTGGATATCTAATTAGATTAGATTAGATTAGATCTCTTTCAACCTCCCTACTGTCTCCAGCTCTTAACAAAAGAAAAACTTTGTACATAAAGGACTTCCATACATGCTGCTCTTGTTCAGTTAGATGTGGTCAAACTCCTTTGTTGTAGATTTCCTCTAGCAATAGATTCTGAATAGCCTCAGAATCTGAGCAAGTGGGTGGGAAGCCTGTGTGGAAAGTCAGGTCCTGGGCCCGTTTTAATGAATTGACTGAGTGACTGTTATGTAAGTCTGCAGGTCAGGTTTCCCCACCTCAGCAAGAAACACATACAGCCGCTCAATAAATCACTGATTGATGCTGAAATTCACACCTGTCTTACTGGGAGCAGCCTCCAGAGCTTTGACACTGTGGCTTTCCAGTCATGTATGGTGGGCTGGGCCAGCTCTTTGGTCTATAAAGCACCTTGAGAAATGATTTGGCTCAGTTATTGAAGACTTCTCAGAATCACTTCTTATACCCAGATCCTGGCCAGCTGTATCATGTGACCCTGTGCATGGCTGGCCAATAATTGCTTTGATCCCTTCAGTGTCTTGAAGGAGTCAAATATATAGGAAAGGGATAGTGTCCGTTCATGACAAGAACATACTGTGGGAGCAAGATACATCTCGCTCTGAATACCTCCTCTATGAATTGATTGATGCAGTGAACAAACATTACCCCAAGTGTCTCCTGTGTGCCCAGCCTTGTGCCAGACCCTGAGGAGACAAAGGTGAATGAAACAGAAAAATCCCTGCTTTCACCAAGTTTATGTGCTAGTGTGGAGAGACTAGCAGTAAATAAAATAACCAGCTCAGTTATGCATGTGCTCAAAGGGCTGGGTGTTAGGGATGGTATTAAGTAGAAATGGGGAGAGAGGATAGTTTATAGGGAAGGGATAATGGGCAGGACTGGAGGAAGTGAGAGAGTGAATGATGCCATGGAGAGAGTTCCATGAAAGACCCGGGGTGCAGAACATACATGAAGTACTCAAGGAACAGCAGGAAGCCTTCCTTACTTACCTGGGAGGGGGGGGCCTTGCAGTGTAAGAGTTGTGTTGATTGAAGCAACCAAGAGTAATTGGGCCATCTGCAACTGCCTTGAGAGATATAGGAAGCTGCTCTAGAACGTATTTTGAAGAATTTCCTGATTACTTCCACCAGGGTGGTCAGAGAAAGGGAAAAGCCAACGTGTTTGGCTTGAGCTGGGAGACTAGAGATACTATTCAGTGACACGGGGAAGCTGTGGGAGGGAACAGGCAGAGGCACAGAACCAGAAGTTTATTTTTAGAAATATTAAGCAAACACTTCTCTGGACAACTTGCTCGTTTGTAATGAGATAGTAATTATATCTATCTGGAAGATTTGCAATATGTAAAGTACCTAAAACATTGCCTGGTTAAGGCAAAGGAGGTTTGGTTTAGGGGTGCATGCCTGTAAACCCAGTTAGTGGAGAGGTACAGGTAGGAGGATCACCATCTGAGACCAATCCAGTACAAGCATGAGATCCTATCAGAAAAACAAATCAAAGTAAAATGGGCTGGAGGTAAGATCAAGAGTTAAGGGTGCTAGCCTAGCAAACTCAAGATTTTGAGTTTCAACCTAGCATTGAAAAATACTAGTATACTCATTACCTTACTCATGTAACTGTAACTGCTCTGTACAGTATTTTTACAATTAAAAACTTATTTTAAAAAGAAAAATGATAGTAGGCACTGGAAACTGATAGCTTTTGGCAGAATCATTTTTATGCATGATTCCACCTTTAAAAACCAGAAGATAACTAGAGAAGGGGCCGTGTGGTACCCAGGAAGGCAGGCTGGCCTTTCCTGAATACCTTGGATCATTATTTAGATGCTACTTTGATGTGCTCTGACACTACCCTCTCCTTCTCCTATCATAACTGTGTATTACCTGCTCTATTCTCTAGTAGAAGATTTCATTTTCTCTCACCCTGTCTTTATTGCAAGCTCCATGTCTCTCTTGTTCATGATTGTATCCCTAGGGACTCGCACATTTATAAACATTCCATAAATACTGAATTAATTGAATGAGTTGGTATTTGCCTGAGACCATGAATTAGGAACTGGCTTGGTTTGGCTTAGCTCTGGGAATTATAGACCTAGGTAGCTTTTATGAGGTATTTGGTCTGGCCTTAAGACACCCCAAGAAGACTACCAATCTGCCAATCATCCATCTATCCATCAACTCAAGAATTATTTCTAGATTACTACTTTGTGCTAGGCACTAAAAGAGCTATCATGAACTAGCTTGTAGAGTGAAGGGATGGCAAAAACAATGAGCAATATAGTAATGAAATAACTATGTAACCTGCTATGGAGAGAAAGTTAGAGAGAAAAGAGCAGAGGTTGTTGCATGAAATCATGACATAACAAATGAAGAAAACTAGAACTCTTCCACATATATTTTGAACACAGACACAAAGGACTTTTTAAGGTGAGAGGTGGAGGACAAGAAAGGATCAAGAATGGCTCCTAGATTTAGGATTGAGACCTTCCCTGGATGTGAACTTAGCCCAAACTGTTGTGATTTTTCTGAGTTCCAGGGCCATGGGAGAGCCTGGGAAGGAAAGGCCATGGGTACTGGAGATGATAAAGAACCAAGAGAACAAAGCATAAAGCAGTGCTTGTCTCCAGCAGAGACCAACACTCAATGTTCTTGGAAACTGCAGTACAGGAGCTGGAGTGTCTGCAGCTAATGACCAGAAGGAGAGGTGTTACCCAATCACCAAGACAGCTCGAGGCCAGCTCCTGGCACATTTCCCTCCATTCCATGAAGGGTCCCTCGTTCCACACGCCACTGGAATGGAAACCAGATTTAAAAGTGAGCACAGACCTGCCAGCTGGGTACCGTTCAGACATCTGTGGACAATCAGCGTCCCCCTCGTGCATTTGGTCTTGCACACAGCTGGCCGCGTGCTAAAAAAAGTGAACTGTTTTGCTGGCCACTGTTCTATAAAATCCACCAAGTATGCTGTGGGGCTTGCTGGGCTTCTGGGTGAAGAAAGTGGCTTGGTGCATTGTCCCCTCCCTGAAACTTTGTGGGATGGAGAGCATTGAGCCCACTAGCCACTTTTTTTTTTCAGGCAAGCTCCAGGATCACCTCAAACCTAGTGCCTTTAATCATGAGCACCACAGAAATCCTGCCCTTGTTCAGCCTGGGTCATAGAGTTTCTATTCCACAGCCTTTGGGGCCCCTATTTTGCCACTGTGTTTTGGCCAGTTGTTAGTATAGTGCATTCTCTATACCCAGCAGGGATGAATAGCTCCATTTACTTACACTGCTGTGTGCCAATGAGATTGTTTTAAAACAATGCCTCATTCTTACTGCATCCCCTCAGTGATAGGGATGTTCCCATTAGCCATGAAACATTTAATATGCAAACAGACATGGCTAGACCATACATAAAACTAGAACTCTGACCCATGAGCTAAAGCAACCTTCCCAGGAAACTGCCCCTTATCTATAACAAGGAGTCCAGGAAGGCAAACCTTGCAAGGAATGAGACTACCAAGTCTAGTGACATTCCAGGAAGCTAAATCTCTGATATGATTAATAACTGAGAGCCTTCCTAGTTTTTGTCCCTGTGTGCAATATAGGACTACAGAGAAAGCTGAATATGTACCTCTAACCAACTTGTAGCATGTCCCCCACACCACCAGCCTCAAGTCTCCTTTGTCCCGACCTTTAAGTCTCTGCCCAAAATAAATAATGAAGGCTGACTCCCTTTTTAAAGTCAGATCTGAATAAATACCCTTTTCCCTTCTCACGTTGTTGAGAATTATTTCCATAACCATTTGACATTTTCTTTATGAATTTCCAAAAATAACTTTGGGCAACCATATTGAACTATGGGGCAATTAGTGTGTCCATTAAGCTAGTGTAAAAAAGAAAAGAAAAAAGACCTCAAAGTATTATAGCCCAAGTAGGACAAAAGTTCAGTTCCCTTCCATACATGTGACTACGGGGAAAAGGGTGGTCAAATAGCCAGAGTTCTCCTTCCCTGTTGTCTACTCTTCTGTGGGACATTGCATTCACCTTCATGATATCTAGCTCAGTGCCACTGTATCTGTGCTCCAGCCACAGGAAGGAAGAAAAGAGGTGAACAGCTTCTCTTCAGGATGTAACTGGAGGTTGCATGCACCATTTTCTCTTAGAACTGACCAGAACTTACCTATCTGTCCTTACCAAGCCATCAAGACAGCTGGGCAATATAGTCTATCCATATGCTCAGCTAAAACTTGATCTCATTACTAAGATAAAGAACAAGGGACAATGGTCTCAGAGGGCAAAATAGATGGGCTCTCCCATACCCACATAATTTTAGGTATTGAGAAATTTAAAAATACAGGGCTGGGAAAGTCGCTCAATGGTAGAGTGCTTACCTTGCATGCTTGAGGCCCTGGGTTTGATTCGTCAGCAACACATAAACAGAAAAAGCTGGAAGGGGTGCTGTGGCTCAAGTGGTAGAGCGCTAGCCTTGAGCTGAAGAGCTGAGGGACAGTGCCCAGGCCCAGAGTTCAGGCCCCATGACTGACAAAAAAAATCACTTTTGCCCTCAGAGTTTAATAATCCATAAATGATTCATATGTATGGGGGAGACTAGATCTTTTAGCCAGACATTTAAGACTCCCCAGGCTCCAGCTTTTACCTCTTTTCACAACAGCTAGACCCCTCTCCTCCTCTGGGTTTCTACCCTGCAGAACCATGCTGAATCCACCATCTTGCTCTCCGTGTTCAAAACAATTCCTTTCAATATCTCAGCACCTCTCTGGTCCAGGCACACACAGCTAGAATTAGGTGAGCTGACTGGATCACAGTTCTGACTTTTTTGGAGTAATCTTCTAGAGAAGAAAACCCTCTCCATGAAGCATGAACTCCCCTCCCTGACCTAAGCAGCCCCTGCTGATGCCCAGACATACCTTGGAGAACATGGAGAGTCTGGAGGTCTTGGCATCATAAGCTATGTGTATTAACTCCAATACCATAATCTCAAAGATTATGGGTGCTCACCCAAGGGTATGAGCAAAGGGAATGTGAGCTTTCCCCCTATAAAAAGGGGGAAGCTCTCAAGGTGCCCAGATCTACCCACTGACATGTGACATTGATGTGCTAATGTATGTACTGTAGGATCATTTTGAAGACTAATCCATTCCCCATAGATTCCAACTTGGAATCTATGGCCTTTCAGAGGATTCAATGGGCTCTTCATGATTTCATGGGGGTAAAAGATGTGTTCACATCTATTTAGAGAAAAGGTTGCCTGTGCAGTTCTCTGGAGGTATCCTGACCAATGACATTCTGCCCAATGACATTCTGCCCTTTTTCTGTTGATGTGAGCAATTCAGCTCTGGCTTTTGCTCAAACACAACCCCACCTATATTTTACTTGAAAAAGTCCCATAATACTCTCAGCACTTCCCCTTTACCCTTTAGCAGCTTTCCAGAGGATTCCTTCCAAATCTCTTCCTGAAAATAGTTCTGGTAAGTACTATTTCTCCATCCCATTTGTCTTACAACAATGGTTTAGCAGTATAGATGGCAGCCGTGGTAGGTCTCATTCCAGATCTCATCTCAGACAGCTCAGTGCCCACCTGTGTTTACTCTACCTGGCATTGCAGCCACCAGTGTCCACCCAAGACAGTGACCTCTGTCTTCTTATACACACAAAGCCTGGACATGTGACATTCTTAAGTCATTCTCCATTTGGAATACTGATGGGAAAACCGAATGTGACTTATATTTTAAGTCTGTGAAGAGTCACCAGTGTTTCAAGCCTCCTGGCCCCCAGAGAAGCAAATTAAGGGCTTAAAATAAGATAAATTGGGCCTGAGTAGGAGTGAGAAGATTGCCAGTTACAATCTCCTAATTCAAGGTTGCTTGAGAAGGAAAGAAAGAAAGAAGGAAAGAAAGAAAGAAAGAAAGAAAGAAAGAGAGAGAGAGAAAGAAAAAAGGAAGGAAGGAAGGAAGGAAAAAGAAAAAAAAAGAAGATTGGAACCTTTTCCATTTCAATGCCACTTGAATGGTCTGATGTTAAATCTGAGAAAGCAAATGAAAAAAAAAAGAATTATTTCAATTCCAAGAGTTATGTTGTAAGCCCTTAGTAGTGCTGGAGTGGAGGGAGCTTTTTATTCTTTTTTTAAAAATTGTATTTTATTAACTTTAAGTAGTTGTACAAAGGGGTTACCATTCGACAGTTTGAGTGCAATGCATCTTGATCCACATCATCCCTTTCATCTTTGTCCCCCATTCCTCTTAACCCTACTCATCCCCTCAGTTTTCATAGTTTCATAGGCTATGCATTGAATAGTATGACTGTATTCTCCCCTCCCTTCCTCTCTTTGTCTACCCTTCTTTCCCCTTGAAAGTGAGCAGCTTTTTCTGATTGACATTGGCCTCCCACTGCTGTTGGCTTCATAGTCAGGTGCCCTGCATTGCTTTCCACAGGCAGAGAAAATCTACAGACCTCCTATGGTTCTGTCTTGGAGGTTCTTTCCCAGCTTTATCCATTTAGTCTCAGTAATTTGAAGAGGAAGTAACTAGCAGTTTCTTTACATTTAAATGATTACATTGTTCACGTCTCAACACCTGCAAATCCCTGAGAGAGTCCCACTCTATTCTAATTAGCCCACCATTAGCATTTCCAGCTTTCCCCATTTGCTAATAAGAATGAACCATGGGTTGCAGTAATCCCCTCAGAAGTTCAATTATTTTGCATGTGCAGTAACCATCCCAGGATGTCTGCTGTCACAGCAGAGAGCATAAAGATGATGAATAGAAGTTGCATGCCTTACCGCTGCAAGAAGCAATTCTGGCTTACCCTTTCTCTCTAAACAGGTAATACCCAGTTTAAAATCTGAATTTTGAAACAAGGACCAAGATGGTACAGGATATGTTAATGACATGATTTTGGTATCAACACTGTTCCATGAGTCATTATGATTGAAGGAACAGGAAGAACAGGAAGAAGGATAAGAGAAAATTGGAGTGGAGGTGGGGGAAAAGGGAATGTGGGGGCTGATTGAGACTGTTTCAGCCAAGCACTGGGGATGAGGCACGTCTCAGATCCATGCTGATACTCCATGGTACTGAGGAGTTGGAGTCTTGCCTGCCACATCCATCACCCCCTAGAGAGGACAGCCTGCCTTTGTTGATTGATCAGTGGACAAATTGTCAGCTATAGATGGTATATGAATGGTAGTGTGTTATTTTTTTATTCATTTAGGGAAAAATATTGTTCCTTATGCTGAAATCACATTTTTAATCACCTATTTGGGGGGAAATGATAAAGCTATGACAAAAGATATGGAGATTTGGTTTTATTCTTTTAAAAGTTAATTTGTCATTTTATTTTTGTTTGATGGACATTACTGGAGTTTGAATTCAGGGCCTCATGCTTATTTAGGCACTCTATCCCTCAAATAACAGCTCAAGCCTTAATTTGTCATTTTATAATAGGAATTTAGAGTAGTTATTGCTGAAAAATATTGACACCTCACCTGGGCCTCAAGGATAAAAGCCTGGTATCTCTGCTTTCATTTTATGTATTTTCTTTTACTTTGAGTCAGACTCTTGGTCTACATATAGGCATACTTAATCAGGGAGTACCTATCTAAAATATGAAAGACCTGTTTTGAAGATCATCCTCCTTAAAGGCTGAAGGTACAGAGTAACTGGTAACCTTTATAACATCCTGTCCAGACTCCTGATAAAGCACCTGAAAGTCTTTCATCATTGCCCTATACTTGCAGTCACTGTGGATTCCAGGAACAGGAGAGACTTACACATCATCTCATGATGCAACCACCTCAAGCAGAGGCAGTCATATGATGGAACCAGATTGTGGCCTCAAATAAGGATCTCTAGGAGTATCTTGAAGAACCAGAATTGTGATCAGGATCAACCAGATCATTTTGGCCCAGTTTGAACAGGACTGTTTAATTATGTATACTCTCACCCTGTCCTAACTCTCCCTCTATTTAAACATAAACTCAACTCAGTACCATGAAGACCGGCTGAAATGCTTCATCTCTTTCTGAAATGGCTAACTTGATTAAGTTTCCTACTTTTCCATCATCTCTCTTGTGTGCTTTCTTTAGTGTGAGTGACCTATCTTGACATGTTGAGATTTCCCAGAGTCAGGTCTCTGGCCTAGGATTCTGGCTATAATTTGTCAAGATTTAAAAAACTGACTATCCTATGTAGTTTTTTCTCTCATTCTCTTATTTTCTCTCTCTCTCTTTCTCTCTCTCCCCCTTCCTTTCTCTCTTTCGCGCTCACTTCTTTTAATTTCACTGACTTAAATCTTAGAAAATACTCACACTTCTGTTTTCCGAACTTACTGATTTGAACCTGAGAAACTCCTTGCCTAGAGCTCAATTTCTCAGAAGGCTGGATGGACTGGAATTTTTCAGTGGGCACCAACCTCCATAAGTCCTCTCAGCCTGCTTGGAGGATTTGCCTCAGTGTGTAGCAATTCTTTTCTTTGGTGAGTATAGCCATTTGACAATTTTTGAAAATGAATTTTACAAAAATCGTGAGCTCTAAAGACGTGAATAGATTGCCCAAAGCTCCAGGTGTTGGTTTCTGCTTTAGGTAAAAGTAAGGATTTACATTTCCCTTTCTTGCTCAATGATGGTGTGACCTGGTTTACAGGTGGCTTACATTTATATCTGATTTCCTTACTAGGTCTTGATCTACACAAAGAAATTAATATTTCAGTGAGTGAGCAGATCGATCCTATGTCATACAAATCAGCTACCTACTGCCATAACAACAATGTATATACTATATTCATTTGTTATGTTCATGAGTCAGGTTGAATTAGCTTGGGCTCAGATGGGCAGTTCTTCAGCCTCTGCTGAGTTTGCTCCTAAGGCTTTGAAGAAGGCTTGGCTTGTCCTCCTGAAGGCTCTCACAGTGATGCACAGGAGCAAGAGGATGAGAAGCCTCTGCTACCCTCATGTCTGCTAAGGTTCCATTAACTAAAGTCACATAACTGATCCACAATTGGAGAAAGAAGGGTTATAATTACATGGCACAGGATGTGGGTACAAGGAGAGATGAAGAATTGGACTACAGAAATCTTCTTTAGGGCTGGGAAGGTGGCTCAGTGGTAGAGCGCTTGCCTTGCATGCATGAGGCCCTAGGTTCGATTCCTCAGCACCACATAAGCAGAAAAAAAAAAGCCAGAAGTGGCGCTGTGATTCAAGTGGTAGAGCGCTAGCCTTGAGCTGAAGATCTGAGGGACAGCACTCAGGTCCCAGAGTTCAGGCCCACGACCGGACCCAACCCCCACCCACCAAAAAAAGAAATCTTCTTTATCCATGGAGATACATTTCAAGACTGTCCCCCACCACACACACACAGAGTGGAATCCTAGAAACTATAGATAGTTCTAAACCCTACATATACTATCTTTTCTCCTATACACATATGCATATGATAAAATACATAAGTTTATTTTTATAATTTAAATGAGCTTAAATGTATACATTAGGCCTAGTAAGAGATTACCAAGAAAAACAAATGGTAAAATAGAGCAATTGTAACAACATATCATAATAAAAGAAATTCTCAGAATGGCTCACCATTTAAACCATATGAAGAGTTTATTTCAGAATGGTTCACCATTTAAACCATATGAAGAGTTTATTTCTGGAATTTTCTATTGAATACAGTCATCTTTCACTATATTGTGGTTCACTTATTTTGGCTTCTTTGTTGTTGTTGTTGTTTATTTTTTAATATGTAGTGATTCCTCACCTACGGAATTCCTTACCTAGTGGAAGTTACTCTCTAGAGACTCCTGAGATAGGGGAAAATCCACGAAGTAGCAATAAGTGAGCCACGATATAGTGAGAGACAACTGTCTAACTCTGCTATTCATGAGTTTTCACCTGGGTGGGGGGTCTCTGGAACTTAACTCCCTCGGTAGGTGAAGGATCATTGAAATGCCAGACCATTTTTGTCTACAGATAGTCTACAGATAACTGAAACGTTATAGCTGTCAGTCTACTGCAGAATACTTTCTAGGTTTCTCTGAAAGTAAATCTGAATTTGGGATGGGAGTTGGATCTTACAAACACTTTTCCTTTCCTTTCCCATCCTCACACCTGTGCTCCTTTAGCAGGCAGCCCTGTGGAATTCATATGAGGTGGCGGGTGTGTATGGATAATTATTAATAAATAACAAACACCTCACTGGAATCCTTCAATTAGGGAGAGGTGATACAGCCTAGTGTTGCTGCTTGTTTGCAACCAAGGTGTCCTCCGCATCCCCACACATTTGTGAAGTGTTTATAGACAGATAAGTGCGATTTAAGCAGCACATCTGCCGCCAGAGTTGTCACACAGCTGTGTTATTGTAGCAGCCTGTTCTCGCCATTTCCACCCCCCCCCCCCCCCCGTGGAAGCGTAGAGTGTCTGGGAGCTTAATGAAGTATTGGTGAATAGAGACCTTCTCCAGTAGTAGAGGAGACAGCTCAAGGAGGCCGGGCTCCATGGATAGCAGTCCCTCAGGCTGGGCAATTGGGGTGTGATCTCGGATTTGATCTTGGCTTTTTGTCATTTCTTGGCTTAGGGTGTTAGGATTCTGATTTTTAGTAAAGGCAGTGAACCTCAAGCAAAGCTAAGATATGAAGGTTTCTGGAGGGACTCAAAAGTGGGACCACAGTTGGGCCTTAGGAAGGAAATTTGTCTGGAACCACAGGAAAGAGGGTGGTTCTCAAGGTTTTCTGTGGGCCTGCGTCACCAGCTTCTGATCATGGGGCAGGCAGGAGATGGTGGCTTCCCACTTTTTGGGTGGGTCCCGGCCACAACTGGATCATGACTCAGTCTCCAATTTCATTTCCTGGGGTGGGGGAGGGAATCGAATTGGTTTTTAACTTTGCCCCAGGATGCACTAAAAAGAGAGAGAAAGACAGAGAGACAGAGAAGGAAGGGAGGAAGGAAGGGAGGAAGGGAGGGAGGGAAGGAGGGAAAGAGAAAGAAAAAGAGGCTGGAATGGGTTCAAACTAGTTTGTAAAGGTGAATTCCTTGTTGGTTGGACAAGCACTTTAAGTATATTGTGATATGCAGCAAGGGATTTAGCCCCTACAAGCCTATTTCTTTACCCACATCTCTCAATTATTGAGAAAGTGGAATAAACTCAATATGTTAAGAAGAGAAATAAATAAAAATATTGTGAAAATAACTCTGTAAAGTAGTAATCTGTTTACATAATAAATTTGTTTGCTGAGTTTACCTAATGGTTTATAAAGTATTAATCCTCCAATTCATACCCTGTGAAATTACTTAAACAGTAAGGATGGTAGGTCTGAGATCAGGCAGGAGTCCCTGAAGGTCCTATTTCTTTATTTTATTTTATTTTATTTTATTTGAGAACATACTGTACAGAGGGGTTACAATTACATGGGCAGGATAATGCATACATTTCTTACCAAGCATTGCAGTCTCCTCCTTTGTTTACCCTTCACCTCCCTTCCCAGCCTCCCCCCTCCCCTCTCATTGTTGCAACAGGTCCACCTGAATCCTTAAACGACTTGTTTGTCCCCATCTCCTCCACATGTTATACTGACATCAAATACAGTGAAAGCGGGGGTTACACTGTGGGGGAGGGACATACAAAGCAACAAAGAAATAATCTTATAAATGCGTTAGAAACTCATGCATGAAAGAAACGAAAACATTAAAATGCATATTTAAGGGTTCGTTTTCCTAACATCACATAATCTGACCTTTTCCGCTTGACTCATACCTATACTAGATATTGCAAATAAGGGAAACCATGGGACCTATGTTTCTTTGGGCCTGGCTTACTTCACTTAATATAATTTTTTCCAAGCCTTTCCATTTCCTAACAAATGGGGCAATGTCATTCTTTCTGATGGAGGCATAGAATTCCATTGTGTATATATACCACATTTTCTTGATCCATTCATCTACTGAGGGGCATCTGGGTTGGTTCCATATCTTAGCTATGGTAAATAATGCTGCAGTAAACATAGTTGTGCTGGTAGCTTTAGTGTGGTCTTGTTTGTTAACATTTGGGTAAATGCCCAAAAGTGGGATTGCTGGGTCATAGGGGAGTTCTATGTGAAGTCTTTTGAGGAACCTCCATACTGCTTTCCAAAGTGGTTGAACAAGTTTACATTCCCACCAACAATGAAGTAAGGTTCCTTTCTGTCCACATCCCCTCCAGCATCTGTTGTTGTTAGAGTTCTTGATTTTTGCTGTTCTAACTGGAGTGAGGTGATATCTCAATGTTGTTTTGATTTGCATTTCTTTTATGGCTAGGGATGTTGAACATTTCTTCATGTGTCTATTGACCATCCTTCTTTCTTCTTCAGAGAAGCTTCTCTTTAAGTCTTTTGCCCACTTATTTATTGGGCAGTTGTTTCTTTGAGGATTTGTTGTTGGGTGGTTTAATTTTTTGAGTTCCAAGTATATTTTAGATATGAGACCCTTGTCCATTGTATGGCTAGTAAAGATCTTCTCCCAATCCGTGGGCTTTCTATTGATCTTGCTAGCTATGTCATTTACCCTGCAGAAGCTCTGCAACCTTATGCAATCCCATTTGTTCAACCTTTCTTTGATTTGTTGTGTTTCCGGGTCTCTATTCAGAAAATTTCGGCCTGAGCCAAGGAGACCTAGGGTTTCTCCTATTCCATCCTGTAATGTTTTCAGAGTGTCTGCTTTGAGTTCAAGGTCTTTGATACATTTGGAGTTGATTCTGGTGCAGGGTGATATATAAGGATCTAGCTTTAGTTTTCTACATGTAGTTAACCAATTTTGCCAGCACCATTTACTGAAGAGGCTGTCTTTCTTCCATTCTATTGTTTTAGCTCCCTTATCGAAGATTAGATGGCTATAGGTCTGTAGGTTCATTTCTGGGTTTTCAATTCTATTCCATTGGTCCTGAGGTCTGTTCTTATGCCAATACCAAGCTGTTTTGATTACTATGGCTTTATAGTAGAGTTTGAAATTTGGCATTGATATTCCTCCAGCAGTGTTCTTTCCGTTGAGGAGCGTTTTTGCTATTCAGGGTCTTTTATCGTTCCATATGAATTTTTGGATTGCCTCTTCTATTTCCTTGAAGAATGAGGGTGGAATTTTGATAGGTATTGCGTTGAATTTGTAGACAGCCTTGGGAAGTATTGCCATTTTCACGATGTTAATCTTTCCAATCCAGGAGCATGGGAGGTTTTGCCATTTTTTAAGTTCTGTGTTGATTTCTTTTTTCAAGATTTTAAAGTTTTCATCATAGAGGTCCTTCACTTCTTTAGTTAATTCCTAGGTATTTTATTTTTTGTGGGGCTATTACAAATGGAGTTGCTTTCCTAATTTCAGCCACACTTTTCTCATTGTTGGCATACAGAAAAGCCATTGATTTTCGGGGGTTAATTTTATAACCTGCTACTTTGCCAAAATTTTGAATCAGCTTGAGTAATTTGGAAGTGGAGTCTATGGGATTCTTTAAATACAAGATCATGTCATCTGCAAAGAGGGAGAGTTTTATTTCTTCTTTCCCTATTTGGATCCCCTTTATGTCTGCATCTTGTCTTATTGCTGTAGCTAGGCATTCTAATACTAGATTGAAGAGAAGTGGGGAGAGTGGGCATCCTTCTCTTGTTCCTGAGTTAAGAGGAAATGGCTTTAGTTTTTCACCATTGAGTATAATGCTGGCTGTAGGTTTGTCATATACAGCCTTTATTGTATTGAGGAATGTTCTATGGATTCCTAATTTTTCCAAAACCTTCATCATAAAGGGGTGTTGGATCTTGTCGAATGCTTTTTCTGCATCTATTGAGATAACCATGTGGTTCTTGTTCTTGCTCCTGTTGATGTGATGAATAATATTAATTGATTTGTGTATATTGAACCAGCTTTGCATCCCTGAAATGAATCCTGTTTGATCGTGGTGTATGATTTTTTGGATGAATTGTTGAAGTCGGTTGGCCAAAATTTTGTTGAGAAGTTTTGCATCAATGTTCATCAAAGAAATGGGTCTATAGTTCTCTTTCTTTGATGAGTCCCTGCCTGGTTTTGGGATGAGGGTTATGATGGCTTCATAGAATGTGTTCAGTAGTGAGCTTTCTCTTTCAATTTCATTGAAGAGTTGGAGGAGAATTGGTGTGAGCTCTGCTTTGAAGGTCTTGTAAAATTCCGCTGTAAAACCATCTGGTCCTGGACTTTTCTTAGCTGGGAGGTCTCTTATTGCTGTTTCTATTTCAATGCTTGATATGGGCCTGTTAAGATAGTTTAACTCATCTTGGTTTAGTTTTGGCATGTCAATATTTGCTAGGAAAAGGTCCATTTCTGTCAAGTTCTCAAACTTATTAGCATAAAGTTTTGAGAAGTATTCCCTTATAATGTTCTGGATCTTGGTTGTTTCTGTGGTGATGTTTCCATTCTCATCTCTGAGTTTATTAATTTGGGTGTGTTCTCTTCTTTTTCTGATAAGATTTGCTAAGGGTCTGTCAATTTTGTTAAGTTTTTCGAAGAACCAACTCTTTGTTTTGTTGATTCTTTCTATAGTTTTTTTGGATTCTAATTCATTTAATTCTGATTTAATTCTGATTATTTCTTTCCATCTACTGGATTGGGGTTTATCTTGCTGCTCTTTTTCAAGGAGGTTTAGATGTGTCATTAAATTGTTAGTTTCAGATCTCTCCAATTTGTTGATGTAGGAGCTCAGAGCTATAAACTTGCCTCTGAGTACTGCCTTTGCTGTGTCCCAGAGGAGCTGGTAATTTGTGTGTTCATTTTTGTTGAATAGCATGAACATTTGAATTTCCTTTCTAATCTCTTCCATGACTCACTCATGATTCAGCAGTGTGTTGTTCAGCCTCCATGTGATACCGGACTTTCTTTGGTGGCTTTTGGTGTTGAGTTCTAATTTTATTCCCTTGTGGTCAGAGAGAATGCAAGGTATAACTTCAATGTTTCTGAATTTAGACAAGTTTGCTTTGTGGCCTAAAATGTGGTCTATTTTAAAAAATGTTCCATGTGCTGCTGAGAAAAACGTGTATTCTGATGCTGCTGGGTGAAATGTTTGGTAGATGTCTGTTAAGTCTAGTTGATCTATGCAGCTGTTTAGATCTGCGGTTTCTCTGTTGAGTTTTTGCTGAGTTGATCTATCTAGTAGGGAGAGTGGTGTGTTAAAATCCCCAACAATTAATGTCTTGGGATCTATATAGGATTTGAGGGAAAGTAGTGTTTCTTTGATAAATTTGGGTGCGCCATTGTTTGGCGAATAGATATTTAGAATTGTAATATCCTCCTGAAGGAGAGATCCTTTAATTAGTATGTAGCGACCTTCTTTATCTCTTCTCATGAATTTTAATTTGAAGTCTATTTTATCTGATATTAGGATTGCAACTCCCACCTGTTTATGGGGGCCGTTTGCTTGGTAGATTTTGTTCCAGCCTTTAACATTGAAAATGTGTTTGTTTTTACGGGCAAGATGTGACTCCTGCAGGCAGCAGATAGAAGGGTCTTGTTTTTTAATCCAACTAGACAGTCTATGTCGCTTAATTGGAGAGTTCAGTCCGTTAACGTTAAGAGATAGGACTGAGAGGTATTTGGGAGTTCCTGCCATGTTATCTACCTTCTTGGGGGCTGTGAAAACTGGGTTCTTCCTATGGTTCTTGGATTCTCAGTTTGGGTGCAGTTTCTTGGCCTTTTTTGCAGTCTTGTTGGTTTTCTATGTGTAGGACATCTTTAAGAATCTTTTGTAGGGCTGGTTTGGTGGAGATGTATTGTTTCAATTTTTCTTTGCTGTGGAAGTTTTTTATTTGGCCTTCAGTTATGAAGGAGAGTTTAGCTGGGTACAGTATTCTTGGTTGATAGTTGTTTGTTTTTAGGGCATGGCATACATCATTCCAGGCTCTTCTTGCTTTGATTGTCTCTGCTGAGAAATCTGAGGTGATTCTAATTGGTTTCCCTTTATAGGTGATTAACCTTTTCTCCTTGACAGCTTTAAGGATCTTTTCCTTGTTCTGAGTTGATCCTGTGTGGATTATAATGTGACGGTGGGATGTCCTATTCTGGTCTGGTCTATTTGGGGTTCTAAAAGCTTCTTGTATCTGAATAGGCCTATCTTTTTGTATGTTTGGGAAGTTCTCTGCTAGGATCCTGTTAAACAAATTTCCTAGACCATTAACTTCTGTTTCTAGGTGCTCCTCTACACCCATTATCCTTAGATTAGGCCTTCTGATGGTGTCTTCCAGGTGTTGGATAGATCTATCATATTTCTTGGACTTGTCTTGGATGGTTGTATGTTCGTTCTCTATAATATCTAGGCTGTCTTCAATCCTTGAGATTCAATCTTCTGCATGGTCTAACCTGCTGTCAAGACTCTCTACTTTGTTTTTTATCTCTTTTCCTTCTAATTGGTCAGCTTTGATGGCTTCAAGTTCTTTGTTGAAGCCTGTTTTAGGTCTTGTATGAATCTCTTTACTTCCTTAATTTGGTGTTCAGTGTTTGTCCTCAAATCACTTAGTTGATTGGTTATGGTTTCTTTGGACTCCCATTCCTTCTGTTGGGTTCCATTCAGCATTCCCTTTGTGGTCTCCTTGACTTCCTTCAGCTCTTTGTTAATGGATTCCATGAATGCCTTTAGTGATCTTTGTGTGTTCTCTACCTGGTCTCTCAATTCCTGTATTACTCTTTGATTAGCTTCCTCGCATTCGTGGGATTCCTGCAGTTCTCTTTGAGTGTTCTCAGCCTGCTCATGCCATTCCTCCCTTTCTCTTTGAGTATTCTCAAGTTGTTCACGCAAATCCTGTATCAGTTTTTGAGTAGCTTCCTCACGCTTATGATATTCCTGTATAAACTTCTGGGATGCCTCCTCTCTCTCCTTATCACGCTCATACAGAGTCCTTTGTACATTGTCAAACTGCTCATTTATCATGTTTGCCAGTAGTGTTTGTAGAGCTATTTGGGAACTCTCCTCTGGATTATTCATTATCTGTTCTAATCCCTGATTATCAAGATTGGGAATTGAGATACCCAAATTTGCTATTTTTCTTGTGTTTTTCCGGCTTACTCTGCCCATTTGAGATGAAGATAGCACCAGTTTTGTGCTAGAACACTATCTTAAGGCAACCATCAACCAAAGTTTGCATTTGTACAGTCAATAGTCTACAGATACAATCTAGTTCAACAGATACATCTATTCAACAACTATATGTTAAAGGACTTCGAACCGCAGAGAAGAATTTGGAAAACCAGAAATTATTAGGGTTAGGGAGAGATGTGGGTAAAAAATAGGAATAGATTGGTGTGGGGAGGCACAGGGAGAGTTAACTATGTCCTAATCACAATGCAGGAAATGGGTTGGGTAGAATGCAAGCAGAGAGAGAGAGAAAAAGAAGAAAGGAAAAGGGGAATGAAAAGAGACCAGAAAAAAATAGAAACGTAAAAATTAATGTTATTATAGAGATTAAAAGACCATCTATTTAGAGAGGAATGTGAATATGTTGAGAGAAAGGGAGGGACATAGAGGAGATGTGAAAAACTTTTAAAAAATGCTTAAAATATTATATAGGTATAAAGAGGTAGTACTGCTATTAATGAATTTAAGTCTCAGAGGTTTTGAATTGAGTAATAAATTTGTGGATTAAGTGTGTACACAATGGAGGATAGGGTCTACTAGTTACGGGTTTATCTGAGGATGTGCAGGACAAAGAGTTAAGTCACATAAAGAAGAACAAAAGAGAGGAAAAGGTGAAAAGGATAGGAAAGGGAGAAGAAAAGATCAGAAGTTCAGTAGAGCTAGACAAAAAACAAAAAGATAATTAAGAAAGAAAGAGAAAGAAGACAAGAAAAGAAAGGAAAACACTCATTCATGTATTCCTAAAATAAAAATTATAAGAGGAGAAAAAAAAAGTTACTGGAAAACAATTATTTTTTCAGAAGAGGCAAAAATTAAAGATTAATAAAAGTTTTAGAAGAGGAAAAATTTATATATATATATATATATATATATATAAGGTAACAAAAAAACAAAAAACAAACAAAAAAAGAAAAGAAGAAGAAGAAAAAAAAGAAAAAAGAAAAAAAAGTTCTTTGATTTTTTTGGGGGGGGGAGGGGTGGAAAGAATCCTGTATCTCTCTTTTGTCTGTAACCAGTCTCTTGTTGCAGTCTCTGGTCAGCTTAAGGTCCTGTGGCTTGATTGGTTTCTTGTCAGTTTGTTGGAACAGGCAGAAAAATGCTCTGCTTTACCCAAGATTTTGAGATCCCCTTCCCAGGTTAGTTTACTGGGAGGGTGATCTGCTTTGAGAATTACAAAAGAGGGGGATGCAGTGATGAGGCTAGGTTCTGGGTAGAGTTGAGGCCTTTCAACAAACAGTAGCTTTTCCCTGGGGCTATTTTGTGAAAAAACTCACAGCGCCCAGCCTGGAGCCGTTCTCAGCGTTTCTGTTTTTCAATTGATTGTGGTGGCTGCTAGAGGGAGTGGCAGCCTCTGGCTCTGGTTACCCAGTGAGGAAAGCCACTCCAATGGCTGGTGCCTGAGCTGAGTGACTTTTCCCTGGATGGAGCTGAGTCTGGCAGGTCACTTCGCCGTTAAGTTCTTGTGACCTGCTAAAAGACTCGTTTTATTCCAAGGCCTGAGCTGGAGCTAGCAGCTCCTCCGAGCTTTGTCGATATCCAAGATGGAGATCACCGGTGCTGGGGGGGGAGGGGTGGCCTTCCCTCCTCTGCTCCCTGAGAAGGAGTGAGGACGTCGGGCTTGTACTCACGCCGAGTCTTGGATCCTGGGTCGTCTCTGGTCTGCAAACTGCAGGATGAAGATGTCCGCTCCTTGTCGGTTCTTGCTGGTGTTGAGTAGAATCCACTTGTCTGCTGCATCTGGCTCCTTCGTCCCGGACTCTCTGTGTCTCAGGTATGACCCCACGGCGGTGGTCACCGCCGCGACCCTGCCGCCGCAGTGGCAGCTGCTGGCAGGCGCTCAGATGTGTCTCCTTGGCTTCCCCTCTCTTGACTAACTCTCTGTCCTGTGATGGCACACTTGGTGTGATTTTCTGGCTTAGGACTGTTCACTGGAACTCTAAAACTGCTTTCTATGCGAGAGCTTGTTCAGATTCCAGCTTCTCCTCCGCCATCTTCCCGGAACTCCTTGAAGGTCCTATTTCTATGTCCAGATTAATAGGATACTGATTACAGGCTTTGCCAAAATAACTATCCAAAGCTTCAGAAACAGGTTTTAAGATTATATTCAGTTTTTTAAAAAAATTGTTGGGTCACCTATTCTTACTGCAAAACCTTCAGATATTTTAAGATAATTATTATATATAAGATAGCAATGATAATATTGTTGAAATCTACATTTCACTGTGAAGCAAAATGTTGCCCGTTACCTGCTATCACCTCAACCCTGAAAAATCCCATTAATAACATTGCTACAGGTCTCTATTTGAAATGGCTTTTTGCAAATGTGTACCACATTCACATACACACTATTCAAGATTGTGTTTTTATCTTTTCTACAAAATGACATCATAGAGTGTATAGCCTTTGAACTTCCTGCTCATTAGTTCTTTCCATTCTGTATATTCAGGACTAGTGTTCTAACACCATGGCTTAATATTTCTTTGCAAGACTGTATCTCTAGGCTTCTACTGTTAGATATCCCCTAAGTATTAAATAGAACCATGTGTTGTTATCTAGACAGACAGTACTAGAGAACAGTGAAATCAAAATCAAAATTTGTTCTTTCATAAATATCTCTTTATTTTTTCAGAACCATCCCAAAAGCCTTTGGAGAAGAGAGAAATGGTAGGAAACCCATGCAGAGGCAGAGGCAGAAGCAAAAATAAATGCAGTTGGTGGTTGAGCAGTGACAGGTTATCCAGCCCCTTGCAGCACTGGAGTTGACCCATTAGAACTCCAGGCTTCAATGGATTCATGGGAAAAAACATAATGGCTTTATCTTTAGATATAAGAGCCCAAAATAGTACTAAGAAATGTTTATAGATAGCTCAACTGACAAGCCTGAAGGTTTCCATACTGACTTTAATGTCTATATATAGAGGGAGGGGGGAGAGAGAGAGACAGAGAGAGAGAGATACAAAGCCATCCAAAATTTATAGTCCACATCAGACAGGCTAAAAGGAAGACAGTTTTGCGCTGTTCATGGGATAGTGCTTCTCTCTTCCTGCTAGTCTGCCCTTGAAACAGAATGTTTATTCAATTTCCTCCTGGTGCCTTGTCCTTATCTAACCGAGATAATAGAAGAGCTTTTGGGTAAGCTGTGAATCTCTTAACATTCTAGCCACCAGAGTTAGGCCAAATGAGAGAAGGCATCCTCATTCATCCACTCATCAACCAATATTCATTGAATGTCTATCTGCCATCTGCAGAATCCTACCCTACATATGCAGGATTCAGCCCCCAACTCAGAGAGCATAGGTTTTATAGAGGAAAGATTAAAAAGTAGATTAAATTATATAGTATATTTTAAATGATGAATGTTATAAAAAATAAACTTGGAAAGGGAGCTAGAGATTAGTGACTGGGGCTTTCCCATTTCCAACATGTACTATATTGTTTCCTGGGCTGCCTTAAAATGCCTCAAATAAGATGGCTTAAAACAACAGAAATGTAATCTACTACAGTTATCAAAATGAGAAATCAAGGTGTCAGAGAGGTCATACTTGCTCTGAAAGCCCCAGAGGAGAAGTCTTCCTTGCCTCTTCTAGTTTTTGGTGGTCTAACCATCATCAGCGTGCCTTGGCTTGTGAAGGCATAACTTCAATCTCTGCTTCCATTGTCACATGGTCATCCTCCTGTGTCTCTGTGTCTGAGTGTCCTCCTTATCATTATCCTATTCTGATATGACTCATTTCACCTTGGTTTCATCTACAAAGACTTTAGTAAGGTAGAATTCATGGTTATAAATTAGGACTTCATATATCTTTTGGGAGGACACATTTAATTTACAGTAGTAGATAGGAATGTCTCAGTGAAAGACTGACATGTGAGCAAAGTCAAAATAGTGAAGGAGTAAGTCATACAGATATCTGGGTAAAAGAATTCCAGGCAGTGGGACAGGAGAGTGCAAAGGCCTGGAGGTGAGAGGATAACTGGAATGTTGCAGGAACACCAAGTGGTCATTGTGGTAGGAACATGGGGACAAGGACAAGAGGAACTGGTGACAAGGTTGGAGAGGAAACTGGCCTGTCCTAGGGTTTTACTGGATAAGGAACTGAGCAACAGGATCTGACTTGTGGTATGAAAGGCTCTCTTGCTATTGTGTTAAAAACAACTGGAGTGTTGTGACCCAAGCCAAGATATGCCAGCAACTACCAGGAGCTGGATGAGGCAAAGGGCGAATTCACCCCTAAAAGTCAGAACTCCAAGGTTCAGATCTATGCTCTTGAGATCTATGAGGAAATAAATATTAAGTAAAGAAGAAGTAAGAGGAAGGAGGAGGAAGAGGAAGAGAAAAAGGAGAAAGAGGAAGAGGAAAGGAGAAGGAGAAAAGAAGAGGAGGGGGAGGAGAAGCAGCAGGAAAAAAAAGAAAAAAGAAAGAGGAGGAGGAAGAAAAGGAGGAGGAGACAAAGACCAAGATGAAGAAAATACTGAAGAGGAAGAGGTTGGAAACTGGGAGGCATAATCATTGTATGAAAGGATTGTTTGCCTTGGTGGTTTTTCTGAAGAAAATATGTTTCATTATTAAACACAGAAGAAAAATCAATTGGAAGATTGCTGAGAAGTGGCATTCTAAGCAGAAGAGAAAGTAACCATTAGACCACAAGCAGAAACAGTGTAGACCTTACAAAAGAGCCCTGGATATCTCTCCAAGGAGGGCTGACACCAACTCACTAAGACATGTGAAAGAAATATTCATGGGGCTGGGAAGGTGGCTCAGTGGTAGAGCACTTGCCTTGCATGCATGAGGCCCTGGGTTTGATTCCTCAGCACCACATGAGCAGAAAAAAGCTGGAAGTGGTGTTGTGGCTCAAATGGTCGAGTACTAGCTTTTGAGCACAGAGAGGCTCAGGCACAATGTACAGACCCAGAATTCAAGCCTCAGGATTGGCCAAAAAAAAAAAAAAGAAGAAAGCAATATGCATGTACAATGTCAACTCCACAAGGAGTTGTATCCCAAAATCAGAACAAAGTACCTACAGAGTGTTTATTGACTGACTTAGACATGCATTGAATGATTGATTGATTACCTAAATGGATGAATGAATGAGCAATGAAAAATAATATCTCTTATTTTCCTCCTATCTCTCAGCTTCATGTATGTTTAGTTGTCTAATGGCAAGAATTTTGTTTTGTTTTTTGTTGAAATAGGCTCTCACTTTGTAGTCCACACTGGTCTTCAACTTGCAATCCTCCTTCCCACACTCACAAATACTTGGATTATAGACAAGTGCCACCATGTCTGGCAAGACTTTTTTTTAAAACAAATTTCTGGAAAATTATTTCAAACTCCAGCTGAAGATGTCTACCTATTTCTGACAAAGGTTGTTTATTCATAGTGACTGAGCAAGGGAATAAGATCCTGGACATTGGAGTTGGCACAAGACACTCAAGGGAAATGTGCTGGAGAGTGGCCAGTCCCCAGGACTCTCCCCAGGACCTCATGGCATAAGCACCCCACGATCAACATGATGGAACAGCACGAGAAAGCTGACAAAGACAAAAAACCCAATGCAAATCCACAAGTATTTTTGAGGCAATAAAAACTAATAGAGGAATGATAGATTTTTTAAAAAAGCTGGGCGCCGGTGGCTCATGCCTGTAATCCTAGATACTCAGGAGGCTGAGATCTGAGGATCGAGGTTCACAGCCTGGCAGGAAAGTCCATGAGACTCTTATCTCCAATAAACCACCAGAAAACTGGAAGTGGCACTGTGCCTCAAGTAGTAGAATGCTAGCCTTGAGCTGAAGAGCTGAGGGACAGCACCCAGGCCCAGAGTTCAAGCCCCACAACCAACCAAACAAAATGAAACAAAGAAAAAACACTACACACCCTTCTGTAACACAAAACAAAATCCTTCACAGAATTAAAAAGAAGACAAAGCTAAAGAAAGATTTTTGCAACCCATCTAGGTAACTAGGGTTTATTGTCTAGAACATTTAAAGGATCTCCACAAGCCCTCCATAAATAAGAAAAAAATAAGCCATCAATTTAAATAGGAGAAAATGCAAACTTATGAAAATGTGTTTAATCTCACTGACAATTAGAGAAGAATTAAAACAATAATGTACATACCCATTGCAGTGGTAACATTAAAAAAATGTGGTCAGATGGAATTTGGCCAGAGTGTGGGAAGCAGATGTGATCACATGATCCCAATGGAAGTGTAAATTAGAAGGGCCACTTTGAGGAGCAATCTGGTAGTACCTACTAAAAAGAATTGAAATTCCCATCCCATTTAACCAAAGTATCTCACTCCTCGGTAACTATTCTGAAGAAATACTCATTTTTATGCATACCCATGATGTTCAATGCAATAACAATAAAAAGAGGAAACAATCTGAATATCTAACAGTGGGAAATTATGAGACATACTTGAGAGTAGTATGCAACATTTTTAAAAGAAAAGGAGACTAAGTGGTAAGATTGTTTTTCCTTGGAATGGACAACTGAAGATAATTAAGGCCTTACCTTTGCAGGAAAATTTCTACAGTAATTAATAATTTCAAACTCCAGCAGAAAACCTAACCATTTCCAACAAATATTGATTTTTCATGATCTTCAAGATATTATTAAAAACCAAAGGAACCCGCAGGAACTGAAAATAGGGTACTATTTATGAAACTAGGAAAGAAGGTGAAAGACATGACTAATGGTATGTGGGCCCCCATAAGTATGTACATAACAGAAAGAACTAGAAGGAAATATAGCCACTAAAAATATGGTGATTTAACTCTGGGAAGGGAGAGGAAAGATGAGGGGGAAGTTTACTTTTACAAGAAGACATTATATTATTACTTGAGTGGTTGAAAATGAATTATTCAAAATACTAAAATAAATTATAAACATTGTAAGAAATCAATAGAGGAGTATGAGGAAATTGTTGGGCTTCATGGGAAGTAAGAATGCTGGGTTTTCAGAAGTGATGTGTGGAGGGTACGGCCTAACATGTAGGATTCCTCTCAGTGGCAGGAAGAATCTGAGTGGGGACTGGGGTCCTTGAAGCATGATGTGCTTAGAGAACAGGAAAGGGCTTGCTGGATGTATACTTCTAAAAATGGATGCATACTTTTTCTAATTATAAGTCATCCCTGTTTATTTTCCCAAAAGCCAACTGACACAGAAAAATACAAGGAAGAAATAAATATCACCCCAAATTCCATCTTCCATAGGCAATCACTACCGGCATTTGGGTGTATTTACTTCCCGTGACTGTTTCACAGGACCCGAGCATAGTCATTGCCCATCAACTAATAGCTTTCATTGCAGCCCTTGGAACAAAATGATTAGTCCCAGAGCACTAGGTTGGGATTCAAGCAAAGTGTGTCTTCATTCATATCCCCAGGTAGGCCATGTAAAAGAAGGAATTATCCAAAAATTCACAGCCCTGCAGGTGAAAGGGAGGCCTTTTAGATGGTTTAAACATTGTTTTTTTAGGTGGAGGAAATAACTATTTCTCAGAACTGCACCTTACCCCTACTAAAATGTCTGTTTCACGTCATACACTGTCAGCAAAAGGCCAATGGTCATCATTGTTTTCCAGGAGGAGAGAGGACAGTTGGCTGGATGCCAGGGGCATGGCTGGACCTACTGAACTTGTTTTCAAAACAGCCCAAGGTTCTTGACCAATGAAACAAAGGCATTTGGATTTCAAATGCTTAGGTGGAAAAGTGCTTTTCTTCATTCCTATTGATAACCCACAAGACCTTTATGGCCAGTTGCTTGTCGACAAGAGAGGCTTAAGAGGTAGGATAGGAGGTTGCTGAAATGTTCCAAACTGGGACAGGAACTGGGATGGCTAGCTGATAGCTCTATTTAGGGTAGATGCTTCATTTTTCTCCTTAGAAGGGCAGAAATTGTCACAGACTCATGTTAGGGTGCTCAGATAAAGCCATGTTTCCAAGGTGTCTCTGATTGGAAGTCAGGTAAGGGATTGGCTATAGTTTACAGCTTTTCCTGGATTGTAGATGGGCACAAGTAGAGACGCTGTGCCTTTTCTAGTAGTCCTATTTTGATAGCACCTTCCATCCAACACAGCCATAATGACTGGAGTCTGACAGTATAGGGAAATTTTTATCCAATTCTATACCATACTTCATCTCAAGGAACTTGTAATCTAGTGGCTCAGACAGATACAAAAGGAAATGACACTAATACAGATGGCATTACATAGATTAACTATAACCGCTGCAAGGGAAGAGTAGGAAGGCAAAGGCTAAGAGTGAGCACAATAGTTTTCCAGCAGACCATGTATAGGGGTGCCTTTAGTAGTCAGGGCTTTTTCCAGCAGCCAGCCAGGCTATTGGTTGGTGTATTATGAAGTGTGTTCACTGTTTCCACAACATTAACCCAATCTTCTAGCTTCTTTCTTTTCCCTTATTCTGACTGATCACAGGTGTGCCTAAGGATCATCCTTGGGTGCTGAGTCAAGTCATAGTGTCAGTTGGATCAAGTGTTGGGCAAACATACTCATAAGGGCCATAGATTGAGTGTAGCAATGACCAGAACTGGGGCCTTTTGCTAGAGTAACAACCCACAGCAGCCTCACATTTTGCCCCTGCTGGTGAATAGCATGGTCAAAGGTGGGCACATTGGAACTCTTCAGCCCAATCCTTTCAGGCATCCTTTCCATGGACATTTAGGGTCACTGTACTCAATTCATACCTTTGCTTGAGTCTCTGTTTCAGTGACCTTGGATAGTATGCATCCTTCAGATGCCCCTCAGAAACAGAGTTGAATAAGACTCTGATGCTGCTCTGCCTTGTAACCTTGGAACCGTAGCACTGGATCAAATGACTGTGATGATTAAAATGACCCTAACAAGCTGGGCACTGGTAGCTCTCTCCTGTAATCCCAGCTACTCAGGAGGCTGAGATCTGAGGATGTGATTCAAAGCCAGCCCAGGCAGGAAAGTCTGTGAGACTCTTATCTCCCATTAACCAATAGAAAACCGGAAGTGGTGCTGTGGCTCAAGTGGTAGAGCACTTGCCTTGAGCCAAAGAGTCCAGGCTCAGAGTTCAAGCCCCACAACAAACAAAAATCAAAATAAAAAAAAATGACCCTAACCATCTCTCCAGATGTGCCTGGCACCAAAGCTTGCATTTTAGACCTAGATTTGAAGCTGGTTTGGAAACCCACCAACACTTTCCTCTTTACTGTGAGTAATTCCCAATTTCATGCTTGTCCTCACAAGAGCTCAGCCTCTATTTGTCTATATGTCATAAGCTCTGATTCTAGTTTAGGTATATTTTTACAAATTTTTCATAAGTTTTAAAACATTTTCTGGGGGATTGTCTTCCAGATTGTCTGAAAATAGGAGCTACTTGACCTCCTTCCCCCATTAAGCTTGGTCTAGGACTCTGCCAAAAGGTTTCAGAATTACCTGTAGCCCTCTAGTCTTGGAAGAAAAGAGATCCAGGAAACAATTTCACAATGCCTCAAAGAATCTAACGTCCTTGGTTAAAGACTAGCCTCCTTTAGAGAGCCCTCAAGTTATGGCTGGTCCTCCTCTAACCCTCCTCCTATTACCCACCCCCACCCCCCATACACTCCTGCCCATCTCTACTATCACTGCCTCTGCTCCACTGGAGAGAGTAAAGAGCCTTCAACCCATACTTCTGAGGTGCTATTCATTCCCCATGCCCCATGCAATAGTTTCTTGAATTTTAGGGCTCCCAAAAGTACCTTTGACCAATCAGCATGCGCTTTTTTCTTCTTGGACTGAACAGACTAATTTTCTTTGAGAAACTACCTTTTATTGTGTGGCTTAGAATTGTCAGTCAATAGGCCTTCATCTGCTTCCCCAAGGGGTAGGCCTGTGGTCCACGCCAGAATAGTTATATTGTGAATATTAATAAGAAAATTAATAAGAAAAAGCAAGGATGGGAAGAGGCACCAGCCACCATGACTACCACTAAAGATCACTTATTAAATCTTGTGAACTCCTGTAGCTCAGGCAAGATTCAGTCTTGCCTTTAGCTTTCTTGTAGAGTAAAGGAGAATTAAATATATTCTCTGCTAAAAGGCTGTGATTATAAAAAAAAAATTGACCTTAGTTTATGTAAAAGGGAAGAGAGATATCTATTATAAGTATATCTAGTAGTTCACAGACTTAAAAGGAAGACTAAAGAATCAGGAGCTATTGTTTGAATGTGTTCCCCAAATTATGTGTGTTGGAAAGTTAATCCCCAAATTCATATGTTCAAGGTATTGGGAGATAGGACTTTGGGGAAGTAATTGGGTTTGAGGGCTCTGCTCTATAAATGGATTAATCTATTCATGGAATAAAGGACTATTGGGGGAGTGGCATTATAAAATGAGTTTCTCTGGTACGTTTACCCTGCCTCATCCTATGATGTCCCCATTACCATGCCATGACCTACCAGGGTGGCTCTCACGAGATCTTAAACAGAGGCTAATGCCAGGCTCTTAGACTTCCTGGCCTCCAGACCATGAGCTGAATAACTTTCTATGCTTTACAACTACCCACTCTCAAGTGTTTTGTTGATAGCAACAGAAAATGATTAAGATATCACATTTGAAAATTAAGGAAAATATGAATGATCCCTAATCAATTCTGTCAACTAAGTCCATGAAGCTGCCCTTTTCTAAACCTGCTTATCCATGCTTTCCTTCAATTCTGGAGAACAATGTCTTTTCATCTGTATATCCCACTTGTAACTTCACTATACTACAAAGGCTGGGCCAGGATGAAGGGTAGAGATGAGATGACTTTGAAGTTGGTTTACCTTCAAAGCTGCATGGAAATGAGTGAGAGTCCTTTCCCCAGGACTCTTGCTTCTCAAAAACACAAGTCCAAAACTTAGTGCTTGTGCATTGCTTTATTTTTTTGGTCTATGTAGGGTTCAACCATTGAAAGAGTGCAACAAGGACAATAAACACTTTCTTTCAGGGACCAGATAGTAAATATTTTAGGCCATATAGCCTTTGTCACAGTACTTGACCCTGAAAGCAGAAAAAAAGTCCCAAATGATGCATAAGCTAGTGGGCATGACCCACTAAAACATTACTTAACGAAAATAGGCAAGTGGCCAGTGGATTAGTGTTTCAACCCTTTCTCAAGAGCTGAAAAAATATACCAATATATCAGTGCAAGATCTGAATAAGCAAAGATATAGAAGGAAATGTCCTAGTGGCCAATTAATACATAAACACTTTCATCTCCCTAGTTACCAAAGTTTGTGATAAAAATGCCTTTCCTAACACAGCCCAAGAGAGCCTCCAGTTACTTTTCAGCTGGCAAGAGGCATCCATGGAAATAAAACCAGTGATTAGAGCGCCCTGAGGTAGCTCTCCTCATGTGAGATGAGGAGACGGGGCCCTGTCTGTTCTCATACATGCTGAAAATGTCCAGGACCCCCGGGCACCTTCAGATGCACTGAAAAAATGCATCTCCCACTGCTGAGCAAGTGGAGGAGGAAATAGCATGTGGGAAAACCATTGATAAGGGACAGAGAAAATATCCATATCATCCTCCTTGAAGGTGAAATGTTTTCTTTGTAAAAGGAGAGCAGGACAATGAAATAACAGCAGAAGCAAAGAGACTTCCAGAGGACTTCTGCTTGGTCAGCTGTAATACGTTTCCTCTGAACACTGCTGATATCATACATTTTAAATGAGCCCAGCTTAAGGAGCGCAACCATTAAAGAGACATCCCACCACCCTGAAGTGTGATCAGCAGGAAAATGAATAGCTGCAGAGCTTGCACAACACTCCATCTTCCCTGGATTAAGTTTGCAACCTGGGAAAACATGAAGAACAGATGGCTCACAATCTGGGTTTAACAATCTGACAGTAGCTGAATTTCTGCCTGTGGTAAACTAATGAAGAAAAGCCTGTGTGCTGCCTCTAGAAAGAGTGGTAGGGTTCTAATCATGTTGGTAAAAATATTAAAAAGGACCTTCCCTCCACTTCTTGCCCAAAAGACAGCATTTAAGACTCCAGGCCTATCTCACCAATTAAGATCATATAATTCTGGTATAAGCTGTCCATGATTTGAAAACTTCCTTATTACAAATGTCAATAGCTCTTGTTTGGGCAACATGGCAGATGATGTCAGTCAATGGCAGATGATGTCAATCACATCTGACTTAAGCATAAGATTTGACACAGGTTATTCTCCTTCCCCTAAGAAACTTCAAATTGTGTTTCAGTATAAATGTCACCACTGTAGGATGGCCTCTCATCCTCATCCTGTCCCCTTTGCAAACCAAGCCAGATCAGTCTGGTAACACTCAGCAAAGGCCTCGGAGAAACTTGTTAACCCAGGACCTCAGGACTCTGTTATTCAAATATGGCTCCTTTGTTTAACCACTCTGGTTAAAAATGCCTCTGTATTTGATTCCAGTGCCCTGCATCTTGTATATACATTTTTCTAATTTGGGGAGGGGAAGGAAAATAACAAAATGCTGAAATAATATATAATGATATAGGTTAACCCACTGTAACAATGAGATATACAAGACACTATGTTGAAAACGAACTTTACAACTTCCGGGGCAGTGTGGGAAGGGAGGAATTGGGGAGGTGGGGAGGGGGATAGCAGGGGAAAAACAAAAGAAGGGATAACAATACTCAATAAGAAATGTACTCATTACCTTACTCATGTAACTGTAACCCCTCTGTACAGTATCTTTACAATAAAAAATATATTTAAAAAATGATGGGCTGGGAAGGTAGCTCAGTGGTAGAATGCTTGCCTTGCACGTATGAGGCCTTGGGTTCGATTCCTCAGCACCACATAAGCAGAAAAAGCCAGAAGTGACACTGTGGCTCAAGTAGTAGAGTGCTAACCTTGAGCTGAAGAGCTGAGGGACAGCGCCTAGGTCCAGAGTTCAGACCTCACAACCAACAACAACAAAAAATGCCACAGTTTTTTGTAATGATGATGGGAGGATATGTTATACCTTTGACAACTGTTTCTCAACAACTGTTTCTTCAGAAATTATTTTCCCTAAAGCTCACATGACCCAAGTTGTACCTTAGATCTCATTGGAATGCAGGGATAGGTACCAAAATTCTAATGTTTATTTTCCAGGCTCTCACCCATCTCTGACTTGTTCCATATAGGTGGTCCATAAATAGCACTGGCATTCCCCATAGATGACACCCATTTCAAGCAACTAGCAACCAATACAAACTTGCCTGTGAAATAAAACCAATTTGCTATTCCTAATGGTGTCAGTGTAAATACCTGAGAGACACAGGTTTTGGGGGGTTTTGTTTTGTTTTGTTTTTCTTTTTGCCAATCCTGGAGCTTGAACTCGGGGCCTAGGACCGACCCTGACCTTCTTTTGCTCAAAGTGAGCACTCTACCATTTGAGCCACAGCACCACTTCTAGCTTTTCCTATTTATGTGCTACTGAGGAATAGAACCCAGGGCTTCATGCATGCTAGGCAAGCACTCTACCACTAAGCCACATTCTCAGCCCTGGGAGACACAGTTTAAAGGAGGAAATATGTAGTTTGGCTCTTGGCTTCAAAGGTTTCAGTCCATGGCTGGCTGGTTCCATTGTTGTGGGCCTACGGCAAGGTTGAACATTATGGCAGGGAGCGCTTGGAGTAGTAATGCTGCTGGCCGCTTGGCAGACAGGAAGCAGAAAAAAGAAGAAAAGGGATAGGGGATAAGATATATTGTTTGAGGGCATCTCTCAGTTGATCGTCTTCCTCCAACTTGGCCTCATCTCCAACTTTCACCACCTCCCAATAGTACCATCACATTATGAATCCATCAAGAGATGAACCTATTGATTAGTTCAGAGCCCTGAGGATGCAATCACTGCACAAAAATCTATCAGACTTCAACCAAGCCCCTAATGTATAAGCCTATGAGGGACATTTCATATTCAAACCTTAACACTAATCAACTGTGTATTGATGACATTGGATCCTAGAGATAATAGAGATCGATAAAAATAAAATGCTGGCCTTTGAGTTACAACAGCTGGATACCTAAATATATAGCACATAGAATTTGATGTAGGAAAGCTACAGTAGTTAGGGGAGGCTTTCTCCTTCTGTTATTTGGGCTATCTCATCCATGGGATTCTATTATGCACTAAAGCAATTAGGGACTCCCACTTCCCATCTGTTTCCACTTTTCCCTTTGGTTCTCTCCTGAAGCCATTGGTATATATCAAGAAGCCTTCCCATACTCGGCAAAGAAGGAGAAAGTGCTGAGCAGTGTTTCTCAGATCTGAAGTTCCAAGAATTTTGGCACATAATTCTGGGGACTAATAACATAGGATTGGCTTTCTGTTAATTTCCAAGAGAGGCACTTGGGACACTAAATTAAAGTGATAATTGCAACACAAGGATTCAGTCTCTCTCCTCACTGTTGCTAGTCTCACTCCATACTGAGATCCTTGTATGTGTGATTTTTCTACATGTTGTATACTTAGCAGAACCTGGTATTTATTCACATGTACTCCACACTCCCCTGAAAAATCAATTAAACTGCTTACTGAGTCAACAATTCAGATGTTTCTTCTCTCCTCCCTTCTCTTCCTTTCTCCCTCCTCCTCTTGCATCCACTGTAGAGATTTAAGGTCTGGGCTTGACGTGCTATATTATGAAGCCTGTGACCAAGAAAAATGTTTATATATGTTTGTCTATTTTAAAATAAATTTTATTATATCAAAAAAGAGAATATTAGGAAAACAAATACCACTCATTACAATCATTTCCAAAAAGACAACTTAGTACTGAAAAGTATTCTCTAAAATGATGTATTTTGGGGTTGTGTGTGTGTGTTTGTGTATGTGTGTGTGTGTGTGTGTGTGTGTGTGTGTGTGTGTGTGTGTGCGTGCGTGCTTGTATATATGTGTGCTAGTCCTGGGGCTTGAACTCAGGGCCTGGGACCTGTTCTACCACTGAGCCACAGTGCCACTTCTTTTTTTTTTTTTTTTTTAATTATTTAGGTAGCTAATTGGAGATAAGAGTCGCATGGTGCTTAACTGACCATGCTAGCTTTGAATTGTAATATTCAGATCTCAGCCTCCCAAGTAGCTAGGTAGAATTACAAGTGTGAGCCATTAGCACCCAGAAAAGGGTTATGTTTTTAAATCAAATACATTTTGTTTTGTGTAAAATTTTCCACATTAGACTTAAATGCTTTGTTTCCCTTGAAACCAGTGGGGCCATTGTCAATGCCCAGCACAATCCAAGGACTGGGTTTGATGGCTGTCAGGGGTTCCCTGAGCCCCAGAATCAAGTCTAGGCAACTGCAAGAAGAAAATAGAGTTGTGCTGTTGCCTCTGAGATGAAGATATAAATTTGCATTCTATAAAACAAACGAGTTAAAAAAATAGTGGCTTATTCAGGTGTTCTGATGATACCTACCTATAATCCTAGTACTTGGGAGGCTGAGGATTATGAATTCAAGGGAGTCTGTACTACCTAGTGAGACCTTATCTCAAGGCAAAAGAAAAGAAAAAGAAAACATGGTGGCTTGTTTCCATTGACACCTGTCAGAATAGTTGTATACTTTGGGTAAAATTGCATGTTATATAAACTTCTCTAAACTGAGTTGGGAATTCAAGCATTCTATCTGAGGAATAACAAAGTATCCAAAGAAATGGCTTGCAAATGGATTTTAGGGAATAATCTGATCAGAAATGAGAGATGGGTTGCATTCTCGTTAGTTGGCCTCCTTTAGATTCACCATATAGAACTAGGCTCACTCCAAATCCACAGATGCAAATGTTGGTGTGGGTTAGGTGACTCTGTGCTTTAAAGAGCTATGAACATTTTCCAAAAAAATGTGTTCTCTCACCTAAACCTAAGACAGCTACTTGGACCATAGAAAAAATTTCCATCTGGGAATTGGAGTTCTCGGTTCCAGTTCTGATTCTAATATATATTAACTTGAAGCCTTTGGAAAAGCGTGAGATGGTGTGTTATACCTTTAAGCTCCTTCCATTGCAAACATTCTATGAGTTATGACTTCTTTTTTAGAGTAGGTCATAGATAGTAACAGGATCTTTCCATAGCTCTTTTTCATTTTTTTGGTTGAAATTATATCTTCATTTTTATGACTTTTCCAACCCAATACTGTTGCTTTCTTTAGTTGGGACTGGATTTTAGAGACCCAGATTTGGCTGTTATATTCACAAATCCTCTAGACAACAGATAACGAAAGAATGTAGGAGATAGAAACTTGAAGTGCTACAATTTGTAGTCCCCACTGGGATTCTGATTTGATTAATCTGTCCCACCTTAATAAATTAGTGAAGCTCCTCTTTTCCCTGAATCTTTCTGTATTTGTTCCAAAGAAGTCCAAAGAATATGATCTAGGAGCTGGCCAGCTCCCTAGTTTGAAGGTGAGAGATGGCTAGGTGTCACCCTGAAAAGGAGACCTCTCTGTTAGACGCTTTTGTGTTTCTGAGCTGACTGTGAGCTTCATCTTTGCCTTGGCAGAAGAATTTGCTGTTTGAAAAGTTATTTCTAGCCCAGCACAGCTGTTCACAGCTCGAGTTCAGCAAATGCCATCACTTCTGCAGACTCAGTCTCAATACACCCAGAAAAATTATGGCGACTCAAGCGTTGTGACTTTGATGAGTGAACAAAGAGTGACCGCATGCCCAAGGTCTCCCAAGAGTCATCCATTGGACATGTAATTGTGCTTGATCATCTAGCCTAATGTTGGCTGTTAGAAGGGGGGAAAAAAAACCTTGAAAACTTTTAGCACTAGGATCCTGACCTAGTGTTTCACAGGAGAGATTGAGGATTCAGGTGTTAATCATAATGATAATAATGATAACAATGACAATCGTATCTCTCATTTACTTGGTGCTTATTATGTTGCAGATAATGTACTAGATGTTTAAAAAACTATTACTTTTTTGCTATTTTATTATACTTTTTATTGTGATTAAGTGATACTTAAATTTCACAGATTTCATAGTCTTGTGAGATAGTGATACTTAAAGTCACAAACACATTCTAACCTTCATTGGGCAAATTGTCTATATCGTGGTCTATAAAGTTAGTTGATTCGATGAGCTTTGACAATATAGCTATTTCTTCCACATTGGGTGATATGTATATTTCTTTCCTTTTGCTTAGTGTCAGCTGTTCCCTCTTTCCCTCTCATTATTCTCATTTTTAGATGAGAACAACTAAAAAAGTGGCTTAGCACGATTACATAATAGCTGGGTACCAGGGGCTCACGCCTGTCATCCTAGCTACTCAGGAGGCTGAGATCTGAGGATCACGGTTCAAAGCCAGCCCAGTTTGAAGCCAGCCCAGACAGGAAAGTCTGTGAGACATCTCCATTAATTACAGAAAAAGTTATTAGTGGTGCTGTGGCTCAAGTGATAGAGCACTAGCCATGAGCAAAATGAGCTCAGGGATTGCTAGCACAGGCCCAGAGTTCAAGCCCCAGGACTGGCTGGGGAAAACAGTAACAACAACAGCAAAAACAAAGATCACATAATATGTGAGCTTCATAGTTAGGAAATAACAGATTTAGAATTTAAACTCAGGGTCAGCTGGACAAAAGGCTCCTTTTATTGCAGTAGGGTCCATGTACTAAAATACTGTCTAGGAATGTAGCTGGGGAGATGTGGAACTCCTCTGGCTCCTTCTCACTACAGATCCTTGTAAAATTTCTCAATAGCTTCTCTGTCATTCTGCTAAAATAATAGTCATCTCCCCAGTATGTTCCCCAGCTAGATGAAGCCAAAACATCTTCCTCTGCCTTTCTTCTGTATCTCTGGGAGCATCTCAGTGGCAATGGGACATTGCAGCAGACACAGCTGTCCTCTGATGTCCTCCAGCAGCCATATGATGTGGTCTGTAGCTTTCTCAGATCAGCAAAGCTGCAATGTGGTGCCTGTAACCTCCAATCAACCTTGGGCCATCTTCCATTCCTCCTCCAGCTGCTTATGGGCGCTGAAGTTCCTGCTCACTCTGGTTGGAGACAGAGAGGATCTACCTTCGATGCCCTGTTTTTTTGTGTTTCATTTTGCCTGTGTGTGGTGGTAGGAAGATGAAGATGGGGAATTGCCTTCCTTGGGCTTCTCTGGACTTACTTTGTCTGACTCCTACCATCTAGCACACATAAGCGCAGGAGGGACAGGCTCAGAGCAGTTCACAGAGTGCCATGCTGTGCTGAGACATGTGGCTCTTTTTCTTTTTTGGTCCTGTGGCTCAGTCAACTCACTCAGGGTCCCTTTCTCAGTAAAAGGATATTTTTTTCCCCAAGATTCCAGTCCTTCCCTGTAATTTGGTGTCCATGTTTGTATGTGAGGCCACAGCTCCTGAACCCACAGAAATCAGGAAACGTGGCTAGAGGGGGTGAGGTGGTATTTCCTAACAGATGCTTAATGCCCAAATCTCAAGGAAACCAGTAGAGGTGTGGTGTGTGGTGTGTTAGCTAGATAGTATTTTTAGCTTGATACCCATTGTCACTCTTTTCCTCTTATTTCTGGTTTTCCTCTTTCTTTCCTTCCTGTGCCCCCACTTAAGCAAATGATAGTTGACTGGGTTCCACCTCTCAGGAGGTAGGTGGCAGGCCATAAAGAAAAGACTTCCCTTCCCACCTTTGGAAGCAAAAGCCTAAGCTCTTAGCAGAAGAAGATTCAATCTCAAAAAAAAAAAAAAATCTGGAGAAGCACTGTGTGGAAAAAAGCAATTTTCACAAACTAGAGAGGGATCCTGTCTGGCTGACAGAAAGTAGAGGCAGTGGTAACAGAGAGCTGAATTTGTGGGCTCTGGAGCAGAGAGTGAGTCCTGCTCCCTGGGAGAGTGACATCAACGTGATACATAGGTGGCCTTGACAGAAACACTTGGGGTTGGAAGAGCCACAGCACAGACAGTGGCTGGGCTCAAGAGGGACGACAGCCAGGCCAGAGCAAGGTTGTCTCAGAGATAAATGGTAGAGAAGCCAAGACAAGGCGGGCTTCGTCCCAGAGGCTTTGGCACTGTGTGAGCTCAGAAATGCTGGTGCTAGTTACCCTAGGGAGGGGAACCCCAAGGACGATGGAGGTGGCACACACTTGCTTTTTTTCTTCTGCCAGCCAGAGATAGAATATCCTAGCATTAGAAATTAACTTGTCCTATGAAGAGAAGAAGGGGGAAGAATACAGTTATAATATTCAATGCATATCCCATGAAACTAAAAGAAAATTTGAGGACGGAGGTTGGGTTGGAGGATGGGGAAGAATGATGAAAGGGGTGATATGGATCAAGATATATTTTCCTTATAAACGGATTCGTTGATTGGTAACCTTTTTGTGTAACCACTTAATGACATATCTAAATTGTAATCAAAACTAAATAAATAATTTCTTCCCCCTTTTCCCAGAACTGGGGCTTGAACTCAGAGCCTGGGCACTGTTCTTTAGATTATTTTTACTCAAGGCTGACACCCTACCACTTGATTCACAGTTTCATCTCTGCTTTTGAGTAGTTAATTGGCCATAAAAATCTCACACTTTCCTACCTGGAGTGGCTTCAGAACTCGATCTTCAGCTCTCTAGCTAGGATTATAGATGTGAGCCACCAGCACTGGGCTAAGAAAGTAATTCTTAAACTATATGTTTGTGTTCTGTGGTTCATAGCCTCAATCACCTGCCACTACACTCTTCGGGGTAAGCTGGTGAGAAGTAAAAGTGTATGTTTAAACGTTGGGCATTTTATTAAACTTAGATCTTCTCCTCTGGACCAGAATACATGGCTCTGACCATGAATGCCTTCATATTCTGTTTTCTTTTCCATTTCAATAATCATTCCACAAAACAGTTTAAAATGGAAAGTATTCAGTAAACATTGTTCCATGTTCCAGAACCTTAAACTTCAGAGGAATGTTGCAAAATCATCTCCAGAAGAGTTTATAGTCCTTGGAAGGCTAAGAAGATGAGTCCTTCAGAAAAACTCTAATTGAACACTGTGGGGCATTCTGTTTCTTGCATTGCAGTTGTGATGGATGGCATTTTGTCTTTAAACAACACCTCATCTTTAAAATGATTCTGCTGAGAAGCTTCACATTTTCCCTACAATAGGCCCACTGTGTATATTAAATTGACTAAAAACATTTAGAAGGAGGAGCACAAATCAGATCCAGGAGAATGTGTAGCACGGAAGAAGTAGGTGGGGTAGAGATGTCACCAATACTTAAAATACACTAAATTTCTGATGAAAGTACCAGACTCAATTCCGTACAGACCTCTTAGAACACACGGACTGTTGAAAATAAAATGGAAAAAAATGTGATTACCCACTGGCATCAGCATCTAATTGTTTAATGAACATTGTGTGGCCTGGATCAGATTACTAATGTTTCTCCTCTTCGCCATATGCCCGCCAAAGGGAGGAAAGTTCTTTTTGGGTTGCAAAGTGGCCTTCAGAAGTTGGACACTATGAGAGATGACAAATAGACAACATCATTTTCTTCTCACTCACAAGTAAATTTTGGGCAGTTTTTGACAGGTCTTAAAACACATGAAATGCTAAACTTAGTCGGTTGTTAGATATTTCCTTAAAGTTGAAAAAAAAAAAAACGTACTTTTTTCCTTATGTCTACTTTTTTCCACATTCTCAACTCTGACATTCAAGAGTACTTCATGGATTGATGTGTAATAACATTTGGAAGCCAAGTAACATTTGAAAGCCCTCATGCATCCAATTTCCTTTTTAAAGAATCTGTAGTGTATCAGGCAAAGTTTACCTTAGCATTCTTGAGACAAGCAAATGAATACTGTTTTATGAGAAACTTGCATGCTATTACAAATCTGTAAGCACTTAATAATGTTTGAAGTTGTCCTAGTTTTTATCATTTGGCTAGCGTGCAGACATTTGTCAAATCCTTAGAAAAGGGTCTCACTTGTTAGTTTCTGTGATAGTCTCTTCCGTGGGGTCCTACCTGTCCTCTAGAAAATGCTTCTCAAACACTTTTGCAGGCTCATCAATAAGTTGCTCAGGCTTTTATCCATGCTCCTCGTTTTTCTCTTACTGTAATGCAAATTCACTAGATGCTGTCTACCTCAAAGGCTTGCTTTAATCTGTGAGGAAACTGCTGACATTCATGTCTCAGCACAACTTCTTCTTTCTTGTTCTTCCCCCAGTGGGTTAGCCGCAGTGTCTAAACCCACTCTCTGTTGGGGGTCTAAGCCTAAATTTCTTTAACACCTCTCTTCCTCTCTAACGCCATTCAAAATAACACTTCAATCTTTCAACTTCTTTCCTACTGTTCCAACTTAATACTGCCATCATCATTTCTCGTCCAAGTTTTTAGTCTCTTAAGTGGTATATCTCTTCTAATACATTCCTCACACTGAGACCACAAGGGATCTTTCCAGAATACAAACCTGAATGTGTCACTTCTCTGCTAAAACCCTTGTTCCAAGTACTCACTGCCCTTAGGAGAAAGCCCAAACTTAGTGTAGGGTGAACAGGGCCTTCATGATGGAGACCACAAGCCCCTCTCTGCATTACCTCCCAACCCTGGCACACAGACTGAATTACTATTTGTGTTGTCTGTTCCTTGTACATAGAATATCCTCCCCCTCACCTTTGCCCCCTCTTAGATCTATTAAGATTTCTTCCAGCTAAGGTTTCACCTTCCCTGGGAAGCTCTGTCTTCTTCTCAGGACTGCACAAGGACCTCTCCCAGGTGCTCCTGGAGCGTTTGGTACTTTCCTATCACCCCATTCTTTACACTGAATTGCAGGAGAAGCTTTCCTTATGAGTTTAATCCAGAGCACTGTAAATGCTTCCAAGAGAGATATGTCTAGTGCATTATATCCCCAGTGATCCATTCATTCTGGAGGCTCAAAAACTATTTGAAGGACAGATGAATGCAGTTGCCTTAGGTATTTGTTTCTCAATTTTCTGATTCTAAATTCTGAACAGGAAGATTTTAATTTGTTCCTCTGGGATTGGATTCCACCCATGATCCAATAAGCTAATCAGAGTATGAGAGCAAGGATGGAATTTCTTAGAAAGAGTGAGGAAGGTTGAAGTAATGGGAGGTTTGCTTGCTAGACTTACATCATATCCTTCATTAAAATAATACTATACTTTATTTTTTAAACACAAAGCGTATATTATTCACAAATTCATATAACTGCTCTGACTAGCCCATCATAAAGACAAACTATACTTGTCCTTTAACTCATAAAATAAAATTACCCACCTTTTTCTTACTCATTGTTAGTCATCCACCCATTTAGCCATCCAGTTATACATGTATCCATCCATCCTCCATCTACAAACATTACTAAGCATCTACTATATGTATAATTCTGTGCCAGGTACTTAGAAGACAGTAGACAATGAATAAAAGCCCCTGTTGTCATGGTGATAACTTTAAAACATAAAGATTCACAAGCATCAATTTCAATTTTAAAACTCACTAGACCACTATGTTGGAAATGAACTTTACAACCTGAGGGGGAAGAGAGCTAGGGGGACAAGTGGGAGGAAATAAAAGAGGGGGTAACACTGTTCAAGAAGAAATGTACTCATGGGGCTGGGAAGGTGGCTCAGTGGTAGAACGCTTGCCTTGCATGCATGAGGCCCTGGGTTCCATTCCTCAGCACCACATAAGCAGAAAGGGCCAGAAATGGTGCTGTGGCTCAAGTGGTAGAGCACTAGCCTTGAGCTGAAGAGCTGAGGGACAGCGCTCAGGCCCAGAGTTCAGGCCCTTTGACCAGACCCCTCCCCCCAAAAAAAAGAAAAATAAAAAAGAAATGTACTCATTACCTTACTTATGTAACTGTAACCCTCTGTACATCATCTTTACAATAAAATTTAAATTAAAAAAAATCTGAAAAAAAAGAACAAATGAAAGTTAATAAAGTCAGAGATTACATTAAAAAAAACAATCTGGAAGGAAATAATAGCTCAAGGAGAAAGAATAACTGGGGATGGAGGGAATGATTCAGATGTAGTAGTCAAGAAGGCTTCAAAGGGGAAAACACTCTCTCTCTCTCTCTCTCTCTCTCTCTCTCTCTCTCTCTCTCTCTCTCTCTCTCTCTCTCTCTCTCTCTCTCTCTCTAAAGTGAAGACCTGGTTTCTCTGAACAGAACTTGGGAAAGTGGGAGGTAGATGACAAAACAGAGCTGGAGCTCTCCATGGAATTATGAGTGTCAGCAAAAGGCTAATGTGCTAACAACTGTGAGGGAAAGAGGTAAATGGGTTTGGGACACTTCCATAGATAGAGCTGATGCACTTCTGAGAGGCAGAATGGCAGAGTGAATCAGAGTGAGGTGCCAAGGCTAACTTTTTGGGGACAGGAACTCAGATGCTAGATTAGAGATTAAATCCTAGTTCAATTAGTAAGCAATATGACCTTTGGCAAGTTATTTAACCCTACTATGCCTTGGTTTCTACTTCTATGAAGTGAGTGATAATAATAGATTACCTCATAAATTTGCTGTGAGGATTAAATAATTATTATACAGAGAACAATTCATTTTTACTATTCACAAAACATTTCAAATATTACTTGTATACAGGCTCTTTTTTATATACAAAATGAAATGGATTAATCTGTTTCTAGATCTCTGGCTGAGGCAATGCAGGTAATATTTATTGAGAAGAGGAAAAAAAAGTGATTTGGGCAAAGTGAAGATCTGAGTTCAAATTTAGACACAAGCCTATAATTGCTGCAGACCCCTTGGCATCTATCTTTGGATAGGAATCTGAGCTCAGAAGATATGCTAGTGCTGGAGATGTCAGTCTTTGAGACTTCCAAATATAAGCAGCATTTAAAGCCCAGGGAATGGAAAAGAGAAGAGAAAATGTATAAAGTAATGTGTATAAATAGGGCCATGGGATGACCATTAGGGTTCTCAGACCTAAAACAGAGAAGCCAGCAACTGGGTTATATGCAGAGCTATTATGCATGTACTTCAAACAAGTAGAAATACGAACATCTGGTACACTGAGAATGTAAGGAATACTGGCACAAAGGCTATCTCTTCCATTTCTGTTTTTGTTTTGTTTTTGCTTTATTTGTGCTGGGTCTTGAACTTGGGGCTGAACTAGGTGCAGGCCCTTAACTTTTCACTTGTGCACAGGCTCATTTCCAGCTCTTTGCTGGCTAATTGGAGGCAAGAGTCTCCCAGATTTTTCTGCCTGGCCTGGCTTCAAAGGCCAGATCTGAGCCTCCTGGGTAGCTAGTATTACAGGCATGAGCCACTGGAGTCTGGCTCTACTCCTGTTTTAATGGAGGTTAAAAATTAAACCCTCTGTTTCTTTTTATTAAATTGATTTTGTGTCTTTTCCTATTACTCAGTAGAATCTCTTCCTCTAAAGATTTAAAAGAAATGCTGTGTATTTGGAGATTGAAGTCGTTTTGTGGCTGGATCTGCGATGGAGAGGATAGTAGATGGAACATGTAGTTAGACTATAACTAGAGAATGAAGTGTTTTATAACTTGTGATAGGCACTTGGATTAGATAACAATGAGGAGCCACTGAAGAGTAATAAGCAAGGGTGAAGCATAGCCATTTTGCATTTTTGAAAAATCACTTTTGTAAAATGTAGAGAAGGGATTGGAAAGAAGCAAAACTGCAGAAGATTCATGGCTTCTCTGCTGCAGGGACCCAGGACATAAAACGCTAGTTGGGACAATGGGGGAGGCAACTCATTCCAATTTAAGGACCACTGTGAAGGATAGGTGACTGACTAGCTAGAGAGAGTAAGGCAGAAGTGACACCCAGGTGATTTCTTATTTTTTTTGCTTTAAAACATCACAGTTTCCCTAATACATCTTTGTATTTCACACAGCACTCTCAACAGTTTCTATAGTGATAACCTGTTAATTTTCAAATATGTTCTCACCCTATCTCCTGACAAACACACACAGTCATTAAGAGACTCAAAGTTAGAATAATGATGCAGATTTACTTCACATGGCTCTGTAATATGAGCTTCAGGCCTGGGTAGAGAGGAAATGAATTCTCTCTAGATAATACTAACTTAAAACCTCCATCAAAAAGGAAACATATCCGTGACCTGCAACAACTGGCTTACTTAAGTATAAAAGCATTAATATACTAGACCTTAGTTATAAAATAATGTAATTCATCCTTGTGAAAGCAAGCCCAGGCTCAGGTTTCAAAGAGCTGGATTTTTGTAATAAGGACGAAATTCCACTGGACGCTGGTGGCTCACGCCTGTAATCCTAGCTACTCAGGAGGCTAAGATCTGAGGATCCCCATTCGAAGCCAGCCCAGGCAGAAAAATCCCCATGAGATTTTTATCTCCAATTAACCACTCAAAAACAGGAAGTAGTGCTGTGGCTCAAATTGTAGAACACTAGCCTTGAGCACAAAGAGCCTCAGACATAGCACCCATCCTGAATTCAAGCCCCACCACCGACAGAAAAAAAAGAAATCCCTTCACTGACTCAGTTCAAATCTATTTGGATTCCTGTTAATGGATAAGATTTCCTAAGAGTCTGTACATGCTGGCCCCCTTTCTAGCTATATGTAAATGTTCATTAATAAATAGGTGAGCATCTCTTTGAGGGGAGCTTGAGGACCTCTAGCTATCTTTTCTAGTCTGTTATGTTGTACACAGTTATCATATTCCTCATTATTTCTCACACTCTTCCTTTATTTTTCCAATTCCCTATTAATTTCTTTTGAATTTATTCTTATCAGGCTTATGCCCCCCCCAAAAAAGCTCCATGAAAACTACTTACTAAGGTTGCTGATGCCTTCTATTTGCTAAATCCAATGTCCAAGTCTTAGTCTCATCCAGTCTTATGGTGTTAAATAATATCTTTATATTGGAGGCTTTTCAATTTGTATCTCCCAAAGTCCAGGCTTACATATCCCCAGTGCTTTTTCCATGTCTACACTGGGGTGCTGAATAGGCACCACAAACTCAACATATAAGAAAGATTCCCAATCTCCCCTCAAAAGTTTTTCTACTTGTAATTTTTCCCCATCTCAGATGATCAAGCTAATGCTCATTCTAAAAATCTTGGGAGTCATATTTCTTCTTTTTCTTACAATCCATGTTAGACAGAAATTTTGATGTTACTGGCAAAATTCACCCATAATCTAATCTCTATTTGCTTCTTTTCCTGCTTACTTTTATCAGTCCTTGCCACCCAGATCGTGTAATCCTTTAAAAAATTAATCCATAGTATCACTTTGCACAAAAACTTTGCAATGGACTAGAGTTAAAGCCAAAGCCTTACAGCAATGCCTTTTAGCTCCTACCTGTACTGCTCTGTCTCCTAGCTCAGTGCTTTCATCCTTTTCACAAAACCACCTTTTCTACTCTGCTCCAGAGACCTTCAACTCCTTGCTGTTCCTCATACCTGTCATATGAACTCTACTTGTGACGTCTGCCTAAAATACTCTTGGTCAGATATCTAGAAGTTCAGTTGTACAATTCTTTCAAGTCTTGGTTCAAATGCCACTTTCACAATGATGACTATCCTGTCATATTTAACACTGTAACTTGCTCCCAAGCTCGGTGTTCTCAGCCCCCTATCCTACTTTACTTTTTTCCTTTTCCATAGTACTAATCTTCTGCCACATATACAATCTGCCACATTATACAATACTAACCTTCTGCCACTTTATACAATTTGCTTGTTCATTAGTTTCATTATTAATTGTCTCCCCCTGCTGGAATTTAAGTACCACAGGGCAGAAATCTTGTTACCTTCACTAAGGTATCCTGAGCATCAAGAACAGTAGAACAAAGGAGGCACTCAGGAAACGCTTGTGGAATAAATGAATTATTTCAAGTCTTCAACCACAAGGAGTTTCTCTGCACACAAGAACTTCTTCAATATCTCCACATAGATATTGAATAGACAAACATGCAACAAGGCAAATATGGTTGAGAACACATGATATAAGGTAAGTATTACTGGGGACTGGAGCCACATTGATATTCGGGCCTTTAGTTTGACTATTAACATATCTTACAAACTAGAACAGACACTACAAGTGAGATAGATGTTTCTGTTCCAGCTCAGTCATTTCACGTGGTTTCATTTTTGTATTCTGGTCTTCTCCTCAGGAATGAATGCAGCCAATAGTTTCTTTCTCACAAGTTGTCTCCTCATTTGAATAATTTGGTCCACTTCCTCCTCAGCCCCATGTGGACCTCACAGTGACTCAATTCCTCAGGCCCTTGAAGTGGAAAAAAATGAGTAGTGACTCCATCAAACAACAACCACAGCCACCATCAGACAGTTATAAATAGTCAATATCACCATTAAACCAGATTTAGTTCCTTGGCTAAGGGTAGGGAAGATAATCACCAGACCTAAATAGCAAGAGAGAGGATAAGAAGTTCTAGAAAACACAAGCAAAGGGATGAAATGGAACCTCTCTTACTAAACATTAACAATCAGAGCACAGGCCGGTCGCTGGTGGCTCACGCCTGTAATCCTAGCTACTCAGGAGGCTGAGATCTGAGGATCGCGGTTCAAAGCCAGCCGGGGCAGGAGAGACAGTGAGACTCCTATCTCCAATAAACCACCAGAAAACCGGAAGTGGCGCTGTAGCTCAAGTGGTAGAGCGCTTGCCTTGAGCTGAAGAGCTGAGGGACAGCGCCCAGGCCCAGAGTTCAAGCCCACGACCGACAAAAAAACAAAACAAAACAAAACAATCAGAGCACAGGAAGAGGGGCAATACCACCAGGAGACACATCTTGTTTTGTACCTAAAGTGGACTTCCGGGTTTCATCATGGTGCTAGAACCTAAGGTAGCAACTGGAAGAGGCTCCTGGAGACACTACAGCCTGAAAAATACTCAAGCAGGTGAGTGGTGAGTGACCGTTCTTATCTGAGTTTTCCTGGAGACTCTAGACCACTCCCATGCCTCTCTCATCCTAATAATTCTCCACAACATTTTGGATCAGTTAGAAGAAGGTTAAACTTTTTATTCATTAAGTACTGAGTTCTTATGTATAATTAATACTAAAAAAAAAACTGTTTGGTTGCACAGCACTGTTTAACCTTGGTCAGAAGGAAATCAACATGGAAAGAACTAGGAAAAATAGTGCGTATTTAATAACTATTCATTCCTGCTTCCTGCATCTCTCTTGTTTTCCTGTAGAACCCCTGTAGTCTCCTTTGGGATGACTATTTTCCATGTTTGTCTCTTTCATAGTGTATCTGTACTTCTTATTTGGCCCCAGATGTCACATTGGCTTGTTTTACTCCAGGCTGAATCATTTGATTTCCTGTCCATGTTCCTAACCTTTCCAGATCCTCTTGTATCATTTCTCAGTCATTCCTGCTGTTTACAATACCTCTCAACTTAAAGCCATCTGTAAATCTCATTAGTAAACCACTGACTGACTCCTTCACAGGATATGTTGAATAAAATAAGATCTAGCACCAATTCTCTCTTCTCCATTTCAGGAACCTCCTCTCTGGCTTACTTGAACTTATTACCATTTTATATGATTATACTATTATTGTACATGTAATCTTGGTGTAAGTAAATCTAAATAGGTGAAAATATGAATTAACCATTTTTAAACTATAGAATTCATTTTACAAGTCAATTATTAATTCCTGTGGCCAATTACCCTTCCTGGGATACTTAAAATTCTTAGCTTGAAAAAAGTAATCACTCTACTTCAAAAAAAAGAAAAAGAAAAAGAAAAAGAATCTTTTGTTTAGAAATGGCTTCTTATTCATATCACCCATAATTTACTGGCAGAACCATCTTTCCAGTAGCAAGTAGTGTTATAAGATAGAGCTCTGATTAGCCTCTCTCCTCAACAGAGCCTAAAGCTATTTCTTTCTTTTTTTCTGTGTGTGTGTGTGTGTGTGTGTGTGTGTGTGTGTGTGTGTATAGTAAAAATACTGTACAGAGGGGTTACAGTTACATGAGTAAGGTAATGAGTACATTTCCTATCAAGCATTGTTACCTCCTCCTTTGTTTTTCCTCTACCATTCCTTCCTTTCCCACCTCCCCAACTGCTCCCTCCTCCCCCACCCCAAATTGGAAGGTTCATTTTCAACATAGTGCCTTGTACATCTCATTGTTACAATGGGTCAACCTGTATCCTTATTTCAGCATTTTATTATTTCCTTTCTCCTCCCCAAATTAGAAAAATGTATATACAAGATGCAGGGCACTAGAATCAAATACAGTGGCAACAGGCGTTATACCATAAGGGAAAAACATACAAAAGAAAGAAAAAAAACACATGATACATTATAAATACATTAAAAACAACAACAAGAAAGATAAAACCACTTGTGTCCCTATCTTGGGGTTCATTTTGCTTAGCATCATCTTGTATGGCCTTATGTACATAGCTTTTGACCTCTTCTGCTTATTCTAGACATATACTAGTTATTGCAGATAAGGGAAACCATGGGATCTATGTTTCTTTGGGTCTGGCTTACTTCACTTAATACAATTTTTTTCAAGTCTTTCTATTTCCTAACAAATGGGACGATATCATTCTTTCTGATGGAGGTGTGTGTGTGTGTGTGTGTGTGTGTGTGTGTGTGTGTGTGTGTGGTATATATATATATATACACATCTATATGTGGTGTGTGTGTGTGTGTGTGTGTGTATATATATATATATATATATATATATATATATATATATCACTTTTTTTTTGATCCATTCATCTACTGAGGAGCATCTGGGTTAGTTCCATATCTTAGCTATGGTAAATAATGCTTCAATAAACATAGTTGTGCTGGTAGCTTTAGTATGACCTTGTTTGAATCACCCTACTTTTTAAAACTAGTTTCAGTCTTGAATATAGATGTTTCATATTCTTTATTCCCTTCAGTCTGGAAGAAATTGTTTCTTGGTATATCTTTAAGAATAATATTCAAATGAATGCTAACAGAAAGCATCTATGGAGCCCAATATTTCTCTGACTACAAATTCATCAGCTCCTGGCTTCAATTTTTTCTCCATTTTTTTCCTGATATACTCAAAATATTTTCAAATCTTATTCATTCTTCATTCCTCAAAAACTCTTTAAGCCTGGTGCTTAAAGCCCATGGCTCAGGCCTACAGTCCTAGCTACTCTGGAGCCTCAGATCTAAGAATTGAGATTTGAAGCCAGCTCAGGCAGAAAAAACACTGAGACTCTTACCTCCAACGAACCACCAAAAAGTCAGAAATAGAACTATGGTTCTAGTGGTAGTGTGCTAGTCTTGAGAGAAAAAGCTAAGGGCCAGTGCACAGGCCCAGAGTTCAAGTGGAAGTACAGGCACCAAAAGAAAACAATAACACCACCACCAAAAATACTTCTTTGAGCCAAGTGTGATGTCACATTCCTAAAATTTTAGCACTTAGGAAACTGAGGAAACAGGATTGTGAGGTCAGGCCAGTGTGGGTTAGTTACATAATGAGACCTTGTCTGGAAAACAACAATAACAAAAACAAAACCTTTTTAAGTCCCTTCTTTTACAAGTGCTGCGCTAAATGCTGAAATACAATGAAGAAGACATATTAGTGTACACCTGTAACCTCAGTTACTCCAGAGATAAAGGAAGATCACAATTTGAGATCATTCTGAGCAAAGGTAGAAAAGAAACTAACAAGAAAAAGACCTAGGTTATAACCCAAGTGGTAGAGCACTTGTCTAGCGCTAAATTCTATCCCCAATACTGTATCAACTAAAAGAGGGAAAAATGTGTCCATCTTTACTAGATTGAGTTTTCAATCTAGTAAAGAAGGGGAATAATACTATTGAACCTATAATATATGATATCCACATACATATATGTATATATAATACGTTACCAACAATACAATTTAATGTGCAATGTGTTAGACCCCACAATAATCATATCTCACAGCTGAGAAAAGAGACTAGAAGTTAAGTAATTTGATTTGATGCAATACATGAATAGAAATATGTATTATCCAGACTTCTGTTATTGTAACAAAATACTCAGGCAACTTACAAAGAAAAAGTATTTATTCTGGTTCAGAGTTTTGGAGGTTTCAGTCTATGATCCATATGTCCCAATGTTTTAGCCTATGGTGAGGGCGTGCATCATGACAAGAGTGTACAGTAAAGCACTGCTCACTTGGGGGCCAGGAAGCAAAAGAGACCAAGGATGGGGCTAGAGTCCCACAATCCCCTTGGAGGCACTCCATTAATGACCTAAGACCTCCCAGTAGGCATCACCTCTTAAAGGTTCCAGCACCACTTTGGGGACCAAACTTTTAACATACAGGCCTATGGGGACATTTAATATCCAGAATATAGCAACAACTTACAGAAGAAATGAAAATGAACAATAGCTATTTGAGGAAATATTACTTACAAAGGAAGCGCATATTAAATAATTAAACACTATTATTTAACTACAAAGTCAGTAAAGCTGGCGGGGTTGAAGTAATATAGGCTCTTCTGTGTAGAGATGTAGAGAATATAAAGAGGAACAATCCACCTGAGAAATAGTTTAATTATATGTGACAAGGACCTTTATAAGAGGAATTAACCTTAATGTCCATTACAAGGAAATCAACTAAAATGTTGGTACACCCTTACACTAACACTGCACATAGCCACTAAAAACCAAGAATTTTCTAAACATTAAGGGAAAGAAGCATACTACAACTATTATTGTACTCATTATGCCCACCTTTGGTCCTCAGCTCCACCCAGACCTGAGCTCCTCCCAGCCCTGGAGTTCCAGCTGGCTACTCCCTCTCTCCATCCAGACCCACCTGAGCACCCACCTACCTCAATTCCTGCCCTCAGACCCTCCTGCTTCCTGAATAGGGACAGACACCATGTGCTCTCTCCCCTGGGGAAATATGACTCCTCTAATAAACCTTGTAATAATCTTTCTCCTGAGCCTGCCTGCCTCTGCATGGTCCCCTGGGATGAGTGTGAAGGATTCCTTTCATTTATTCTGAGATTACCATGTGTGTGTGTGTGTGTGTGTGTGTGTGTGTGTGTGTGTGTGTGTGTGTGTGTAAAACCAGGTATAAGTTCACAGAGGTTGTTCATAAGAGTTGGAATTTTTTTGTATTGCTATCTTGTAAATTTTGTAATAAAAAACTCAAGCATTATAATAATAATGTAGAGTAAGAGTCAGGCTACTTGCAAAATCACCAATCTGATATATTAACTAAGCATAGACTTTAAACTCCAAAATCCATTCTTCTTATACCACATCTTTCTTCAGCCCTACAACCCTGAATAATCCTAGCTGAGTAATCCCTTTATGACTTGTCTTGTTTTGACCTCTGCTTTTTATCACAAGATAAATTTCTCCCACTAAGATGGCTTGCACCTGCACCTCTAATCTCTGCAACCTGGCATTCTTAAAGCAGTAAGCATCCCCCCCCCCCCCCGCCACTTTTTTTTCAAAGCCTGCTGCAAGTCATCCCAAATTTCATCATCTGCTTCTGTTTTGTAAGGCTTGACCAAGGCATACAAGGTCTTCAGGATCTGTCAGCTGTGAACAAGCAGTATTTGTGTTTGGACAAGTCTTTGTTGGTCAAGGGCATCCCCACCCTGGCCAGCTCACATTTTTTTTTCTTTTCTTTTCTTTTTTTTTTTTTGGTCAGTTGTGGGGCTTGAACTCTGGGCCTAGGCACTGTCCCTCAGCTCTTCAGCTCAAAGCAAGTGCTCTACTACTTGAGCTACAACGCCACTTTTAGTCTTCTAGTGGTCTATTGGAGATAAGAGTCTCACAGACTTTCTTGCCTGGGCTGGCTTTGAACCATGATCCTCAGATCTCAGCCTTCTGAATAGTTAGGATTACAGGCGTGAGCCACCGGCACCCAGCCACCACTACACATTTCTAAACACACCCCACGCATGGACATCTGAGAACCACAATGATGGGTCCCCACCAGCCCACCAACCTCATCTCTACTCCCACATTCTCTGGTTCAATACCCAATCGCATTGGCGTACCTACTGCTCTTCTGGAGAGGCAGGACTTTTAGTTTTATGACAGTCCCTACATTAAATTCTCTCTCTTTTAAGATTGGCTCTTTATTCATTTGCAATCTTATCCAGCTTTCCCAACAGTAAAGAAACCAACAATGATATTATCACTGGTTTCTTGTATGCCCATATCTGTAAACCTCTACCATGAAGTTCAGGATCTTGTATAATCCTACTTCAAAACTACATCTGTATTCTTCTTTGTCTTCTATGCTTTGGTAGAGTATCTGTAAATTACTCTGTGGAACAAAGAGAAAAACTGTGGATGCCAATCATTGGTACTTGCTATGGTTTTAATGTTCTTTAAAGTCTATGACTTAGAAACCTAATTTCCAATGTAATCATGTCCAGAGGTGATGATAACTTTGAGATTAGGTGATGAGGGCTCTGAGGATACATTTAGCTTCTTTTTTCTCTTTCATTTGCACTCTCTTGCCCTTATGCCATCCATTATGGAAGAAAGCACTGAGTTAGGACTCTTGCTAGCTGTAGATCCCTTGATCTCAGACATCCTAGCTTCCAAAACTCATAAGAAATATATTTTCTTTCTTTTTATATTCTCTGCATGCAAACTGGAGCTACAGTAATATAGAAAGAGGTAAGATAGCACAAAATTGAATAATTGTACTAAAATTATATATATCTCTCTCCTAGTTTGAGCTCCCTGAGGGCAGTAACCTTCTCTTTGTATTCCCCCAAAATAAACTAGTGTGTAGAAATTGAAAGCACTTGATCAATACCCCTACATCAAGCTCCTCCTTGAGATTAAAGAAGCAGTGCTGGTATAGCAGATACTGCTGTGGCAGCTCATGGCTTACATGTGGCATTACTGACTGGGCACTGAATGTGGCATGAATGTACTTTGGACAACTCCCACACTAGAGATCTGATTAAGTTTGCTGAAATTCTTGTTAGTACACAAATTTCTTCAGCGATTACATTTTCTACATATTTTCTTTAGTTTTGTGTGCATTTACATACAGGCTTTAATTGTTCCTTTCTTATTTTTTCCACTCAATTTTTGTCTTTTCTGACCATCCCCAACACCTTTTCTAAGCCATTTTAGCAGTAGTCACCATGTGAACTGAACGTTATATCCTGAACATGTAAAATCATGTTTGTTAAACTAAAACAGCAATTTTCCTTCTCATGGAGAAAACTGGGACAACACATATCAAGAGGGGCATCTTCAAATATATTTAGGTTTTGTTTTGTTTTTTGCATTTAAAACTGGTATCTGTTGAGTCTTGTTATATTTAGAAATTGCAATGCTTTCCTCTATATTAAGAAAGTTTTTAACTTTCTCAAATGTGCAGATCACCTTTCCCAAATTAGAATTCAAGGAACCAATTCTTAATTGTATTTATAAATGTTAGGTTTTTCCTGCTCTCTCTACTTTCCTGCTCAAAAAGGGCAATTATAATAGTTTCTCTTCCACTTAGAAGCACAATTTTTGGAGCCTTGAGTTGGCTGACTTCAAAATTTGAAATGTCTCTGATGATACACAGCTGTCTTCATTTCTTAATCATAGATGTCTAAAGCATTCCAGGAGGCTGACTCATGTACCTGGAGAAATGGACCATGTTTTCTCATTCTCTCTCATGAAGCTCTTGTCAGATTAAGAGGTTTCTGCTTTATTCTGCAAGGGATTTAATTACAAGATGACTGGATACATTCATACATTTCTTTGCCATCTCTTTCTTGTTCTCTTACATATTTATCTCAAACCCAAATGCACTACTTTCTGACTTTCCTTTCCTTCAATCATTATCCTATGGCAATTCACTTAAGCCACCAATATGGCAAAACTTCATTTTCTTCCAAACAGCCATTTGTGGTCAAGGAAAAACAGATCTATTTGTGTTGTATGTAGCCTACCACTCACCGCAGGCTATCACATTAAATAGACAGGAGTTTTTGAGCACCTCACATAGGCTATGCTCAAGGGTAAGCAATTCAGAAGGAAATTTTCTTAAGTTCTTCGTTGAATGGGTCTCAGCTTGTGACTCCCAAACAGCTACCTTTCCTCAAAAGAATTCCATTATTCTACAACAGCAGCTCTTCTCTCCTGCTCTTTCAGAGAGCAGGTGATTTGCTAAGCACTTCCCTCCACCCCAGGAGCTTCCATCTGCAACCCAAAGCTCATCTATAATGAAACTTTGTGTTTGTTGGGGATAGAAGAATCAACAAGGATGCAGAGATATACTTACATACCTGAACAATTCCACTTGAAAAATCTACACACTTGACTACTTGTAAACTATACCTTAATAACTCCACTAGCAAAACCACCCAGCCTCTCGATATACCTACTATTTTATATAACAGATATAACAGAATTGTCTATATACATGTATTCTATCCCCAAAGGCAAACCAGCAAAATCAAAATCCTTCCTACCTAAAATTTTATTAGTTTTCTGTGTTTTCCATTCAATTAAATCAAACATCATTAGAGTAAACAGGAAACTTTAAAGAAACTCATAGAAGTGAAAGGATCAGGAAACAGCTCTGAAGAGCTGTAGGAGAACCTAAGGTCACAAGTCAGTGGCCCAGAGTCTTCTAATTTCTTTAGTGTACAAAGACCACATGTGAAGGTCTCAAAAGTATCCTAGAAAGAATGGGTAGAAGAAGAATCCTCTATCCAGCTCCGTCTCTGCACTTAGTTACTTTCAACCACAGAAAAAAAATCTCTTCAGTAAAAACATTCACCTTAATAAATCATATTACATGGAGAACTAATAAACATTCAGGCAATTTGAGATTTTTATTGAGAAAATAGCCATTTTGACATTATATCCAGTTTTTCATTTGTTAGAATAAACTTTTTACAATATTGATCATTATTAACACTTTTAGGTATTTATACATAGTCTCTGAGTAAAATATAACCATACTAGGCAAGGCTAGAATACTGATATTATAGTCAACATAGCTTATTTTAAGACTGTTTACTTTATAATGAAACTAGAATTTGCATGCTAGAACAGATGTTTAAAATGTTTACAGTTCAAAGATAGGTTTGATGGGACAAAACCATTTGGAATATAAAATATTTCCTGTTTTCTGTCCATCTTCCAAAAAACTAGTTATGTTACAATCAAGTCACAATTTTCCTTGGACATAAATTTTAAAAATGAAAGATATTATTTCCTTTTTTTCAAAAAAGGAAGAAAATAAATTCATAAGCGGAATAAAATTCATCTTTATGCAGCTAACTTAAAACCTTGAGTATGTCCCTCTTTCTCCAAAAGATAGCTGCCAAGAAGGCAGGAGAAGCAGCAAATGATCCGAAGAACAAATGGCTAGGACAGCCTTCTTCACAGTGCATGACTTGTTGAGGACTGATGCAAACCCTGGCAAGTCATTTTTTGATGATCTGGGATATGTAAACCAAATGATTAAAAGACACTTTTCTAAATTTGCAAAAGAAAAGCTGAAGAATCAGAAGAACTTTTCATGTGGCTAGATGTCCATCCTTGTACCATAACTCAAAGCCTAAGGCAAACTTCATACAAACACTTCCCCGAAACATGGAACTCCAAACATGAAAATGTATATATTGCAAAAAACAAAAAACATCCTTGTGCCTCATTAGTGGTCTGGTTTTACACTCTGAAGTGAAATAAAATCTATCTGAAATTTGGAGACTTTGTGAAGTTTACATTTTTTCAGATGTAGAGTCTGCTAATTAAATGTTAACTATAAACTCCCATCCTAGAAGTATACACACATAATCCTTGTTTAGACTATGACTTTAATAACAGAAAACAACTTGAAACTATTACACTTATTTGCTTTGTCATTGAAGCAACATAAAATCATTTATAATAATCTCCATTGTCTTTTTTGATACTTTTTAAAGCACAAGAAGAAAAGGCTTGGAAAATTGTTCTGGAATTACAAGTTAGTTCCCATTGCCTAATAACTGTTCCTGACACAAACCACCAGTTCAGACCCCTACCCAGCCGTGCCAGGTTTACTAGAGCTCTGGGAGAAAGGGCTGTATTAACCAGGGTCACCCCACAAACTAAATAACAACGAATCTACATCTGGCCTTTCAAGTCCATGGTCCAAGGGAATCCTGATTTGTCTCATATTATCACTGTCATGAGAGGGCAAGGCGAACACTCTAGGGCAACGTTTTCACAAGTATATTTCTCAGAACACAAATCCCACAACTAAACATCTATTTTAAAAATCCACGTGTAAACAAACTAGGCAAATGGTGTATGAAATAGAGGCACTTAATGAAAACCATAAATGCTCCTCCTATGAAATGCATGTGGCACACTCATACATGCAATCATTGTTTAGACTATTTCTTCAGTAATGAAATAAAAACTTGAAAATTTTCCAAAGCTTGAAGAATGGGAAATGCACATCCAAGGTTCTGAGAAGTCTATAGTAACTTAACTTTGCTTAGTCCAGCATTTTCTAAACTTATTGGACTACAGGAAACCTCCATTGACAAAATCTATTATACTTCTTTAGGAGCTACTTCACCAATAAATGTAATGATGCTATGTTTTTAATCTTATAATTTTAAATTAATGAAGACACAATTAGAACTGTCTTTTGGGGGTTCCTTAAAAAAAAAAACTATTTTGCTCTGAATAAGTTTCTTTTCTTTTTTCTTTTTTTTGGGGGGTCCGGTTGTGGGGCCTGAACTCTGGGCCTGGCCGCTATCCCTCAGTTCTTCAGCTCAAGGCTAGTGCTCTACCACTTGAGCCACAGCGCCACTTCTGGCTTTTTTCTTTTTGCTTATGTGGTGCTGAGGAATCGAACCCAGGGCTTCATGCATTCAAGGCAAGTGTTCTACCACTGAGCCACCTTCCCAGCCCCCAATAAGTTTCTATTATAACATTCCCCTCTCTACTCATTGCACAAGGATGTTCATTCTCTCTAGTAATTCATGAAATACTTCTCTGGAAAAACTAATTTCTGCATCCTTCTTTATTTCCCAGAGTATGCTTCTCTCTCAATCTTAAATTAATTAGTCTTATTAAGACAGATAGTCTGGCTGCTAGTAGTTACTATCTACCCAACAATTTCTAATTTACTTTGCAAACCCTTAAAAGCCAAAGCAAGAAATAATAAAAAAAATTATATATCTCTATGAAAATCAACATTTTGAAGACCTAATAAAACTCAACTAAACCTGAGTATAATGGACTGTTGATTTCCTGTACCAATGAATTTCTGAAAATAACTATGAAATGACACTAACAAGTAAATATAAATCCACACAGCTGCACAATAGCAAAAAAACGATTTAAAAATATTTCTTACCACTAAGAACATCTTTTATAATACCATCATCACAACCCAAATCATCTCTACTGTTCTGCTCAGGATTCCAATTATAAAAATAACTAAACCAAAACAAAGTCAATTACAAACTCCTTTTGAGCTTAAAATAGCACATAGGCATGTCACACCTTCTTCATGGGGGGGTGGTGTCTTAGTGAACATCTCAAACTGCCTATCTGGAGATGATAAATACAACACAGAACTAGTGCATGAAGATTCAGAACTTTTTCAAAACTTTTATTCTCAAAAATGCCCCAGTTACCATAGAAAAAAACATATAATTAGAAAGAAAAAAAACAGATTTATTGATATCCCAAGGAAAAGATGTTTTTGGTTTTACATTGCCCTCCCTCTCTTCCCTGATCCCTTTCTTTTCTTTCTCCCTTCCTCCCTCTCTCCCCCTCTCTCTTTCCCCTTCCCTTCTTCCTTCCCTCCATTCCCAACTTCCCTGCCTTTCCTTTATTTAAAAATATTTAATTTATATTATGTATATTATATTTCTGGAACTAAGTATGTTTGGACTATTACATTTTTAAATCATGGTTATGTGGATAATGATAAATTTATTGAATTTTGTTCTTTAAAAACCATTTTATTTAGAAATAGAGACTCACAAGACATTATAAAAATAGGAGATATCGCATGTCCCCATTACTCAGCCTCCTGTCTATAAACAAGCATTTATATGTTCATTCTAAAAAGGTCAAGGTTGTTGACAGCTTATGAAAAACTGCTCCCAAAATCTACTAGGCCTGGTAAATGCAAGCTTTCAGAGGAGGCACCAAAGAAACAAACCATCAAATTCAAGTATCTCTTTTTTTGAATCCCTAGTTTTCTAAGCAAACCCTTACTGTTACCAGTTGTTATCTCTTTTTGTGTTTGTTTTCCAATTATCATTGATGTACAAAAATTTTTTTTTTTTTTTTTTGGGTCCAGTCATGGGGCCTGAACTCTGGGCCTGGGCGCTGTCCCTCAGCTCTTCAGCTCAAGGCTAGCGCTCTACCACTTGAGCCACAGCGCCACTTCCGGCTTTTTCTTTTTGCTTATGTGGTGCTGAGGAATCGAACCCAGGGCCTCTGGCATGCAAGGCATGCGCTCTACCACTGAGCCACCTTCCCAGCCTCTGATGTACAAAAATTTTAACTTAGCTATGACTGAAATAATCCTTCCCATTCTTTCATATATGTATAGATATGAAAATAGATGGATCAATATTATAAATGGAAACAAAAATACATGTTTTTATAAAATCTCTCATCCTTTAGTACCCCCCCAAAAAATTCAAGCACACCTAAGCTAAAATTTGATATGTTATTGTCAATCTTTTGATGAAGTCAAAAAACAGTTTTGAAAGAAAAACCATCTTTAATGTTCCTTATAGTCTCTTTAGTGTTAAGTAGTTACTATTATGCATGATTGATATGGACTGTTGGTGAAGGATTTTCTTCTTATGGAAATTATCTAGCCATTTTTTAAATCTTATACTATCAAAAATAAACACAAGCATACTCCCTCCTTTTCATATTATCTTCCACCATTACCTGTAAAAGACAATGGTTCACAGTGTTCTGTTTAAGGTTGTGGACCATTTTTCTCAGTAAATTCAAACTATCCAAAATAATATCCTGACACTGTGTCTATAGACCTTGTGTAGCATAAAAGAAAAAAAAAAAATTTTGTCCAAGAGCTTCCTCTATGTGTGGCTGGCTCCTAGTTTATGCTCAGCTATAGCTTTCTTATCATTTCATTTGTATATACAAAGAAAACTCAAGTATCCCAACATAAAAATTGTCAAATTACATTTTGCATCTCAGAAGTGGTAGTCTGGAAGCACAATATATAATAGAATGTAAGGCTATAGGCAATGCAAAGCAGAGATGACCAAAAAGTAAACAAATCATTTTGATAGTATACAAAAAAAAATACTTGTTATGTTAAAATGACCCTTTTAAGTCAAATTCAACATATGAAACCACACAGTACTTCTTAGTTGAATTCTGTGTATCATGAGAACATGACTCCCATATTCTTATAAATATATAAACATTTTCCTTCCTCACAGTCTTTTGTAGATTTATCAAAAGAATAACCTATATAACCTAGCATTATCTTTTCTTTTTATCTATGGAGAGATTTGAGGTCAGATGTATTGTTCACTTTTATAATCTGTTACTGTTGATAGAGTTTTTTCTTCTACAATTTTTTTTTCAGAAATTAATTATAATTGTCCTGTTTTACATGTGTTTTGCAATTGTAAGCCACTTCAAATGCTTTTTGGAAGGTCTAATACAAATCATAATTGAAAATGACTAACCCTGACTAAAGCATAAACAGATGTCTGATTAATGTGCTTAACTATTCTTTCCCAATATTCATCAATTCTAGAAAATAATAAATCACAGTCATTATTTCCAACACAAAATATTCATACAGATTTCAGAATGCTGAAATAACAAACTGTCTTTGAAGATGAGCAACAGCCAATCCCACCCCTCCCTCACTCCCTCTCCCGCCCCCACATACAACCATTGTTAGAGAAGTAATGTGAAACTCATTGGTACTTTCACTAAATGCATCTAATCTTCACCACCATGATTACCTTGTTTCTCACATAGTTAAAACTATCAAGAGAAAAAAACAAAACCTCTTGTATCATGTATAAACACCTACCTAAATACAGAACTGGGAGGATGAGGGTCAAACACAAGTGACCTCCACTCAGCTTATGAGTCTCTTGACAACAAGGCTTGTTTTCTTAACATATGGGTTTCTGCAGGACTCGGTAACATTTGCTGAGCACCATAGTAATCTTTTAGGACACTAATAAAAAAGAGTCCTATTTTTTTTTTTAATCCCAGAAGTGGGATTTAAAACAACAGAAGCACCTCACCACTAAAATAAGCAAGTTTCTATTATAAGGAAAACTACCACACAGCAAATCCTTGACCAATTCAGCAGCCAGTAAATAGAAAATAGTCATAAAAATATGCTATTTCAGATTTATTCCTCTGGATCCTCAACAGTAATTAAAATATATGGAACACAATTAGTCATCAGAAAGCTGTGACTACATATATGCATGTTATGAAAGAACACTGGTCTGAGTCAAGCCTAGAGAACACAGACCAGATGCACAGTAGGTGTTTCAATTACCCTGGCCATAGGCTTCTCCTGAGTAGTATCTAACAACTGGGTAAGGTTTACAGCTTAACACAATAAAGATGACCAAGACATTCAGTTTTGGAATCAATACATGAATAAGACAATTGAGATGTTCTATAAATACATACATCTAAAGCTGCCATATTTACCCTGTAAACTAAAAGACCCCTAGAGACCACTTATTAACCTATAAGGAACACATCAGCAAAAATTATGCTATTCTGAAGTGCATTCATGAGATGAATATAATATGCAACCACTCTTACTGTTTATATATGCAGTTCTAAATCCCCAAAAGGTTAGACTTATGAGCATAAATAAAAGCACATTCCTCATTGCTTCTTAAAGTTAAATACAAACCTTTCTACTGAAATGAAGTAATTTGTATTTTTCCTAGATCCTAAAATAGGCATCAGATTTCTAAACAGAAGAAATAAAGTCTCTGCCAAAGAGCCATATATTATATATGCAGACAAGTATAAGAAAACCAAGTTAATAAATTGAATAAATTATCTTGAATAAATTAAGAATACACATTCAGAACAGAATTGTAGCTTTTGGTCAGTAACATATGAGCAAAAGGCAAAAATCTGCCAAGTTTAAGGCAGGTTTTTTCATACAAAGTACAATGTGTTTTCTCCCCCCACCCACCACATTCATTTAGCATTCACCTTTATTTAAAAAGCAGTGCCAAGCTAGCATACAAGCTTTTTAGTTAAAAGAAAAAAACAAATATCATAGAAAGTTTCTTTTGTGTTAGTCTTCCTTATACCTATGAATGGTATATTCTATTTGCCTTCACACCCGTGGTGTTAAGAGATTACCGTGACAATCATAAGACTTGGCCACAAAGCACAATAACTGTCAGGGTGACAGCCTGTGCGAAGAATTACTCTCTTCTGCTGGAGTCAATTTAAGTGTTGGCAGTTTCCGAGGAGGAAGCTGAGGGCTTTGGCGAAGGTTGTCATCCATCTGTAGAAAGTATAAAAGATACATCTGACTAAGGCTGTGGCACCACTTATGTGGACTGTGGCCTCCCCATCCAAACTACAGCAGAGAACCATATGTTTGCAGAACTGCTGGAGAAATCTTTTTCTTACAAATAGTCTCTCAAGAATTGTAAAGGTCATACCTCAAATACCAGCTGACTCAGTATCTGTAAAAAAAAAGCAATGTGGCTCATTCTTGATACCTTCACAAAATTACCCTAACTCCACAAAATGAATACTCTACTAAATTACATCATAGCTCACCCAGTTTAAGAGGCGTTTATAAAAATAAAAGTTAAAAATAATAATTCTGTTACCCTAATGTCCACTGCTTATGAAGTATGTTCATGTACAGTATCTTGTTTGATTTTCCTAACAAGAAGAAAAAAAGGGCAGACATCATACTTCCCTATTATTCAGATGAACCAAATGAGGTTCAGAAAGGGCAAGTGATGTGCCCTGGGCCCCACGGCTGATATTTGTTGCAATGTGGTTGTTCTTTCAACTATACCTATTTAAATTAATCACTGTGATTAATATTACACTCAAAAAAGATGAGCTTTCCCAAGCTAAAAGTATGCAGACCAAAGGAAACTAGTAATGGGGCAAAAAGAATAAATTCTTTAGATTTAAGAGGTTCTCCAAACACTGGATCAGTTCTAAGATTGCCTTAAAGAAACAAATTAATATGGAACATGTTAAGAAAACGTCCAAGAACTTCAGACTTAACGCAAAACATATTAGTATTTTTCAAATACTAGGATAGGGATTATTCAGCACTCAACCAGACCCTCAGTGAACTACTCTTTTTTTTTTTATATTTTTAAAAATTTCATTGTGAAGGTGAGGGGTTACAGTTACGTAAGTGAGGTAATGAGTACATTTCCTTTTGAACAGCATCACCCCCCCTCATTCTCCCTCAGTTTTTCCTCTTCCAACTTCCCTCCCCACAAAGTTGTATAGTTCTTTTTCTAGTGGGTTAGGAACTATTATTAATCACAGTATCCCACAAAGTGCAAGTTTCAGGTCCTTGTGTTGAGGTCACTATCTGTTTAACTTCAAGTTTCAAGTCCTTGTGTTCAGTTCACTATCAGTTTAACTTCATAAAAGACTTTAAAGCAACTGCCATCAAAACACAACACCAGCAGAAAACAGCATCTTATTGTCTATATGATAGGCAGGCTCTTTTACAGTTTTGTATTTGTACAGAGTATTCGATTCTCCTGCCGTAATCATCTCAAAATTCTTTTATAAAGCACAGAGGGAGCATTTTGGCAGAGGTTATGGGGGGTAGGGGTGCAGGGGTAATAAGAATAAAAGATAAACTTTTGTTTTCCAGTGGACAAAGTATTAACACTGAACTATTTTGGGCAATGGTGTTGAGCTATTTTCTTTCTTACAAGAATTTCTTCAAACATCATTCATTTTAGATTTTCTACCAAAGTGAATAGCTATGGCTAACAAGATTGGTAGCTCTACCATCTTGTTTTTACCAGCAAACCACAGACTTCCTACAGAAGAACAGGTATGAGCAAAAAGGAGTGCCTAATTTAATATATCAGAGAACTCTGATACACTGATGATGCTGCACAAAGATGTGTACAAAGTGGTGACAGGATCTCCTGGCTTTACTGCTGAATATGTGGGCATTTCAGTTTTCTTTCCATATTCGTCATGAATTCTCCACATATAGAAAATAGAATCTATAGTGGAGTGATCTTTCCTTAATCCACATGTAAAACTTCATAGACTCCTCAGATTTACTGGACTGAGCAAAGAACTGAGCCAAATCAGGGTTTAACTCAGCTTACAAAACTAATAATAATGAACTCTTCCAATTTTACCACCCAATTTTACTCATTTCTCAAATTATCATAATTCATGAAATAATACCAAAAAAACCCCACAGGTCATTCAGAGAATAACAGTGACATATATACTAGCAAATCTAGTCTGTAGTAACAGTTCTGTAATTTCATCCATCAGCTAGATGGCTGACTACTGAAGAAAATAAATGAAAGCTTATGCCAGGCACATTTCTAGGGATTAAGTTTCCTTTCTACTTTTTTGTCATCTGAGAGACCTTGGAGAGGTGACAAAGCTACTCTCAAAGCTTCAGAGGCCTTATGCATAAAATGGGTAGTGTTAGTATCAGCATTCAGAGATGTTATGAGGCGAATGAGATAACCCCATATATCTAGAAAAGAATAAAACACTGTTCATTTGTATAAGAAACAAGTGAGGAGAAAAAGGGCAACACTCTTGTGCTTTTCTGAATAGAATTTCCCTTGAAATGTCTACTGTTGGCTCTCTCCCTTATATTGTTCCTGAAAATCTCTCTCAAAAATAAACACCCCCTAAAATGGAAAAGCATCCATAGTGGGGTAAAAATGTAGACTACATTCAGAACAGTAAAGGACACACAGGAGAAAAACAAAAAAAAGTACATGTGGAAGAAAGAAATGGACATTATGGTGCTGTTAATAAGACAGCACAGGTGCTTATAATCCCAGGAAACAGAAAACATTTGTAGTTTGTGTTGTCATTGTTTTGTATAAAGCCAATCTTTAGGGATTCCAAGCTTAATAGATACATACTGTGTGGTAAAAATAAACCTATACCATTGTCTATTTTTCCCACAGCAAATAGGCCACTGTTGGCTTCAAACACTAAATTAGGGCTGGGAAGGTGGCTTAGGGATAGAGTGCTTGCCTTGCATACACGAGACCCTGGGTTCAATTCTTCAGCGTCACATAAGCAGAAAAAGCTGGAAATGGGACTGTGGCTCAAGCGGTAGAGCACTAGCCTTGAGCTGAAGAGCCGAGGGAGAGCACCCAGGCCCTCAGTTCAGGCCTCACGACAGAGAAAAACAAAGCAAAACAAAAAAACACTAAATTATATGCAGTTTAGTAAAAGTACATTTAAGATGCTATCTGAAATATAAACTTCTAAAAAAAAGAAAGAAGGTAAATTAATGCATAACTCAAATTACAACATTGGCTACAGAAGGAAAATACTAGTCTACTTTAAAATAATGATTGAAGTAAACATGACCTTTTCAATCAAGTTGGATTCCTTATTTACAAGTTGTGTGAGTTTCTGCAGATTTGCATCTACCATTTCTTGTCCAGCGGGAGAGATGCCTAAGAAGCCAGGATAGAAATCAGAAAAAGATAGGAAATTTTGAAAGCCTTGAAAGCTGTTTAGATTGAAAGACTTTTGAGTCTACTAACCCTCCCAATTACCTCACCCTCCAAAATATAAATATAGACAAAGGGAAAAACCATTCCGGGCTCAAAAGCAATGTTAGGAGGTAATGTCCAAAACCAAACTCGAAACAAAAGGATTAAAATGCATTCATGAAGACTATGAGCCAAGTGACATGCAGCTAGCCATAGTAATTAGTAAAAACACAGCAGTCTTTCATTCCTCTTTTCCTTCTGAAATTTAATTGTATCTTTCCCTCATTCGTTTTAAATAGGTCTTTGGCCATAACTATTTGAATAGTGTGGTAATACAGTGACTGCTAAACAGTTATCCACTAGGTGTTAAAACATTTACAGGGATTTTTAAAAGAACAAGTTTCTGGGCATTATCCCTAAAAGATTCCGATTTTGTAAGCCTGATCCAGGACTCAAGATTTTGCTTTGCTATATTATCAGGTTTTCTGGCCACTGCTCATTGTCTCCCAATCTACTAACACTCCCTAGATACCAAACACATAACCCAGCTTGAAAAATAAACTGTCCACTTAAGCCAGTTAGTTTTAACTGTTGTTTCTTAAGTGGACAATTTCACCCAACTCTCCCAATACTAATTTAGTATTACAATCAGTTAAGTACAAGGCCCCACACTCAAAAGAATCATATCCTCAGTGACAGGTGTCCTCTACTTACTATATACCTCCAGTCTGATGCAATCAGTTTTCAAGTAGTGGAATCATAGGAGTGTACCTCACCAAAATCAATCTGCTACTGATTTCTGTTCACGCAGGAAAATGCTAGAAGCAGCAGGTATAAATCATTTAAAGTAATTGGCTATTTGCATTAGGTTAAATACTATTTTAGCAAGGACTCAATAACTGTGGTTGTTAATCTTTCAGAAGAAAATGTGATACTTCAAAGGGGGAATGTTTAAAAAGGAGACTCACAAAATAAAATCCAGAGGAACAAATAAAAGGCAAATTAGTCTAGTCTCTATTTAACTAAGAACTATCATGTGGATTAATACTGAAGTTGGAAAAAATGCAACTTCTTCAAGTGCTATAACCCAGTACTTAAAGACAATACACAAGCCAGGCATGGTGGTACTTGCCTGTAATCCCAATACTCTGGAGGCAGAGACAGTAGGATCATAAATTCAAGGCCATTCTGGATTACATAGTGGGTCTGAGTCAGCCTGAGTTATAAAGCAAGACTGTGTCTCAAAAAAAAACACCCAAAGACTAAGGACACAGTTCAATGGAAGAGTGCCTCCCTAGCATACTCAAGGCCTGAGGTTTGGGAGAATATGAAGATATTCAAGGCAAATACACATTAGCTGATGAGAAGCCAGCTTACCTCCGAGACTGAGCCTAAAGTAACTGTTTAGAATATCATCACAAAATCGGCACAGGTTGGAGAGCTGCTTCAGATGTTCTTGTAAGTGAACTTTAGGAAACCGTATTTTATAAAGAGGTGCAAGAAAACCAAACACATAAGCATCCAAAGTAGAAGGCCTAAAAATAAAGTAACATTTTTAAAGTACATTAAAAATATTAACTTGGGATTCTGATTAAATGAAGTTTTCTACAAATAGACTTGTCAAATCTGAAGTATATAACAATGCTTTAAAAAGTTACTAACCATTTCAGTTCACAATAATTATACAACTAGGGTTTACCCTTTAGGAAGATTGAAAAATACTCTATTATTTAGAAGAAAATTAAGTTGTAAAATACAGGTTCATTTTTTTCCTTACAAGTGTAATTTAAACTTGGGCAAGGTAGGAACAGCCTTGGATATTTTAAATTCATATATACCACACCTCAAGCCAATGTTAATTATCACTGATATGAAAAGTTTCTTACAACTAAAAAAAATAAACATATCAAATCCTTCTTTAAGTGACAAACTCCTTTTTGAAGGGGTAAGGGGACATGCTTTAAATTACTTTTTACTGAATATACATGTGCAAAAATATCAAAATGATTTTCAAGGGCATGAACTTACATATCTCCAAAGAAAAACTGAGATGTTCCCAATCTGTTTGACAGAAGATTTAGGCACTCCTTGGCATCTCTGTATATCTAACAAGGATGAAATTTTATCTCAAAAGTAGGAAGGATGCTATGAAGCTGCTTTTAAGGCAGTATCCCTAGGTTAAGATCATCTGTGCTCTTCCTCCTATCCCTTCCCTGTAGAGCTCTGGTTTGGAGAATAATCAAAAACATACCTGTGCTTCCACTTCTTGGACATGGTAGAGGGGAGGCTCTCCTCTTGTCAAGAGAATCCTATTCAGTGCTCCCCTAGACATTCTTCCAGGTAGGATTAAACTCAAGGGAAAAGGAATTCGTGAGGCAAACCATGGCTTTGTCACAGTGAAGTAATTGTCCGTTTCAACCCAGAATGTGTGAAGCTGCCAAAGGAAAGAAAGAACATTCTCAGGATCTTCTTCGGTCAATTACTATTATTACTCATTCAATGTGATAGTTTTTCATAAGTGAAATAAAATGATCTCATATAAAATTTTCAAATGTATGAGTGTTATTGTTATATTCTAAGAACTAGAACAAAACATAGCACATAGTTGGTACTCAATAAATATTGGCTGAGGGCTGGGAAGGTGGCTCAGTGGTAGAGCGCTTGCCTTGCATGCTTGAGGCCCTGGGGATTCCCCAGCACCACATAAGCAAAAAGAAAAAAGGTGGAAGTGGCGCTATGGCTCAAGTGGTAGAGCGCTAGCCTTAAGCTTAAGAGCTGAGGGACAGCACCCAGGCCCAGAGTTCAGGCCCCACAACTGGACCCAAAAAAAAAATAAAAAAAAAAATAAATAAATAAATAAATATTGGCTGAATTGAGTGAATTACCATTTAACCAATTCTATTCATGGGATTAAAAATGTTTCAAATCCCACAAAGAATGTTTATTTTCAAAATGACATTGGGTTTGTAGATACAGCTCAGTGGTAGAGTACTTGCCTAGCTTGTGTAAGGCCCTCATATTAATACCTAGCAATGAAAAAATAAATATTTTAAAATTAAAATTAAAAAAATTAAACATTATCTTTCATTTTAGTATATCACATACCAACTGAAGTTCTAACCATCCAGTTTCACATTAGTATGAAAAAGCAAGATTAACAAATAAGTGAAATTTCCTCTTTTAATCTCTTCTCAATATTTTCCTTCTACAGGGATTACACTTTCACTGAAGTCACTAAAATGCTGTAGAATTCAGGCATGCATACCACAGCAGGGAGAAGCTTTTCTTCAAGTAGAGCTATGTAAGCCAGTGTATCGGCCCCTTGCTTTGCTGAGAGTTCATAATCTGCATTATAGTTCTATGGAAAAACAAAACAGAACAAAAGTTTAGAACTTCCCAAAAGCAATGAACGACAAGAAAGAGTATCCCAAGAACAATGAAGCTATATAAGTTAGGATTCTTATTTCTCCTCACAAATGGCAAACATAATGGAAAAAGGAAAAAAGAAATACAAACCAATGAACAGCCTTATTTAATGAACATAAGGTTCTCAGTACTGTCAGGCATACAATAAATATATGGTAGTTATAATTTTTAATTAACGTCTATTATTTAAAAAGTTGTTAAAGACCTACTTTATAACATGGCATGTAGTTACAAAGTTAACAAATAAAAGTAATTACTGGAAGAGAAAACACTTCTAATTGGTTACATTTTTCTCCAGGAAAAAAAAAAGAAAACCTAATTTAGAAAAAACACAATTTTAATACATTGGAGTTTTATCTTATTTTGTTTTTGTGCCAGTCCTAGGCTTGAACTCAAGAGGCTGAGTGTTGTCCCTGAGCTTTTTTGCTCAAGGCTAGTGCTCTACTCTTGAGCCCCACTTCTGGTTTTTAACTGGAGCTAAGTCTCATAAACTTTCCTGTCCAGGGTTGCTTCAAACCACAACCCTCAGATTTCAGCCCCCTGAGTAACTAGGATTACAGGCATGTGACACTGGCACCTGGCCCGCACAGTTTTGCTTAAAAGTATTCTAAATACATTAGGCAATATTACATGTTCAAACACTTCAGATACACTGTTTCATAAAACATTTAATTTATTCAGTCATATAAATGCTTTTTAAAAATAAATAGCTGCTATTTGGTGAATTCAGATGTACCCAGTACAGAATGGATAGCACTGTGTAAGTGAACTGACTTTGCTATGAATAAATATAATAATGAATAGTTAAATTGAATCTTATTTTATATTAATTTCAATAAAAATCAAAACAAAGTGTATGAAAATAAACTGACTATACTTTGCCTTGACTTTTTTAATATCCATAATTTTATTACAAAATTTTTAAAAATGCAACATCCTAAAAAACCCAAAATTTATGATACTCATTCCTATGAGGTTTGCTGTACTACAAGAAATTAAAGAAACCATTAAATATTTAGGAACATTTAACATCAAAAGCTTTAAAATCTGACTGTAAGTGGTAGCCCCTCAAAAAGCTACCATCTGCATAATTCACCATGACTTTTAAATCAAAGTAAAACTCATGCTTTGCAGCAGTGATTATCAAGTCTACTTGGTATGAACTTCTGGTATCTCCAACTGTCTAATGGATTTTTAAAATACTAGAATCAAACAAATTAATGGAAAAAAAATATCATTCGGGAATCAAAATCTACTTCACAAGGAACCACCCACCTGTTTCCTTAAAAAGTTTAGTATTTTTGCAGGCTGAGAAACAATGCTGTCTTCAGTTGTCAAAATTGGTACATCACCTATAATCAAAAACAGATAACATACAAGGAGACATTATGATTTCCTCTAAAAATTCGAATACCTTAAGAAACAATACCAATTGCACAGTTGGAAGGGAAAAATGAGTAAGACTGTCTCAGGCTTTATTTTTTTCCCCTTTGTTTTTTCAATGACACAAAGAGCAGCTCTGAAGAACATTTTCACTTCTCTTGGTTTCCACTGAGTTGGCTTGCTGTATTACTCAAATCCTAAGCAACACATAGCCAAAGGCATGGAAAGAAGAAACTAAAATCCCAAAGTACCCTAGAGCTGTATGCCTCAAAACTTTAAATAGAAGGAAGGGACTTTAAAGGGGCAGAAAAGGGGTATCTAAAAATGCACACTGTACCTCTTGAACCTCTCCAGGTGTTATCTATAACATTGACTTTCAAGGGCGCACCAGAAAACTTGGCATAAGCCTGTAACAGAGTTGGCAATAAAACGTTTTAGACCGAGGACGTCATGCAAATGTGCAGCGCAGCTTTGGTTCACATTCCCTGCTCCCCCTGAGAACAGCGGCCTGCTCCCCGCCCGCACCGAGAGGCCCGCACGCGCGCTGCAGCTACCGGGTGTGGGACTCCAAGTTCCCAAAAAGGTCCTGGGGGTGCGGGGACGCCGCCGCGAGGCCGTGGCGTCTCGGGGCCCAGCGCGAAGCCAAGAGGGTCCCGCGGGGTCGCAGGCCGGGTGGGTGCCAGTGAGCCCAGGGGGCGCGGCCAGCAGCGTCCCGGGCCGCCAGGGCCCCGCCGCGCGGCGGGCAGCCAGAGCCAGGTCCACCCGGCTGCTAACGCCGGGCCCCTCCTCCCGCGCCCAGCCCGCGAGGCGTCCTCACCAGCACCACTAGGGACTCGCTGTGCACCGACGGGAGTCCCCAGCCGCCTCCCCAGCAACTGAGCTCCATGGGGGCCGCCATCTTGCCGGGAACGACCTCTGCTACCCGGAAGGACTTTGGCACGTGGGAATGCGGGGCGGGGCCAGAAGGAGAAGACATTTTGACGTCCTGGAGAGAGGCGCTGAGGATCACGGGAGGATTTAAAAGGGCATTTAGCTGCAGCTTGGTCTGGGCGCCACATATTTGTATTGACTGTGTGATAAGCCTTCCGACGGCTTTGCTGGCTTGATATTCGTCTCTGTGTAAAATAAGGAGAAGGTCATTTACGAGACTGTTGTGTTGAAAGTGATGACATGGCGCCGGGAGGTAGCTCAATGGCAATGCACTTGCCTAGTAAATGCAACATCCTGGCTTCGAGCTCCAGTGCCAGAAAGAAATGACAGAAACAGAAACAACAGCAACAATAATAATGAGTGGAGAGTATGAGCTCGGCATGCATCAGGCCCTTGGTTTGTTCAATCCTGCATCCCATGTGTGGGTCCTCTACCGGCCTTTCCAGTCTCAATCCAAGTTGCATCCCTATATTACATTGTTCCAATCTCCTTAAAAGCAACCACATTCCTGACATATAAAGGTAAGTTTTTCCTTCCTTCCGTGCTACACCAACCTGAAATAGCTTTTTTCTCCATTCAACCCTTCCCTGAAAATGAGCTTCACTATCCTTTTCTTAGGCTGGCTTTAGAAAGTAGGACCTTCTCCTGGCTTCTTGCCAGTCCTTGTACGTTTTTGAAATTTGCTTGTATTAGCATTTATAGACCCTTTTTACTTTCCACTATAGAAAAGCTTTTTGAGAACAGAATGAATTGGTTTCATAAGTGTGTGACCATAGAGTCATACAAGGGTGTATGCTTAGGTAGGCTTCTCATTTAGCTAATGGTCTGCCATTAGTCCCCTCATTATGTTTTGGAATTTTCTTCTTTCTTCAGTCCCACTGAGATGGCTGGGTTCCGTTAAACAGATGAAACCTCAAAAGAAACCTATGAAAATTTTCACAAAAATACCATTCAATAAATATTTGTTAGATCCTCCCTTACTACTTACATAGCTGGCTAAATTACACTTGCAATGAAAGATGATTTTTTTTCATGCTTCAAAAACATTCCAGAAATGGGTGGCTAATACCTGTAATGCTAGCAACTCAGGAAGCAGAGACCTCAAGGATCATGATTTGAAATCAGCCTGGCAGAATAGTCTTTAAGATTCCATCTTTAATCAACAAAATAGAGGCATAGCTCAAATGGTAGAGCACTACCTGTGAACAAGAAAGCCAAGTGAAAGTATAAGGCCCTGAGTTAAAACCCTAGTACCTGCAAAAACAAAACAACAAGCAAACAAACAAAGCACAGAGTTCTTAGAAATAGAAAGGAAAAGATATATCAAAGACCTGGGAAATATATGGCATATACACAGTTAAGTCTAAAAACCCATTTATTGAGCAGGTAATATGTCTTAGACATTAAGATTCTGGGAGAATACAGAAATAGATAAGGCATAAATTATATCCTCAGGAGTTTATAGCCTACAAAGGATATATACAACTAGATATAGGGAGTTAAATTGCCATGAGCAAATTTAAAGATATGAATAAAACACTCAAAAACACAAAGTAGTGATAATGTATCCTAAGGAGGATTAGTGAGGGCTGGCTATTTTGTTTTCAGCATAACAAAAGTAATCTAAATTTTCAGATTCAAGTAATGGACCTCACTGTTTTGGAGAATTAAAATCCAAAGTCATGCAACTCAGAATCTGTTGACTGCATTTGAGTCTTTTTAAATGCTCTCGCACAGAGAATGTAGCTTCCCGAGTCTTGTTTTTAGAGTATATGGAGGTTGAGGGATGTAAATGAACATTCTTTGTGCACAGAAAGTCTGATTGCTGAGTTTGGCTTTTTCCCTCAGTACTGCTACTAGATATAATTATTTCATTTGCATTAAAGAAAAACTAAATCTCTTAGTACTGAATTGAGACAGAGAAACATGTTTCATTGCATCTGATGAGAGAATATTCACATAAATTTATTTGTGCCTAGTTAATAGTAATCTTTTACTGTTGTAATTCCTCCTGAGAGTCTATATCTACTAGATTGAATTTTAAAGCCCTAGTGTAGCTGATTGCACAATCAAGCTGAATATTGTTACAGAGAACCACATGGAAAGCTGAAACCTTCAGAAATTATGCCTGGTATGGGTACTTGGCCCCTGTGCCTTTTTCTGGCTGCGAAGCGTATTGTTCAGAGTTCATCAAAATCATAATTTCAGATTTTTACCAGAAAGGATACTATCTGCAAAATATTCATGTATGTGTGGGATGTCCTGAATCACAGCTTTATAATGAGTCTTCCAGACAGTGTTTTCCCTGAAAAAGAAATTTTATTTTTCAAAAGATGGACATAAAAATGGATTCATGTACTGCTGGTCATTTGAACTCAGGAGACCTGACTTTGGCATCCATTCTTGTCTCTTATGTGTTTCTTAACTTGGGAACCATGATGAACGTCTGGGAATATCTTTTGTTTGATTCAGAATCTATGAAGTAAATGTATCAAAATGGAACCCCCTTGTACAACTAATAGATGCTAAGAAAAAATTATTCTTAAAAAAAAAGGAGACTGTGAAATGGAGTTGCTGGCAAGGGTGAAGGATTTGTTTTAAGTAAATTTGCAGCATAATCCTTTATAGAGAGTTAAACTGAACATCTTTTATTGTCCCTTAGGGAGGAAAAGACTAAATACAGAACAGAATTTAGGAGAGTTGTGTTTTAGGTTGGCCCCTCGACCATGTTTTTTGTTTTGTTTTGTTTTTGTCAGTCAGTGGGGCTTGAACTCTAAGCCTGGGCACAGCCCCTAAGCTCTTCAGCTCAAGGCAAATCTCTACCACTTGAGCCACTTCTGGTTTTCTCGTGGTTAATTGGAGATAGGAGTCTCATGGACTATCCAGCCTAGACTGGCTTTGAACTGTGATCCTCAGATCTCAGCCTCCTAGGTATCAAGGATTACAGGTGTGAGCCACCCTAGCCTGCCTGGCCATATGTTTTTTTACCTTAAGTCTTAAGCTCTTTACTTAATAAACCTTTAGTTCTTTTAAATTTCAAGTGTTCTGAGTTTATGTGTAATGAACATTGGGAAATAATTGCCCCCTTGAAGCAATTTCTACACGCTAAAATTGTGTGTGTGTGTGTGCGTGTGTGTGTGTGTGTGTGTGTGTGTGTGGCAGTGCCTCATGCCTGTGTTCTGTCCTTTAGCTTTTTCCCTCAAGGCTACTCCTGGCTTTGCTGGTTACTGAAAGATAAAAATCTCACACAACTTCCTACCTTGATTTCACTCAAAGTGGCAATATTGATGACACAATCAGCATTACTCTTGTAACAAAACTTTTCACATTACGCTATTAAACATATTTGTTAAGGAGCTTCTGTACACCCAGAATCCTGAAAGGCTGTCAGGGAATAAAAACTTATATTCCTGGGCTGGGATGGTGGCTCTGTGGTAGAGCACTTGCCTTGCATGCATGAGGCCCTGGGTTCGATTCCCCAACACCACATAAGCAAAAGGAAAAAAGCGGAAAGTGGTGCTGTGGCTCAAGTGGTAGAGCTCTAGCCTTGAGCTGAAGAGCTGAGGGACAGCGCCCAGGCCCAGAGTTCAAGCCCCACAACCGGACCCAAAAACAACAACAAAAAAAAAAACACAAAAAAACATATTCTTGCTTTCAGAGGATTTGATAACTAGAGGTTGGTAGGAAGTACTATTTTGACAAGAAGTCTAAAAGTCTAATATAATTTTAAACAAACATTTTAATATCCTATATTTTGCAAAGGTAAATAAGATGCTCCGTGACCTTGAAGCATGTACATTGAAGCTAAGTCAGTAAATGCAAGGAAATGGGGGTGACTGTGACAAAGAATCTGAAGGAAAGTTAATAAATCTGAATTTACAGGAAGCTTGAGACTGGTCAGAAAGAATTGACTAGAGAGAACCAGAATTGGAAGATGCGGGAATATATAGTTCTAAAAATGTAAAAAAAGAGCAAAAGTGTAAATACAACATTAATGGATTTTCGTAGGCGAGGATATCAGCTAGAATACTAATGTTTCATGAACCCGATAAGAAAAATAATTTTATGAACCCATAAACTGTATCCAATGAAGCAAAAATGTCATAGGAAATACTGCTAACTATTGCAAGACAGTCATTTGGAACACTTGCACTGAACATTTTGAATAGAAGAGGTTGTTACAAGTCAAATTGCAAAGGCTTACTGAAGAAATGATATAAAGGGTAGGAGCAAATCTAAGATTGTAGTGAATATGTCAGATACAGGAAGTGGAGAAATTGGAGAGGAAGACTCAAGATAAAGATTTTTTTTTAAGATAGGAGAGAAACCTACATACATACAAATACAAAATTGTTGATTACAGAGACAAGGCCTGAAACACTGGAGAGAAAAACGATGCCATCCTAAGAGTGCAGGAGCTAAGATTAGAAACTTGTGCCCAAATCATACAAAGAACTCTTTAAACCCAAAAAATGTGTTAGCTTCCCATTACGATAATAAAAGAATTGAGATAGTTAACTTAAAAGAAGGAAATGTTTGCTTTTAGCTCTTAGTTTTGGAAGTTTCAGTCCTTGATTGAGTCTGTGGTGAAACAGTATATCATGGTGGGAAATATATGGTAAAACCACCTACTCATCTCATTGCAGCTGAGAAACATAGAGTAGAAGAGAAGGAACTTTAGAGTCCCAGTGTCCCCTTCAATGTCACTCCTCCATTTGACTGGCACACACCCAGCAAAGATCCACCTGTTAAAGGTGCTCTACCACTTTCCAATAGTGCGATAGATGGGAATAAGCCTTCAGTACAGGTGCTTGCAGGGGGCTGAGGATGTACTTAAAAAGACCATATTATCAAGAAAGCAAAAACCTAATGTAAAAAAAGGAGGAAAACACTGATGATAAAATGGCAGGCTAATCATGTCCAACCAACCCTAACATCTCTGGAGAAGGAGTGAACAAAAGTGCCTGAAGAGTGCAGAAAACAAGCTGTAAAAATACAAAAGTTGAAATAACCCCTTGTATTTTATCAGACCACATAGAATAATACTAGAAATCAACAGCAGGAGAAAATTTGCAGACACATATGAACAATACACTTTTGAATTATATTTGAGTCATCAAAGAAATGGTGAAATCAAATTTAAAAGCTTCTAAACACCAAAAGAAACAATCAACAGAGTAAAGAGACAGGCTACTGAATGGGAGAAAAATCTTGGCAGATATTTATGTAACAAGAGATTAATATCAAGAATATGTGAAGAACTAAAAGAAAAAATACAAAAATAACAGATAACCCAGTCAATAAATGGACAGAAGAATTGAACAGGTACTTTTCAGATAAAACATAAATGGCTAATAAATATATGGAAAAAATGTTTGACATCTTTAGCCATCAAGGAAATGCAAATCAAAAGTACAAGGAAATTCTAACTCACCTATCAGAATAGCACACTGAAGAAAACAAATAATAACAAATGCTGGTGAGAATGTAGCAAGTTGAGGGATAGGAACACTTATTCACTGCTGAAAGTAATTAAATTAATGCAGCTACTATGTAAATTAGCATGGCATTTCTTTAAAAAAAAAATAAAGCCTGGTGCTGGTGGCTCACACCTGTAATCCTAGCTACTCAGGAGGCTAAGATCTGAAGATCACGGTTCAAAGCCAGCCCAGGCAGGGAAGTCTATGAGACTCATATCTCTAATAAACCACTCAGAAAACTGGAAGTGGTGGGGCTGGGAAGGTGACTTAGTGGTAGAGTGCTTGCCTTGCATGCCTGAGGCCCTGGGTTCGATTCCTCAGCACCACATAAGCAAAAAGAAAAAAGCTGGAAGTGGCGCTGTGGCTCAAGTGGTAGAGTGCTAGCCTTGAGCTGAAGAGCTGAAGGACAGCGCCCAGGCCCAGAGTTCAGTGAGGCCCCACTACCGGACTCAAAACAAAAACAAAAACTGGAAGTAGTGCTGTGGCTCAAGTGGTAGAGTAGTTGTGTTGAGCTGAAAAGCTGAGGGACAGTGCCCAGGCCCAGAGTTTGAACACAACCAACAAAAATTTAAAATAAATAAATAAATAAATAAAACTCCCACATGACCCACTTGTACTACTTGGTACATACCTGAAAAAAATCAAAGTCAGATGACTATAGAGATACCTTACTGCTGTGTTTACCATAGAAATGTCCACAATAGCCAGATTATGGAATTAGTGTAGGTGCCAAACAATAGATGAATGATTGAAAAAGTGATGTATATACTACATGGCATTTTATTCATCCATTATGAAGAACGAAATTATGTTGTCTCCTGGAAAATGGATGGAACTGGAAATACTTTGGTTACATTTTAAAAAGCCATACTCAGAAAGACAAATATGACATGTTCTCTCTGATTTGTGGAAATTAGAGAAGAAAAGAAAAAAATAAACAAAAAAATCAGGGGACTACTTAGGAGGTGGAAAGGAAGGGGAAGTGAAAGAGGGGAAAGAGTTAGTAAAAGGGGTTTACATGATCAAATATAATTGTATGAAGCCCTTTACTACGTATACCAATAGAAAATAAAAATAGTAAAACAAAACAAAAACTTTGAATAGACATCTCACTAAAGAGAAGGAATTAGGGACTGGAAAGGTGGCTCAGTGGTAGAGCACTTGCCTTGCATGCATGAGGCCTTGGGTTCGATTCCTCAGCACCACATAAGCAGAAAAAGCCAGAAGTGGAGCTGTGGAAGTGGTAGAGCGCTAGCCTTGAGCTGAAGAGCTGAGGGACAGCGCCCAGGCCCAGAGTTCAGGCCCCACGACTGGACCCAAATAAAGAGAAGGAATTAATTATATGAAAATAGTCTAAATAATACTTGGCATTACAGAATTGTAAGCTAAAACAATAATGAGATAGCATCACAAACCTATTAGAATGAAAATAATAATAATAATTAATAATAAACCCTGACAACTCAACATTATCTTATGGTTGAATTGCAACCACCCCATAAAAGGTATATTGATGATTGAAACCCAGTACCTACAAATGTGACCTTATTTGGAAATGCAGGGTTTAAATATATAGTCAAGTTAGTTAAGATAAAGTCACACTGGATGATGATAGGCTCCAAAGCCAATAACCAAAGTCCTTGTAATACAATGAAAATGTAAATATACAGAGATGGAGACATGTAAAGCCACAGAGATGATAACCATGTACATATGAATAAAAATGGAAGTATGCACCTACAAACCAAGGAATACTAAGGATTGCTGGAAGCCACTAGATGCTAGGAGGAGACAAGGAAGAATTCTTTCCTACAGCCCTCAGAGGAAACATAGCCCTGTTGACAACTTGTTTTTAGACTTTTAATTTCAAGAATTATGATAATAAATTTATGTTATTTCAAACTACCCAGTTTGTGGAAATTTATTACCACAGCTTTAGGAAAGTAACTCATTATACAATCTAGCAATTGTGCTCCTAGGTATTTATACTACTGATTTGAAGACTTATGTCTTTTCATCAGTAAGACCATTCCATTAAAATGTTTTCCCAGAGAGATGCTGAGCCTGTTCAGCTGACCACATGGCTCTCCAGAATCAATAACAATGATTAAGGACAAACATCTGGGACTGAGGATCCTCTCCAGGGCATAATCTCAACACTGGCTAAGCCTCTTTATATTTCTGGGTTTCAGTCAGCCTTGGAACTCACTGGAATTCTCATTACAGCCTACAAATCTTCTAAACATTCTCTACTTCACTGAAGAAACCTTTTGCGAGTGTTCTTTAAGGAAAAAAGCAGTGTATAAAATTGGACTACATATATATATATAATATATATATGTATGTATCTATGTTTATATATTTGTATTCCTGTATTAAATTAACCAAATTTACTAGGAGGGAAGTAATAAATTCATATTTTTTTCATAATTGAAAAGTTATAAATCCATTTTCATTTTCTGAAGTATATAAAAATGAAAATATAAGCCAGACATTGATAGCTCACACCTATAATCCTAGTAACTCAAGAGGCTGAGATCTGAAAATTGTGGTTCAAAGCCAGCCCAGGAAGGAACCCAATTGGAGCTTTAAAAAAAGCTAGATGTAGAGGCCATATCTCAAGTGGAGCACTAGCCTTGAACACAAAATCTCAGGAACAGTGTCTAGGCCCCAGGAATGGCACCAAAAAATAAAATAAAATAAAAATAAGAATAAATAAATAAATAAATAATTTTTTGTTCTTTCCAGAACTTAACTCATTACATGGGATTTAAGGGATCTGTATTACTTTTCCAGATTTTTTATTATTAATAGTTAACAAATAAATCTTGCCATATGAAATTCTACCATCTTAAAATCTGGAAGAGGAAGGCTCAGTTTTGGATAATGCTTTATAAATGAATTTTTAAAATAGAAATTCTCCTAGTATTTAAAAATAGTCTAAAGCCAGGCACCAGTGATTCACATCTGTAGTACTGGCTACTCAGGAGACTGATATCTGAGGACTGCAATTTGCAGACAGCCTGGGTAGAAAGACTCTAATCTTCAATGAACCAGCAAAAGGCCAGAAGTAGAAGTATAGATCAAGTGGTAGGGTACCAGCCTTGAGGATAAAAGCGTGCCTTGGCCCTGAGTTCAAGACCCAGTATGGAAATAAAAAAATTAATTAATTAAAATGTTCAATGCATAATCATACCAGATATGTAAAGTGAAACATATCAAGTTTGATATTTTGCTTTATGGAAAGTCCTCATGAAATATCAATATACATCAATTTTTTAAATGTCATCTAGCAGACTAAGAGAAATCAGTGTGCATTTTAAGTGATGGAAGAGACAGAAATAGAATTGAGGATAGAATAGAATTCACTGAGTTTGAAATTGTGTCACAGGACAGTTTTGCACCTGTGCATTGAACTCTTGAAGTTTTGTTTTCCTTCATGAACATCTTGGGTGCACAGCACTAAAACAAAGACAAGAGGTATATTGAGTAAGTATATGGAGAATGACATATGTGGAAACTTCTTGACAAAATGCCTTGGTGTGTGAACACTTGTGAATTATTATTAATTTGTATTTCTGTGTTTAACCAGACCATAGGGCTGCCTATGCATAAAATTAGTAGCCTGGTTTTTTATGGCAATTTAGGGGCTAATTCTCATGTCTCCTACAGCACTCAGAAAACATAATAAATACTCATGGTTGGTAGAAATAAACCATATTCAAATAGAGCAAACTGCCATTGCTTCCTCAGTTTCCAATGCCTTAAAAAACTACCCTTTGCTTCTTACCACAAAGTCCATTCCTTCATATATGGCTTTCTCTGATGCTTGTGTTTTCTCATTTCATTGTACCTGTTCCCTCCTTCTACACAGTAGCTGGAATCTTTCTACCTTTTCCTGAGCCCTGTGTCTATGAGGCATAGTCATCCTTTGGCCAACCATGTCATGCCTATCATTTGATACTGCTTACCACAGTTTTCTACTGTCAACCTCTCAGGTGAGGGACAATGAGATTATTGTGTGAGCAAACATTATGTGTTGTTTTCCCTTCTCTGTTGGCAGTGATAATAAAGTGACCTTGACTTTCATCTAAGACTATAGCACTAAAAACCAAAAGGTAAGAGAAGAATGAACAAATCCAGTTCAGAAGGCTGGACTTCAACTCTGCAACAGTATGGAGGTCAGTATAGACATCCACACCGGGCTTTCAAGAACATGTGTGGCGGGGTGGGGGGAGGATGTGGCTGGGAAGGTGGCTCAGTGGTAGAGTGCTTGCTTTGCATGCGTGAGGCCCTGGGTTCGATTCCTCAGTACCACATAAGCAGAAAAAGCTGGAAGTGGCACTGTGGCTCAAGTGGTAGAGCTGAAGAGCTGAGGGACAGCGCCCAGGCCCAGAGTTCAGACCCTACAACCGAAAAAAAAAAAAAAAAAACGTGTGTGTGTGTGTGTGTGTGTGTGTGTGTGTGTGTGTGTGTGTGTGTGTGTGTGTGTGTGTGTGTGTGTGTGTGTGTGTGTGTGTGTGTGTGTGTGTGTGTGTGTGTGTGTGTGTCCAGTGGAGAAGGAGAAAGGACTCTAGTGCAGGAATTCAGGAAGCTTCCCAAACCAAAAGAAATATTTACAAAGCGTCTTCATTTTAATGAAAAGATCCTATTCTCTCTAATTATTTAGATAGAAATACAGGTAGATTGACAGACAGACAATTTCTTTATGGATATGTATCTGCTTTGTTAACAGCACTTTTTATATTCGTCTTCAAGATAAGTTTTACCTATGATAAACAATTTATAAAAATTAAGACAGGCAGTTGAATTAAACTTTTTCATTGCTCATCTGGTCCATGTATATCCTCCCTCTATTTGGATCTCATGCATTGGATCTTCTTAAATTTGGCAAATATAGTTGCAATTCTGTTGAACATGTTTTTCTCTATAGAAAATGTTATGAGTACTAAAATGACATCTAGAGGTGACTGTCAATATAGCCTTTGTGTGTTCTGTGTATTTGTTTCAGTGTTATTTAAATAACTGAGGAGGTTTGATGACAGAATTAGCAACTGTATCTATTGAATGCCTTGTCAGAGTAACCAAAGGAATAGTACTGTGCTCATTTTACAGATGCCTCGCTGTTAATCTAATAAAGATAAGTCCTTCATTGAGCTTACCAAATGCTGGGACTTGTGATTGCAAGATGAGTAATACATAGTTCTTGTTACTGACTGGTGCACATTGCAGGAGATAAATACATAAATACCCATTCTGGGTACTGAGTGTTGCTGGAGATAAATTCTGAAGGTTAGATTATATAGGAAGGATTCTTGTCAATCTGAAGAGGGTTGAAGGATGATACGAAAGCCCCCTGGAGGGAGATATATCACAGGAGAAGTTCTGGTTAGGTATGGCAGGTCAAGAAAAAACAAAAGCTCTGTTGTCTAAGAACTGTGTGTGATTCATCATTTCAGAAGGATAAAGTGAATAGCAGAAAAGAGGAGTAACTGCAGACACAATCAGAGGCCTGTGTCTTCAGGCTAAAGTATTTGGACTTGATTACACATGGAGTAAATATCTTATTTCCAAATACAGAAACATGAGAATGTTTACCCAGATCTGATTGTGTGTCTCCAGACTTTGTGGTATGAGTGTGTGTGTGTGTGTGTGTGTGTGTGTGTGTGTGTGTGTGTGTGTGTGTGTGTGCGTGGTGTTACTAGGATTGAACTCAGGGCCTAGTGCTAGCTATGCCAGTACTGTAAACTTTCACCATACCCACAGCCCGTTTTGTTTTTAGTTATTTTTTAGGTAGAGTCTCACATTTTTTTGCCAAGACTAGCCTCAGGCCATAATCCTCCTACCTTTTGCTTAGCTGGAATTACAAATATAACCCACTATGCCAGCTTGTTTGTTTTGAGATAAAGCTTCACTAACTCCTTTTTGTACAGACTGGCCATATTCACCTCTAACCTTGTGGTTTTTATACTAAGCCATAGATAATTCACAGATATTCCTGAAAAACTGTGTGCCAAAGATATACATAAATCACACTATAAGAAAGAAAAGAATAATAATTATTTGGAAAATAGTTTTAACACATTATGTGGGAAAACCCATTGTCACAGCTCTCTTACCAGTATTTTTGAACTTTGTGTCTATTGGTTAGACATTGTTTTACTCTTCAAATCATACTATAAACTCCACTTATTTTGTTAACTCTTATTAATAATAAGATAGCTAACTGAACATCACATAATACTAGGCTTACATTCAGTGGGTATTCCACAGCAAGTGTTCTTTGGGCACCTAAGAAATGCCTTCAGTAGCTGCCTGGAAGAGAGAAGAATCTGAGGCCCGACTACTTCAAGGGCACCTCTACCAAGGCTGGCCTTGCAGTTAACAGAATTCTCGCCCAATCCTGGCATCAGTGACTGACATCCTCTCAATAGATGTCAAGGGGGGCCTAGTCATAATGATGACTCTGCTGCCCCCAAACCATTAGCACTTCCCAAAGAAGAACGGGGGGACCAGGGACTATGACCTCCGCCTTGTGTGTAGTCACATTGCCTCAGAGAGACTGGGAAGTCCCCTGTTACATCCTAATGTGAGTGGTGTCTGGCCTTTTCATCAGATCATTCAAGTAGAGAGGGTGCAGAGGAAGTCAGCTCTAATCACTTGGTATAAAGCAGAGGGCAAAGAGAACATTCCATGTTCAAAAATAGATTGTCAAAGCAGAAAATGTCATTGGGTGAGTCCCATAAGTGGAGCTTGGAGAGAAACCTTGGGCAGTTGAGGAAACTTGAAATGAAGTTTTTGTTTTTGCTTGTTTGTTGAAGCCTGAGAGCAAGAAATCATTGCATTTATAAAGACTTAAAAGCTCCTAGGGCTGGGAAGGTGGTAGAATGCTTGCCTAGCATGCATGAGACCCTGGGTTCCATTCCTCAGTACCACATAAGCAGAAAAAATAAAACAGAAGTGGCACTATAGCTCAAGTGGTAGAGCACTAGCCTTGAGCTGAAGAGCTGAGGAACAGCACCCAGGCCCAGAGTTCAGGCCCCACGACCTCACCCCCCCCCCAAAAAAAAGCTCCTGAACTAATAGCATCAGCAGTGATAGACACTTAACTGAAACATACTCATTATCAGGAAGTGGATGAGGGATCTATATCTCAAGGAAAACGAACTCCATTTCATCTTTCTCTTTAAAAGTTTAATTAAATGACATAATTGTTATCATAAGAACAGGGAATATACCCAAGGAGAACAAGTTTATTTTCTTGAAGTTCCACTTTGTAGTCTGTTACAGATGAGCTGGTGGCAAGCCAACTATTGTGAGTTCCTCCTAAGATTGAGAACAAGGATAAAATGAATAATATCAGTACAATAATATAGAAGAGGCTCCAATAATTTGCAATAATGAATTTGTTAGCTGTGTAATATGAATGACTGTTGTATTAGTCCTTATACATTATTATCCTAAATATTAAATATTGCATTGATTTTGAAAAAGGAATCAGATATTCAGATAATATTTAGGAAAAGAAGTGGAGCAAGAAAGATTTCAGAGAAGCAGAGGCTGAGGGAGAGAGAAGGAATAAGGAAAGAGAGAAAGAGAATGATTTTGAACTCAATTAGAGGTCACACTATGCTGTTTACTTGAGCTGAGATTTCTTTCAATTATTGCCCTGATTGAATAGATCTCTAACCATTTTCATCAACCTTGAGGCTCAAGCATCAGTCCTTTGCATTCTTATTTCTAAAACCCAGACACAAAAATAGCATAGGCGGCTTAACACAGTTTTACAATGGAAGAAAGAGAAGTAGGAGAGAAGGAAGAGAAGGAGGAAGAAGAAGAGGAGGAGCGAGGCAGCAATTCTGCAACTGCAACTGCTGTTAGGAAGTCAAGAAAAAACAATGATCATGAATGTATGAATGAACCTACTCCCTTTTGGGGACAGAAGCAGACACTTTAGCCAAGTTCAAAATGAAATTACACATTCCTCCAGACCCCTTTTCTGCCATCACTGTATAATTTACTATAATTTACATGCAAGATGTCTGCATAGTTAATCTTCCTCTAGAGCATCTGGTATTTATCATCAGAAACAGATGGATGTGAATTTCTGGAGAAGATCTTCATATATTGTGGATTAGAAACATTCCTCTCCAAGTCTATTTCTTTAAATGTCCAAAGTACAGCTGAGTGCATATGTGATATTAAGTAGGGGGATGATTGTTCACACATAGGAATTCCTGATGAGTCCTGAATGAACCAGGGCTGGAGACGTGAAAATAATGGGCTTGAATTTTATAGCTGAAAGGGGCCCAAAAAGCTTCCCAATACTCTTCTGTCTCTGGACATGACAGACAGCTTTTATACAAGAACTGGAGCCATTGTGGCTGCATTGAAAATGGAGGCTGAGTTTTCTGAAATGTAGCATGGGATTCCCTTAGCATGTGGTTGCTTCTTCACATAGAGAAAGGAGAACGTATGTTTTGTTCTTTTTTTCCTTCAGATTATCCATTTCACAGTGATGACTAAGATGCTGCTATACGTTGAGTGTCTGTTGCCCAAGACTCATGCATGATGCTGTAGTGTCAGGAGGTGGGGTCTGATGGGAGATGTTTAGGTCACAGAGCGTAGTTCTCACAAATAGAGCAATGCTGCTATCTCAGGGTGGGTTAGTTGCCTGAAGACTGAGTTGTGACAAATGCCAAGCTTTGTTTCTTGGCCTGTGCTTGTCTTTTTAACCTTCTATGGTATGACACAGAACGAAGGCCTTACCTGATGGGTCCTTGGACTTCCAGGCCTCTAGAACTATGAGCTAAAATCTTCTTTCTTTCTTCTAATTGATCCAGTCTGTTGTATTCAATTATAATGACAGAAATGGACTAAGGGAGACATGCAAAAGAAGCTGTTCACATGCTGTAATGAGATCAGTGTGCATTCTACTGGCCTCAGAGGCTGGAACTCTACTTCTCCTGTAGGAATTTCCACATGTTGGTGACATGAATATCTCTCAGTATTCATTCTGGAGACACAAATCCAGGTTCTGCCAGATATAGGCTCTTGTGGGACACTGAGTTGCACTCTTATGGCTTCTCATATGCTACAATCTTTTCTTTTTCTTTTTTTAATATACATTTTATTGTAAAGATACTGTACAGAAGGGTTTCAGTTACATAAGTAAGGTAATGGGTACATTTCCTATTGAACATTGTTATCTCCTCCTTTGTTTTTCCACTACATCCCTCCCCTCTCTACCTCCCCAACTCTTCTCTTCCCCCAAGCCCGAAGCTATAAAGTTCATTTTCAGCATAGTGGCTTGTAGGGCTCATTGTTACAATGGGTCAACATGTATCCTTATTTCAGCGTTTCATATGCTACAATTTTTTCTTTGCTGTAGTCTATGAGTTTGATTTAGAAATTCAGGAAAATCTAGCAATGAACAAATAGGTGAGAGATTGGGAAGTGTTCATTCAATGAGAATAATCTACAAGCTTTAGCACTTTGAAGCTATGGCATGCTAAGCCATGCCTGCTACTTGGAAGATTACAATCTCCACCTGGAGACTGAAAGAGGATCATGCTAAAGGCCAGTCAGTGCAAAATATTGGCAAGTTCCCCATCTCAATCAATAGGCCAAGTGTTGTAGCATATGTCTATCTAAAGGGCTAGAAACAATAGCTAAAATAAAAGGCTGGAACATGGTTTAAACTATAGAGTGCCTGCTTATCCAGTTCAAGGCCCTGAATTCCAGTCTTAGCCATCAAAAGAAAAAAAAGACTTATAATGAGATCTCTGAAAAGGACAGTCATTAGAGAAGTTCATGAGGAACAGAAGCACTTCATACACTTTGGGACACAGTGGGCATTTTTTTGCTCTATTGCTTAGCTCTTCTTTGAATATCTATTTGAGTGCCTCATTGCCACTAAACAGAATATCCAAAAGCATTGTAAGTCTTTAGTTTTACAGATATATTCTACAGCTTTCCACATATTGGCAAAAAAAATTAAAAATTGCAAATTTCTTAAAATTTAGCAGCTTGTAGTTCCATGTATAAGAAAAATAAATATTGTTAAGGTTAATTAGTAAATTTACAGTCATGTGAATTAATTGTTCTTTAATTTCCTGGACCTATTAATTTTATAAATAAACTTAATCCTTCCTAATATATCCTAGTATATCTAAACCACAAATCATCTTAAAGTTTGTAAAGGGTGATTGGATTCCAGAGCATTAGGGTCAGACATCTCTGCCATGTGTCTGTATGAGCAATCCACTTAACTTCTCTGGGTCTTACCTTTGTTTTGGAACGGTGATCCCTTTTATGCCTGGCTGATAGGGCTTTGGAAGACTCCAGAATAGTGATATGTGTTAGAGGTTTACCTATTTTGTGTGGGAAATTGTTTTCAAAAGTGTAGCATATATTTTTAGTTTTCCTGAAAAGTAATGCTTTCTATAAAAAGAAATGGAAAACTTTCTCACCTCTCAGAGCTATAAAATTAATAGCTCTCATTTCTGTCTGAATTTGACCTTTGCTCTTGGACTCCCTTACTATTCTCTCTCTTACTACTCTCCCTCCCTTTGTGGAACATTCATAAGAATGTAAGACCAGAGACCATCAAAGTCCCAAAAAGGATCAGATAGAAAGTGGTACCCAGGATGAAGCCTCAGAAATGTTCATCTTCATTTGTAACTCCCTAGCTCACACATACATACAGATCCAAACATGACCATGACAGCTTGCTTTTCTTGATTTTCACAGACAAACACAAAAGCAGCCCAAATTGACTAAATTAATTTTCTAATCATAAGTTTTCCATCTTTAATGTCTATATTTAATATCTTTTCCTATTTGTCTCACCAAGTCTGTGTGCAGGCTGCACAAGTAGTTTACTGTCCCTGTGCCTTCTGGAATTAGTCTGCTCAGTGAAGATAGGCCTCAGTCCCCACTACTGTCCACTCTATGTGTGTCCTATATGTAGGATTTGGCTACTACCCAGTTGCAGATTCCTACTGTGGTCTGCCTGATTTCAGCCCTGTCAACTCTTGGGAGTATTCTGCTTCAGGGTCAAAATTGTGAATGAAACCAAACCCCAGAGAATTGATGAGCCAGTGGGAGAATCTCAAGAGAATCAAGCACTTCTGACCCCATCACATATGCATACTTATTGTTATGAAATATTATCTGGGGCCTTGTTATTACTTTTCTTTCCAGTGATGTGGATGGTATGTTGGATTTTTGCCTGATAATTATTCATTATCTCTCAAATAGAAAAGACTTAGTTTTATTCTGAGAGTTGAAAAGGAATAGAGCTGAGTACCAGTGGCTCACACTTGTAATCCTCACTACTCAGGAAGCTGAGATTTGAGGATTGCAGTTCAAAGCCAGCCCAGGCAGGAAAGTCTGTGAGACTCTCTATCTCCAGTAAACGACCAGAAAACTGGAAATCGCACTGTGGCTCTAGTGGTAGAGTGCTAGCCTTGAGCTGAATTGCTGAGGAACAGCGCCCAGGCCCAGAGTTCAAGCCCCACAACCGAAAAAAGAAAGAAAGAAAGAAGTTTCTGTCACTCCAAGAGTATGTTCATTGTAAGACAGTCTTTCTGAAAGAAAACATTTTATTTAATATACTACATTGACATTGTGGAAAAGACCAGTGAGCATCTGCCAACTAAAATCAATGGTCTAAGTTAACACCTAAAAGTAGTTTTCACTTTTAAGGTACTAAAGTAATCTTTTCCAGACATTTAAGATGTAAAGTTTTAAGATATAAAAGTGAGAAACTATGGCAAATGTGTTCATCTAAGGTAGAGTTGCCAGATAAAATGCAAGATGCCCAGTCTAATTTGAATTTTGTATAAATTTTTATATAATTTTATATAAGTATAAACTTCAATGATAACTAGGCTCACTGTATTTTTTGTTTTTTAAATATATTAAATATTTAATATACCAACTATAATCTAAGGGATACATGTTTTCCAACATCGTTACTCAGTACAACCCAATATCTCTAAGAAGTCCAATTAATTTGGGAAATCATTCAGTACAATTTGAAATCTCACTGAGGCAGGATCCTTAGCATTGACACTACTGACATGTAAGGCTTATCACACTTGGTTGTGGGGCTATGTATCATCAGATACTTGGTACCACTGGCCTCTACCAACTAGAACCAGAAGTATTTCCTTGCTGTAATATCCAAAACTGTTACCAGACATTGCTTATGTGCCCCAGGAAGGTGGTGAGGGGTGTGGAGCATTATCCCTTCTTACTTGGCTTTCATGCTCAAGGCTAGTGCTCTACCACTTGAGCCACATCTTCATTTCCAGTTTTTTTGCTGGCTAATTGGAAATAAAAAAGTCTCATGGGCTTTTCTGTTTGGGTTGGCTTTGAACCTTGATCCTCAGACATAATCTCCCAAGTAGCTGGGATTACACATGTATGAGCCCCAGGTGCCTGGCTAAGTATGTGTTTTAATAGAAAACTAGTCTTTCTCTTGAGGAAAGAAAGGGAAACTCATTTGTTACATTGTCTTCACTTCCAAATATCTTAGAAGACTCCAAGGAGGACTTCTGGGAAATGGAGGAGGTAAAGAGCTGATAAACATCAAAATGAAGGTCAATCAAGAAAGCTTCCGTTTTCCTAAGTTGGTCCAAGAGAAAAGTAAAGTGGAATGAACTGTGGTAAGCTCAAGTTCCCAGCACAGCCTTATTCATGCTTTGAAAGAACAGTTAGTACAGAACCCACTGATTTTTGGGAAAGGAGTGTTTTATTTGGATAACAATAATTGAAATTCCTTCCTAGACCACCTAGCTACATAGTCATTTGTGTGTGGGTCCAAAAAAAGAAATGGTCAAGAGCATTAAAAACTCGTCAGAAAACTGTTTAATTGATTTTTCACATACTAATTCCATGGGAATTTTGCTATTGTTTCTATTTCCCCCAATCAAACATATGAATTTAGTTTTCTATTTAACCAAGAAAGTAATGTGGCTATGCATATTATGGAGAAATCCTTAAAGAATTAACCTTTCAAGTATTTATGGCTCTAAGTACTATTCTTTGGTTCCATAGTGAGAGTCACTAATCATTCTTCTCTCCAAAGAATGTCCAATATAATCCTACTTTCCACTCTGATTCTACATGACTGCCAGATGAGAGGGAAAACTCAAATCTACTTCCAGTAAAGAGAAACTCCAAATGACAGTAGTTCAAATAAAATTCCAAAGAGAATATGTGTGTTAGATTATTAGATTTTGCCAGAAAACCACACAGACATCCAGGTACAAAGAACAAAGAAAGGCTTCTTGCAGCAAAGGGGCCTACAATACCCCTCTCACAAGACAGGAGTGAGAAGAAGCTCTGGCTATTGTCTGAGGTGACCTGTAAAACCTACTGAGGCTAGGAGGGGCTAGAAGGGACCAGGAGGCGGAGACTCCGGTGTAGATATGAGGACCAGGGGCTTTATCATGGCAGACTAGGATTTATGGCTGCTGCCGAAGTAGTAGATAAGGGTCCTGCAGCTGCCCAGACCTGAAGGTCACTCTAAGGGGCTCTTGCTGCCTTATATGGTGGTAGCTGCCCCAGAGGAGTACCATCTCAAGGAAAAGGGAGGTTGGAGGCTGATTATTTACTGCCTTTACTAAATGGGCCTAGTGTTGCTTAGGAAGGCGTATGCCAAGCTGTGGAAGGGAAAAGGAGCATGCTAAACTATGGGAAGGGAGCTCATTGGGCTACCAATGTGAATGTTTTACTCTGCCTATATTAATTTAAAATGTATAATTTGGTATTTTGAAGGATAATGCAAACTCTTTTTTTTTTTTTTTTGGTATTTTGAGATGAGTATCTTGCTATAGAGGCCAGACTGGCTTCTAACTGACAATTCTCCTGCTTTAGCCTCCTAAGTGCTGGGATTACAAGCATGTACCACCAGACTGATGACAAAACATTTTTTAATTGAGTCATCCTAACTAAGTTTTTTTTTGTATCTTAATTCTTGTTTTAGTTATATCAAGGCAATTCTGCTCTAAGGACAAGCCCAAGAAAGACACATTACCCTTAGGATCAAGCCCCAAATCCTTTACAGTCATAAGGTCCTAGATAATCTGACTGGAGAACGCCACACTTTGTCCAACTCCCGGAGATTAGGTTAGACTGCTCTTACATAAAGACCTCCAAAGAGAGTGCTTCAAATATAATCAAAGGTGATTACCTTCTCTAACACAATAGAAGTATATAGATGTCAGTGAACCAGGGCTGTGGGAGAAATGACTTATGAGACCATACCATGACCCTTTTTTTTTTTTTTTTTGCTTCTTCATCTCTTAGGGCATTCTCCTTGTCACATGGTCAAAGCTCACCTCCACCCTTTAGGAAGAGAGGCAGGAATATAACATTCTTTTGAAAAACTATTGCAGAATGGGTTCTCCAGGAAACATACTCTGAGATGGAGACAAGTATACAGGGAATCATAATGGGGTACTCTTAGGGGGTGTACATATAGGGAGAAAGTAAGTAAGCAGAATAAGAAAGAGAGAAAAGCTTGGCTGCAAGATTGCCTTAGACCTTGGTGTCCTTTGGCCATTTATTGGCTATGAGTTGTAATAGGAAAGAGATATGACCTTGGATGAGACAGATATTTGCAGCTGAGGCAATTCCCAAAGAAGGTTGTCAACAACAAACTTTCAGGAAAAAAAAGATGGCAGCTCAGCACAGCATGCATGGTGGCATGTGACCTAGAAGTTTCATGAACTACTCCCTCTTATTTCTTGTTATCTGGAATGGTTAGGGTGGCCACCTTAGCTGCAATGGAAAATACAGTCTCTAGCTAGAAGGGAAGAAATGGATAACAGAAAATAATCATTATAGGGAAGGAATTTGTTTAACTTATTGACTATTTTATATCAAAAATTATTCCATTGAGAAGCTACCCATAAAGCACACAGGTAGAGAAAGGTAAAAATATGGTTCACATCCAGTTATGACCTTTGAGTAGAAATGACTACACCAATCTTGACTACATTTCAGAATGAACCAGAGCTTTGTAGGAAGGAATTTCTAGGGGTGTATTTCTAGGTTGCTCCTCCAAACATCAAATTTGGTATTAAATTTTCTAGGAAGTGCTGCATGTCAAAACAAGTCATCTAATATGGAGGATTAAATGTGCTGAATTGTGATTTTGTTTCTATAAAGAAGATAGTTATATTGATCCGAGATCAAATTAATACAAAGATACCACTTTCTGTTAGAATTATTGTTGCAATTTGTTGGATTCTCAGCATAATAATGGTACCTAGAAAATTAAAAAGAGCAAAAAGTGTTCAAATGCCTAGTATCTTTCTAAACATAGCCAGTTTCTGCCATTGTTATACACAGTGATTAGAAACACACACACACACACACACACACACGCGCACACACACACACACACACACACACACACACACGCACACGCACATGCACACAAACACGAAACTACCACAGCCAGATAATAAAACTCTAATCAATAGTGTGCTTATGTGAGACTAACCAACTGAATAACCATTTCTTTTGCATAGTTTGAATAAAGGACAAAGTGAGGCCAGTATGTGGTTATGAGAAAATCAATGAAACTATAAAAGCTCAAACAGAGAGAACAAGGGGACCATAAAATGTCTGACTTCTGAAATGCCAGTGGGATCCTAGAAGTGTTTGGTTTCTTCTTCAGAGGCAAATTTTAAGTAGCAGTTGAATCTAGTTAGCCTTATCACTTTGTGCTACAGGCCACATTGAAGCTATGATTTCCTGGACTTCCTTTTGCCCCAACATCCTGATTCCTATTATTAATCATTTGAGGTAAACAATCACTATAACTAATACCTTAATTGTGCCTACCAAGAAAGACTCTATCCCTAACTGAAAAATATGATGAAACTAAGGTCCATACTCAAAATTCAGGGTGTCTCATTCTCATTAAGTAACCACGCCAATCTTCACATTAAAGTATCTGTACTCATCCTCCTACTGCACAGATGTCACGCTGAAAGAAGGCTGAGGAGAGAAAGGTGACTCCGCCCCTGCTGTCATAAGGAAACAAGAAAGCAAGAACATGGAAGAGGAAATGGAGAGGAAGCTGAGGCTGTTGAAGTAGGCTGAGACAAAAGCTGCTGGCAAAGATGTCTCCATTAAGCCACAGTGGTCTTTACAGCAGGGGTCAATACTGTCACTACATTGGTGGAGAACAAGAAGGCACAGGTGGCTGTGATGGTACATGACATGGATTCCATTGATCTGGCTGTCTTTCTGCCAGAAATGTGTCTCAAGCTGGAGATCAGCCTGGAATACCTAGTTCACAAGAAGATGTGCACCATTATTGCTTATGTTGACTTAAAAGACAAAGGGGTTCTGACTAAGCTGATGGAAACAATCAGGACCAATTATAAGGACAGATATGAAAAACTAGTTGTCACTGGAGAGGCAATATCCCTTGGGTCCAAAATCTGTGATAACCTTATCAAGCTGGAAAGGAAAAAGGCTAATGAGCTCGCCATTAAAATAGGTAATATTGAGTTCTCTATACATGAAGAAAATAGAAACTATCCATCCTCGAAAAAATTAAAATGAGAATAAAGCAAATGTATTAGTAACTTTTGTAACTAATCATCATTCTGATGAAATGCATGGCATAAAAATTCAACTTATGAGAAAAAGGATTTCTTTTGGCTCAAAGTTTCAGCATTCAGGTCTATGGTCACTTGGCTTTGTGTTTCTAAACATCACAGCAGCAGAAGTATGTTGCAGAGGAAAGTCTTCACCTCACTGTGGACAGGAAGCAAAAAAGAGCAGCAACAGGAAGGGGCTGGGCAAGATATAATCCCCAAGGACACATCCCCAGTGACCTATTGCCTCCAACCAGGCAGGAAGTATCACCAGCTCTCAATGGCCTATTCAACTTTTGAAACCATCATTAAACTATTAGGTCAGGAACCTCATGATATAGGATCATTTCTGGAAATTACCTTGCAAAGACACCCAGGGATGTACTTGGCTAATATCTTAGGTACTTCCCAATTCAATCAAGTTTACAGTCAAGATTAACCATTGTAGTTTAATTAGAAAATCTCTACCTCTAATGTCTGGGTATGTCACACTGGGTTCCACTGAAAGCTCATCCCAGGACTCTCCTATTCCGAACTCAGCTCTTTCCTCTACCCTTTGCCCTCTGTCCTTGTCTCCATCTTCTTCCAGATACCAGGAATGGAATACAGATGACATTTCACCTATGGGCAGGCTCATAGAGATCCTCAAAATGGGCAAGATTTTGTCTCGTCCTTGTGTTTAATTTCTTTTTTTTTTTTTTTGGTCCTCAGAGTTACTAATGTAATTATTTTATGTACTTGTACCAAGGGGTTTCAATTCAACAAATCAGATTTGTGTTTAATTTCTTAATATCAGAGGAATCGTACCAGTTACTGAAGTCTCACATTTTAAGGACAAAGTAGTGTCTCCATGACAGATCTACTCTGAGCCCTATCTAAGTCCACATCTGGAATTTGGTAATAGGTCAGTAGAGGTGATAGCTGATGGTAACAGCTAAGTCCGTGAGACATTATAACAAGTTGCTGAGACAGCAGGCTGTAGTTCCCACAGGTCTGGGATTAAGCCCTAGCTCATCACACATTAGCTATGAGGCCATGGAAGACTCTATCACTTGCAGGTACAAGGCCCTGAATTTGATCTCTAGCACCATGGAGAAAAAAATCATTCATCTTCCTTAAAGTTTCACCTCCTTTTTTTATACAATAGGGACATAATAATAGTATTCACTTTTAGTGAGTAGCTGTGAGAGTCAAGCGATGTTAAATTAGCTCCTGGCACAGGACCTTGAATGAAACATGTTCTGATAAATGATTGTTGTTATAGTAGCTTCCCCATTAATAAGTTTAGAAGAAACTAACTCAAAGGTATGAGGTACGAAGTTAACTTGATCCAGAAACAAAACCTCAGAAGGAGAGATTCCAGATATATCTCAGAGCCCAGCTCTTAGATTTGTGCTTCTGTCTCACTTTCCAGTAACTCCTCACTGAGGCCCATATCCAAATGAGATTGTATGTAAATTGTAAAAAGAGATGTTTTGTTAACAACACCTGAAAGACAGAGGTGCCTCTGGTTCTATCCCATCTGGCTGCAGGGGTGGGGGAGCGGGGAGGGCAGAGGAGAGGGAGAGCTAACCATTTAAACTTCTCTGCAAGACACTGCACAACGTTAGAATCTCACAGAATCCAGAGCATACTGGATATACTCAGGTATACTCAGAAGATTTCACAACAGTCTCTAGCAGAGATGATGGTAGCCTCGAGCTGATATGTCAAAAGTACTAAGACAAGATTATGGTTCACAATGGAAGGGTCAGTGATTTCTCTAGCAGATAACAATGGCTCCTCACACACGGTGGCATCTCTAGAAGTGGCAGAATAGTGTTGTAGGAAAGACAGGACATTGGGAAACATCTTAGGATGAGAGATAGTAGGGAGTTCAAGGATCTTGAGGCCCAGCAGGAGGGATACTCCAGATGGGATTGGTCCATGGACGGGGAAAGAGAAGAAGAAAGTGTTTAATATCATAAAGCATTGCTACCACCATGTGTGAGATATAGTCCAATGCACAGATTTTTCTAGAAGTGAGAGGTGTAGAAAAGAGACTAAATTGGACCAGAATGCACAAGCTAAGAGCTTTCCTCTTTTAAATGTGTATGTTTGTACTCAGGGGCTCCTATTCTTGGTCAGCTTTCTTACTTTTCTTATGACTTGTGCTCTACCACTTGAGCCACGCCTTTAGCTCGGCATTTTGTGATCTAATTGGAGATGGAGTCTCTCAGATTTTTCTGTTCGGGTTAGCTTAAAACCTCTCAGCCTCCTTGCCAGTCTTCCACTTCTATTTTTGTATCGTTGCATATTGATTGTACAGAGAAGTTTCACAGTAATATTTCCATAGATGCATATAAATTATTGCCATCGTATTTCCCTTATCATTTTCTCCAGTTCTCCCACTTCTTCCATTGTTTCCTCTCCCCCAAAGTTCTCTTTATATATTCAGAAAGTCATACATTTTTAGGTGTCGATTTTACATATGAGAAAAACTATTTGTCTTTGTGATTCCCACTTAAATTTCCCAGCAAATGGCCTAACTTCATTCTTCTTTGTTTTTCAGCCTGTGTTTCAGTGAGGAAGTAGCTCAGTAGTCCAGTAGCTCTGGACTGGAAATTTGAGAGACAGATTAATCCTAGTCTGACTCTGCCTCTCTGGGAAGTTACTTAAGCTCTCCGAGGTTTAACATATCCAATCACTGAAAGCAAGCCAGCAATTGTATTCAATAGCTGATGCTTTTTCCATGATGAGTTTATTTCATCACTCCTGGATTCAGATAGAGTCTAGGTCCCCTTAACACATCTTCTCAGTTGAAATGTAATAATTCTCAAAAACTTGGAACAGTTACCATATTCTTTTAATGGAAACTTTACATCCTCCAAAATAATTAACATTCAGTACTCAACCTTAGAACATTACCCAAATTTAGATGACAAGAGATGCAGCAAAGAAAGAGGTGTTACCTTATCATACTTTTCCTTTTGGTATTAAAATAAAGTTCCATTTAGGGAATAGGAAAAGTTTTGGTTTCTTTGGTACTGATAGCAGCAGGAGTTAAATAGGAGTTGGCTATCTCAGATAGGGACTTCAGCTAAGTGACTCAGGAACCAGGGTCACAAGCTAAGTATGTCCTTCTGGGATTGCATGGTTATTCACAGTGAACTATCTTCAGTAAAATTGACTGGTATTTGTGGAGATGAGAAGGGCACATTCTCATAGCGCGCCCAACTGGTGAGGGGAATGAGATAGCCAGTGCTACCCATGGAAGAGAGAACCCACATTCTAGAGCCCATTTCTATTTCCCCCTCTGAGAAGGAAGGACCCTCTAACAATAATGTGTTTCACTGGAGCAATATCATCTTCATCATCAGTAAAATAATTGCCAGTTGCCACCACTTGTGCAGAAGGTCCCTGTAGAGGTCAGTTGTCATGGGAAGAATGAGAGGCTGACCTCAAGAGGACTGGTTCTTTCCTAGGTGAAAGTACTATATCGGGCACCCATCTTAGAGATGCAGACACTCTTTTCTTGTGAGTCCCTGAGGGAGACTAAAGGATAATCAGCAGATGTCATTGTTGTCTTTAAGAGGCAAGGCATCCTTTACAAGGTGGACATTGGCATCAACCAGGCACACAAATGGTAAGGAAGCAAATTTAACAGAAATTTGCTTTGTAAACAAGTGGATATTTAATGGAGTCCGCCTATCATTATTAACTGGTGCATCCATTTTCACCATGTGTTCCTGTCTGCCTCTTGACCCAGAAGGGATATGTTGGAAAGTTGGATGTCAGGAAAGCCTTCCTTGGGCAACACTCCCAAGTCCACTGCCATACGTTCCCTTCTGTTTCCTGGCCTGCTGGTTTTCAGACTCTGACTGACCGGCTCCCTTTGCAATTCACATGTTCTTATTTTAAATGCATTCATATCTTTACACAGGCTGGGTTAACATTAGGTTCCTGCACTCTATGAGATGTTTGAATTTATAATGTGTGCTCAGCTGCATAGGGCTATTCCTTTCATTGCTTAATTCTTGGGATCGCCCCATTGTGCCTTCCTCCCATCAAGCACCTACTCTGAAGCCTGAAAATGTCATTTTGTTTAATTTCATCTCACTTTTATTTTCTATGTTCTTTTGAATGCCTCTACTGATTTTTTGAGTGGGATTGTTCTAAGAAATGATATTATTTTTAGCATAAATTGAGTAGAATGAAATGAAATGTTGTAACAAATTCCACTGTTTCATTAAATCAAAGGAGACTAGATTCTTTACCAACTACAATTTCTGTGAGAGACAAAACTGTGTTTAACATAAATGATAAATAAAGAAATACAGGTATATTATTGTGTTTAGAATTCCTACCAATCCTAAATTGTGCTCAGCAGTAATTTGGCATTTGTTATAATAGATTTCACCTGTTAATGGTTTGAACCATTAGGAGCTACCAACAAATAGACCAAGAATTTGTGGCTCCAATTTCTCATGAGCTGATTCGGGGACATGCATGCACGCTACATTCCATTGTGAATCTCTAAGCACTGAGGAAAGAGCTGCCACTTCCCAGATTTCAACCTTCTATTTGCTTTAGTCATTTTGCATTTATTTATTTGTCTATTCATTTAGACACTTATTCCTACTTAGTTTGTTCTACAGAGCATTAAGATCGAGGACAAGAACATGCAAAAAATCAGGATCAGGAAAAATAAATATTATGAAGAGGAGAGAGAATAGTTAGAAAAAATATAAGATACAAGTACCTACTTGATAATTGAAGTGGAGGTCAATGTTTATTCCAGGCTTCCAAGTGGCAAAAGTAAAAATGAAAATATAATAGGAACATAATCACCTACTCCTCAAAAAGAACATAACTGAAGGGTTTTTTTGAATTTCAAGGAAACTTCTTATTTATGGCTTAAAAAAATCAAGTGGTATGGATGACACTATCTCACAACGTGGAAGCATGCAATAAAACAAAATTTTACATCTTAAGGGATACTTTGTCAATTTCTTTCTTCTAGTTTCTGAACAATGTATCCTCCCTTTATTTTTCTAAGATTAATCTAAATATTTAATAAAATCTTACTTGCTCCTAAGAACTACAAGACTATAAGACTAAATAAATTGCTTCCTCTCCACTTTATTGTTATTTTATTTGATTAGTCCTGTTTTGCATTTGTTTTTACAAATTTAAAATCATTACTAGAGGGGCTGGGAAGGTGGCTCAGTGGTAGAGCGCTTGCCTTGCATGCCTGAGGCCCTGGGTTCAATTCCTCAGCACCACATAAACAGAAAAAGCCGGAAGTGGCGCTGTGGCTCAAGTGGTAGAGCGCTAGCCTTGAGCTGAAGAGCTGAGGGACAGCGCCCAGGCCCAGAGTTCAGGCCCCACAACCGGACCCCCCCCCAAAAAAAAATCATTACTAGATGGTAAATGTTTAAATCTAAATATCTTTGCTCAGCATTTCCTTTTCTGTTTTCTTCTTCTCCTTTTTTAATTCCTCTTATATGATAACAGTTATCTTTTTGCATTTCAGTCTTTCTATGTAGGTTCAATTTCTCTGGGCCTGAGGACCATGCTTAATTATCATCATCATCATCATGATGCTGTTGTTGTTGTTTTGTTGTTGTTGTTGTTATGGCAATGCTAGTATTTGTACTCAGGACCTGGTGCTTGCTAGGCAAGCCTTTATCATTTGAGCTGTGCCTCTAGCCCTTTTTTCACTTAGTTTTCCAGATAGGGCTTAGTTTTTGTTCAACACTGACTTTGAATCATGATCTTCCTACCTATGTCTTTCAGGAAGCTGGGATTACAGGTATGTACCACCATGCTTGACAAGTATATCATTTAGAATTTTCTTTTGTGAGAGTCAAGTTGCTTTGTTTGACTTAAAATATTGTCATATTTTACTAGATCAAAGATTGCCAAAGCAACTCATGTTTTTCTCATTTCCTCATACTTTGACTCTGAATAATAAATAGATCAATAGACTCAATTGCAAATGAAAATATGTCTTATCTCCCACAAAAGACAATAACCATAAAACATCTATATAACAGGTATTAACTCAAATGCAGTCTCTCACCTACTAACATCTCTGTTCCCTTACAACAGAAACTAACATGTGAATGACACTCCCTACTAAGGAACCAAGGGAGCCATTAAAAAGCTTCCCAATGTCACACAGTGATGGAACCAGGATCCAGACCTGATGTACTCCTAGCTAGAGCACTAGAACCTGCTATTTACTGGTCCTTCTCAGAACTGTTGTGGGAGTTGGCTTCAGGTCTGTGATGTCAGAAGAGCCCCCACCTAGAAATAAAGCACCCTTCTTTATTGGGAGACAGCATGTGTCAACACCATCCTGGGACTGGTTCTCACCCAACTCACAAAGTAGAGATCATCCAAAAACAACAACAAAGAAAAGCCTTTTGTGTCCATGTCTTGGAGTTCATTTCACTTAGCATCATCCTATATGGTCAGATGTACCTATGTGATTTCTTTTTTCTTTCGTGTTTTTCCCCCCTATTGTTTATCCCTTGTTGTCATTGTATTTGATATTGATACCCTTTGTCAAGTATATGTGTTTATCTGATTTGGGAAAGGAAAGGGGTATAACAAAATGGTGAGACAAAGGACAAAGGGGGAACCAATGCCACAGCAATATTCACAAGATACTATATTGGGGCGGATTGGGGAGGGGAAGGAAAGGGGGAGAAAAATGAGGGAAGGGGTAACAAGTTAGACAAGAAATCACTCTACCTTACTTATGTAACCCCTCTGTATGTAACCTTGATAATAAAAATTAAAATTAAAAAAGTATAGATCATCCTAGGGAGAAGATGGAGACAATCCTACCTACACAGAAAGCTTACGCTACTTCCCAAGGTCACATAGCTAATAAGTGTCTGGGTCTGGTTTTGAACTTGGGATTAGGTCCTCAAGCAGCCTCCAAGATGTTAGGAGTAGTCCTTCACAGTCCAGGGTGTAGTATTGGGGACAGCACAATGGGAATAGCTCTGTTTGGGTAAGTAAAATACATCTCTTTTTTATGCTTCTATAAACTTTGTTAAAATGTTTCTACTTTCTCTGACATGGATTTTTTAAAAGTAGAGAAAGAAAGAGCACATATTAGAAAATTGAATTTGGGGCTTCAAATAATACTTTAGAAGGAAGTTATGTTCATGACAAGAAACCATTCTTTTTTTGATTTTTATTTTATTGTAAAGGTGATGTACAGAGGGGTTACAGTTACGTAAGTAAGGTAATGAGTACATTTCTTTTCAAACAGTGTTAGTCCTCCCTCGTTTTCTCCCACTTGCCCTCCCTCCAACTTCCCTCCCCCTGAAATTGTAAAGTTCCTTTCCAACATAGTGTCTAGTGTCTGTTGCATTGGTTCACCCTTTGTCCCACGTTTTCTGTGATAAGAAATTCATTCTTTTGGCCTCCCCTTACCAGAAAGCAGCGTTTGTGTACTGACCCCACATTCGCTCCCAATAAGGCAGTGCTGCAGCACAGAAAGGCACTGAACCTGCGGACAGAAGGCCTAAGTTTGAGTCGAGGCTTTGGTATTTCCTTGGGAAGTTCATTCAACCCCTTTGACTTTGAGATTTTTTTTTTGGTCTGTACAGTGGAAATTATAGCTGTCCTGACTTGTTCACCTTCTTATTGTGACAATTAAATGAAACCAAACATAAGACAGAGCTGCTAGCTGGTCACAACAATGCATGCCTGAGTCTCAGCTACTTAGGAGGCAGAGATAGGAGGACTAATAAGGAGACTACATCTCAAAAAACGTTTGTCCATCAAGTGTAAATCAAGTTGCTAGTAACTCAAAAAAAGAGAGAGAGAGAGAGAATACCATCTTTGAATGGGATGTTTTGGTTACTATTACAATGTGTATTATTAGTAGCTAAAAACATAATATATGCTTCTACACAAAAGGGAGAAATGGTTTGCTTTGGTGTGTTTGTATGTGTGTGCATAGATATGCATAAATACACAAGGACATATGTTTAAGTCGGTGTATTCTGCCCATAAAGATGTAAAACCAACCCCCCCTCACAATAACCAGGATCTCAATGGAAACACCCTGATAAAGGGTGCCAAGGCAGATTTGCAGGCCTCTACTTCAAGCTATCAGATAGAGAGACAATGCTGAAAGATTTGTTCTGACCAAGATAACAGGAGCTCCAGCCCGTGAAGCCTTGACCCTACGCATGACTTCAGAGAGCTGTAAATGGAATACTTCCAGCTGTGTCTGGAACACTTCACTCCAGACAGAGGGCATCAGAAAACGAGCTGCTAGGCAGCTCAAGGAGAACGCTTCATGAGAGGTGTTTTAAGGGAATGGATCCTCAGCACCCCTGGACATATCAAGTTTGTCCTGACAGACCCTGCGCCACCCCTCACTTTCCCTTCTCTGGCCTCCTGCATGTCCCTTTCTCTGTTCTTCCTGATCCTGTTTCTACAGTTCTACCTGGTTTTTCTGCTAAAAGTTGACTAGATTTGTCATCCCTATTTTCTTTCCCATGGGTCAATTTTTAAGTGTGGCAACCAGAATAACCAACATCTCTAGTGACTGAATCACATGTAGAACTATTTTATGACAGAGCATGAGGGAACACCATGAGAAAATGTCTTTCTGAAGCCCATAGAAAGTCAGAAATCCATTTTTAACTAGCATGGGTGGCAAAACATATGCTGTCTATCAAAGAAAGTTCACAAGGAACAGTAAAGTATGTTTGCCGTACACATTTCCCTAGATCCATGAGAAGAATTATACCGTGTCATTAGATTTTTCAAGTCAGTGACTAGATCCTTCCCATTTCTTGAATGATATGAGCTGGTCTTACGTACGCTCTCCATGTACTTAGAGAGGGGAAGAAGAACAGCAGCAGACTTAGCATTTATTAGTCTATGGAACTGGGAAGCAAGGTGGTAATCTAAGACATTGAGCTTCTACACAGGATTAGACTCTTCTTTCTTTGAACAGCTTTTAGATGTTTTATTTGTGTGGGCTTTTTTTGCTGTTATTGTTTGTTTTGTTTTTTGTTTTTGCTCATCCTGGAGCTTGAACTCAGGGATAGGGCACTGTCCCCAAGCCTCTTATGCTCAAGGCTAATGCTCTATCATTTGAGCCACAGTACCACTTCAGGCCTATCCTAAGTAGTTTATTGGAGATAAGAGTCTCATGGACGGGCTGGGATGTAGCTCAGTGGCAAAGCGCTTGCCTAGCAAGTGCAGCGTCCTGGGTTCGATCCCCAGTACAAAAAATGAAAAGACAAAAAAATACAGTAAAAAAAAACCCAAACAAGAGTCTCATGGACTTCTCTGCCTGGGTTGGCTTTGAACCGTGATCCTCAGATCTCAGCCTCCTGAGTTGCTAGGATTACAGGAGTGAGCCACTAGCACCTGGCTGATGTTTTATTTGTGAAATAAATAAAAAGACACATGCACAAGTTGTGATGAGATTCAGAATGTTCTGAAGGAAAAGGCAAGCTAAGGGGAGAAGTCTTCTAGTTCTGCATAAAAGGTAGGAATGTCAGGAACAGAACCAAAGGGATTCCACAGGTATTGGCTTCCCCTTCCTACCCCATTCTTCTGCTTGATAATGGAGTCCAACACTAATAGATTAGGTTCGTTGGGGAAATTATGGCCAGTAAATACCAGAAAGTAAATATGTTAGGCTTTGACATGTCTTACAGACTCTGGTGACAACTACTCAATTTGCCACAGTACCACAAAAACAACTAGTGATAAGTAAGCATGATTGTGTTCCAATAATACTTTATTTACATCCCTTGAAATTTGAACTTCACATAATTTTCACATGTCAGAAATCTTACTCCTGTTTTTATTTCTTTCCCCAAAATCTAACACTATAAAAACTGCTCTTAACTTGATGATATCAGAAAAAAACACAGTGACCAGATTGAGCCTGTCAACCAGTTTGCAGATTTCTGGTTTAGAAATATATCTTAGTTAAATGATAGAAATTGAAGCCATTTTCTCTCTTTCTGCCTAAGTCTTTTATCGGTTTTCTCTACAGTCTCACTCCATTCCTATTCATCAGCACATTGCTTCTCTGAGTTTGCATGTTTGTACTATAAACCTCACAGGAGAATAAGGGCCATTTGGCAGAGCTCCACCTGGCAATGCTCAGTGACTGCAGTGGGTACCAAGGAGCCCGTTCTTGAGCACAGTAGTGCCAACATCCATTATCTTCTCTCTTCCTACTAGAATCCATCCTCTCCCCCCCCCCAACAGGCTGAAAACACTAGAGTGTCACTTTCTTAGCCCTTCCAATGGACAAGACATCAGTATGTCCATGGTTTACTTCTGGACAATAAAATTTCGAAATCTTCTGGGAAAGGTTTTCCTCACTGGAAGAGTAGAGAGAGGTAAGGGAGAGGAGAGGAGAGAAAATATAGGAGAGAAGAGAGAGGAGAGAGAAGTGGGAAGAAAAGAAGGGAGAGAAAGGAGCAGAAGGAAGGAAGAGGAGAAATGGGAGAGAGAGGAGGGAAGAAAGAGGAAGAGAAAAGGGAAGAAGGAAAAGGGAGAGAAGAGGAAAGAAGGGAAAGAAGAGGAAGATAATGGAAGGAGTGGAGGAGAGGAAGAGGGGAGGAGAGGGGAGAGGAGAGGAAGAAAGCAGTAAGAAGAGAGGGGAGGAGAGGAGAGGGGAGGAGAGGGGAGGGGAGGAGAGGAGAAGAGAGGGGAGGGGAGGGGAGGAGAGGAGAGATGGAAGGTTTTTCAAGCTGCTGCAGCAGCCATCTTACAACCATGGGGAAAGCTCAGTAACTGCCAAATGTCCTGAAACACTCCATAAACTCTGCAATAGAATATGGTAAACCCTCAGAGTTGGAAATTGTCACTATATATTACATAGATGGCCTTTAGTTCCCATGAAGCTCATGTCATTGGAATGGTGACAGTCATCTTAAAGTGAAAGATCATTATAAGAAGACATAAAATAGCAGGCTTATGCCAATGATCCCAACTTTGGGGAAGCAGAGGTAAAAGGATTATGAATTCAAGGTCAACCTGGGCAACCTAGTGATTTCCAGGCCAGCCTGGACTTCATTGAGACACCTGTCTCAAAAGAAAAAAAAAAGATAAAAGAAAGACAAAAGTATACATTATCAAATTTCATAGACCAGCAAATGATACATACTATTTTCATTTTTGTGGCCCTTGATTAAGAAAAATCACTTATCTGTGATTCCCACCCTGGAAGTTCTATTCCGTGTGAATGAAACCAGATTTGTATATATTCCATGAAGTCAGCCCCACTGACCAGCTCCTCCAGAGCTCACTGCCCTGTGACCCTTGTAATCTCCACTTCAGTGTCTATATCCTCACCCCCAAATGGCCTTTCAACACTATTCCATCAAACTGCTTCAGTCACTGATGGCTTCAGTATTAAACCCAAGAAAAATATTTTTTTATTTTTTATTTACTTGTTTGGTGCTGGCAATCAAACCCAGAGTCTCATGCATATGTTCTACTGCTGGGCTACACCCTGAGCCCTCTTTTTGATTTAGTCTGCATCTTGCTTTGCCATTCCATGAATTTGTGATCCTTCACCCTGCCTGCCTGACACCACACGTCTCAACTTTTCTCTCACCTCTTGCAGTCTTTCAATGTTGGTTCTCCTCACTGTTCTACTTTACCCTTAGCTTTTCTTGTTTTACACTCATCTATACTTAAGAGCCTTGGTCATTCCTTATAAGTGTATGTGGTGTCCATGTTTATAAAGCTTCCTCCTGCACCATAAACCCATGTAAGTGTAAGGGAACAGCTGCAGGTGCCTTAAATTCACCATGGCGAAGACAAGCCCTCATCTACCCTTTGTATGTCCGTGTATGGCATATAACTCAGAAACCAGATATATTGTTGGCATTTCTCTCATGGTCTTTCATCTAACAATGCATTCCCTCTCCTTGTGAGGGAATTCCCTCTCCCCTAACTTTGTTACCTAAACAATGCCTCCACATTTTTACCATGTAAGAGAAAAGCTAGCTCTTCTAGAAGCCCTTTCTAACACTCTCTAGCTCCAAGTTGTTCTCTCCCCAGTATGTCTTTATTTCTTATGACACATCCCTATTTATTACAGCATGTACTATTTATTTTCCTGAGTAGAACTTGATGCAGAGTAGACATTGTATTCATAATTGTTGTCTAGACATTGATGAGAACATTCTAAGTATTTCCTGAGTAAATTAATGCATGGGTGCTAAGTGATTAGTTGAATTTTTGGTTACATCAATGAGGATAGATTGTAAAATATCATACTTCATAGGCAAATATCCTTTTGAGCATAATGCTTTTGTCAAAATATAGTAAAAGTCACATCTTTTTATGTAGAATTAGAAAGAATAATAGATTTTTAATCCAGCTTCTTTATGAACTAGCCAAGGGTTGTTTGTAGTTACCAGTACCAAGTTTGCTGGTAACAGTTAATTATCAAAATGCCTCATGTCTTAGATTAAATATATCTCCAGGTATTCGAGTAATGCTATTGAGTGCTTACAAACCTCTCCTTCCTCGCTGCCGTTGAACCTCAACTCAGATCCAGTCAACTTATCCCAAATTCTGAACTCCTTTCTTCCAAATTGATACAATTTTAGTGTATTTTATGAGCTTGCTCCATGTCCTATTACTTCATTGTACTCTGTGCCTTATTTTCATGGTAAGTGTATTTAGCCATCTGGCATTAAATTTGGGTTTTCTTGGCACAGTAATCATCATTATCATTAAATATTGTGGGACTTACAGTATGGATAGATGAATGGGCTATTTAATGAAGGAATTGACTAATTTAAGAGATGGTACTTGTCAAAACTCTCTCTGGACTCCAAGTTGGGTAGACAAGGTTATTAGCTAAAAAAAAAAAATCCTCACTGTTCATTTATTGGTATTTTTTCCTAAGGAGTTTTACACATTGTTTAGTAAAGTATATTAAAGAAGCTTAATGAGAGACTTTTTATAGAGTCTACTGAGACCCTTAGTGAGATTGAAAGAAAGTGATTTTACAACTCCTTTTTGTACCTCACTAATCTTCAGTGCCTAATTGCTAAAACAAAATATCTTCTAAAAACCTAAAAAAAATCTATGTTTAAATTACACTCTAATCAAAAGCCCCCTGCTTCATTTACTGGGCTCTTATTTGTGCTAAGTGGCTTCTAGAAAAGCTATTTTGCTGTCACTTAATAGATTCCCTTCCATTGTAATTAACAGTAAACTAAACAGCAGTGCAAAGTCCACTTTCCCAGGGCTGTGATGTAAATGTCATCCCACAAAGCAGAATGGAAACCATATTACCTTTCCCATTTTTAAATGTTAGTAACCATCTCATTTATGGTCCCTTTGAGAATCCAGATAGAAACTTGGCAGAACTAATGATAGTGTTATACATGTCTCAACGAACAAATATGTATAAGAAAGCTACTCAGTTGTGCCAAACAGCAGTATATGGTGAGTAATGTCTCCCGCTCCTCAAGAGGAATGTTAGAAGACTGCTGTACCCATCCCTCAGGAGTAGCATGGACCACATTCCCATCCTTAAAATTGTGTTTAGATGTCAAGGTTAATGCTGATGCCACACAGGCATGGGAAGTGGTTTAAAAGTCTATTGCTCACATCATAAGCCATTCTAGGAAGAGCAAAGTAGACTAGCCTGCTGCTCAGCAAATGGCTTGAGAGAGCAGGGAAAGGAGAATGGCTTTGGTAGGAAGGATCCCTGTGCATGAGCCAGAGTGTCCAGAGATGAAACATACAGCCAGCATTAGCATCCAGGCTTTCTCATCAATTGGAGCTGAGAGGAAAGGAAGTAGTAGGGCTTGAAATTGTCAATAGTCAGATCAAAAATGGCATTCTAAGTGGGCATTGGTGGCTCACACCTGCAATCCTAGATGACCAGGAGGCTGAGATCTGAGGATCACAATTTGAAGCTAGCTTGGACAGGAAAGTCTGCAAGATTCTTATCTCCAATTAACCTCCAAAAAAGCCAGAAATGGAGTCATGGCCCAAGTTATAGCCATGAGCACAAAAGCTCAAGGATAGCGCCTAAGCCTTGAGTTCAAGCCCCAGGGACCAGCAACAGAAATAAAAAATCATCCTATTGTACATCACAACACATTGTGTATTCAAACAGAGAAAAAAATCAGGCACCTATGCTTCATATCTGTAATTCTAGCTATGTGGGGAACAGAAATCTGAAGGATGGAAGGTAGAAGCGACCCCAGGCAAAAGTTTGTGAGACTGCATCTCAAACTATATCTGGGTATGGCAGCATGTGCCTTCATCCCATCTTCCAAAAGAAATATAAACAAGTATAAAACAGGTACAACTCAGGTTGACTGGATTGACTAGAAGTAGACCCTCTCTCAAAAATAATCAGAGATAAAAGGTCAGGTGATATGACTCAAGCAGGGGAGTGCCTGCCCAACAAGTATGAAGTTATGAGTTCAAACACCAGGACCAACATGTTTAATAGAACTTCATTGTTATTATTAAAATGTTGTACAGAAGGGTTGTCATCAGGTAATACATACATTTCCTTTTTTTTTTTTTCTGGTTCGTGGGGCTTGAACTCTGGGCCTGAGAGCTGTCCCTCAGCTCTTCAGCTCAAAGCAAGTGCTCTACCACTTGAGCCACAGCGCCACTTCTGGTTTTCTGGTGGGTTATTGGAGATAAGAGTTTCACAGCTTTTCCTGCCCAGGCTGGCTTTGAACCGCACTCCTCAGATCTCAGCCTCCTGAGTAGCCACCAGCGCCTGGCCATACATTTCCCTTTTGGACAATGTCTCTCCTTCCTTCACTTTCCCCCAGTTTTTCCCTCCAGTCTCTGCCCACAAATTACATAATTCATTTTCCACATAGTATATTCTGAATACCATGATTACATTTATTAAGCTTTCCTCCTTCCCTTTCTATGTCCTCCCCTTTCTCCTCTCAGGAAGCAGAAAAAATGAAAATACACACACACACACACACACACACACACACACACACATATAATACCTCCACCAAAACAACATTAATAACCCATGCCTGGAACTCACTTCAACAAATAGTATTTGGTTCAAGGGAGTTATGCCTTTGGGTTCCTCCCCTTCTGTTATCCTCTTTTGGTCTGTTTGTCTGTGAATTCCTGGAGTCCTGCAGAGGTTATCCTGTCCAGTATATTTTAGATCTAGCTTCCACATATGAGAAAAAAAACAAGCACTGTTTGTCTTTCTGAGCTCACTTAGCATGATTTGTTCTAGGTCCATCCATTTTCCTGCAAATGACATAACCATATTCTTTTTAATGGAGGAGTAAGATTCCATTGTGTATATATACCACATTTTTTTTCAATCTACTTATCTGTTGTAGGGTGTCTGGGATGTTTTCATAACTTGGCTGTTGTGTATAGTGTAGCAATGAAGATGGTACACAAGTGTCTTTACCATATCCTAACTTAAATGATTTGAATAGATGCCCAAGAGTGGTATGCCTGGGTCATAGGGAAGTTCTATGCTTAGTGTTTTGAAGAACCTCCAAACCTCCTTCCAGAGTTGGTTGTACTAGTTTACATTCCTATCAACATTGCAATAGGATCATGACCAACTTTTTAAAAAAGAAAGAAAAGGAAAAAAAAAAGAAGAGAGGAAGGAAGAGGAGAAAGGGAAAGAAGAAACGGAAGGGGAAGGGGAAGAAACTTAGTATTCTAATTACCCATTGTCAATATAGTATTGTAGAACATTCACACAAACACACACACACACACACACACACACACACACACACACACACACACACATACACCTCAATAACTGGTAAAAAAAATTTAATGCTTCTCTGTGTGGAGTCAGCTAGACAGCTCTGATGATCTTCCTGGAGCTCATTTGTCTGTATGAGTCAGTCATCAACTGATTTTGTCTGGCTTTTCCTAAACCGATGATACTCCTCTCCATGTTGATGACCCTTCATTATATGAATGTAGGCATGCTATCTTGGCAAAGACAGAGGTGTAATGGCAAGCAAGCCTAATTGCACAAGCACTTTTTAAGCATCTGATTTGAAGCACTTTGTGTACCCATCTGTTGAACAAGCAAGTCAATTTCCCCAACCTACTGTATTTATATTATACACAGGTGACTAACATCATAGTATCTCTTTTTTCCAGTTCAAAGTAGTTGGAAAGAGAAGTTGAGTCAATGATCTATTTATTCACTATTATGTGTTCAAACACTGTATTTGGAATTGGTGCTACAAAAGCAAATGTGATAATTCTCAGGTGCACAAAGCCTGATAGTTTAATACACTATTAAGATAATACAATTCAGGGCAAGGGCAACCACATTGATTTTAACAAGGTGACACAGAAATGAAACTATTGAGCTCTTTCCCTCCTTGCCTTAGATTTGACAGTTGATTTAATTAATTTTATTGAAATAAAATTTCCTCTTGATTCAGAAAACATGAAGAGGAAACTTACTGAGACTCCCCTGTGTGCGGCTTCATAAAAATGCAGGATTTCTAGACATAGTTATCAGTTCTGTTAGGCTAATGGAGATATATTTCTTTTCTCCATTGCACTTAGTAGCAGCTTAGTTCAACCAACATTTATTGTGTCCCTATATATGCAAGCTACTGTTCTGGGAACCTACTAAAAATCAGGGATTTCTAAAAAATGGCTAAGATGCCTAAAATATAATACCTTCAAATAACTTACAGCTTAGTTTTACTCATACATATCACCTGGTGAAAACACACCAGGTATTTTAAGTGGGAGGAACTTAGTAGAGGGAAACAGTTACATAGTGGTAGAACTGAGATGACAAACTGAGAACCATGATACTGTTAGTAGCTAGAGGGACAAATGGCCACAGGGCAGAAAGTAGGCTTTGTGGCTCTTACCTACAAGAGTTCCAAAGACAGAGTTCAGGACAGAAAGGAGGGAACCATTCTAGTTTCTATCTACTCTCTCATTCTATCCAGACTGCTGACCAGCATACAGAGGAGGGAGGAATACTAGGTGGGAGAGGAAACCCACGGACTCACACAGGCAACTATTTTATATGTCAGAGTAAGCTATGGCACACACAGTATGCTAGTTGTTCTTTTTCTGTTTTTTTTAAATGTGTGTTTGTTGTTGTCTAAGGTTTTGTTTTGTTTTGTTTTTTGAAACAGGGTCTGACTATGTCGCTCAGGCTGAATTGGAACTCCCTATAGCTCAGGTTGATTGGAACTCATAAACCTCCTTCCTCAAGCAAGTGCCACCAAGCCCAGTTTTCATTGTCCCTTTCCATGTTTGGTTTCCTTGGTATCCTGTAAGCATCTAAATTGTGTTTTTAAGCTCCCCAAAAAGATTTTAATAAGCTCACTAAATAGTAGCTTTCAAACCTGTCAATATCCACTTCTTCAAAGAAAATCCCTTCTGAAGTGCATTGTATGAAACAGATAAAAGCAAAGCTGTTCTGCTTGTTCCAACTCAGTCCTGGAGACAAGGTTTGGGGACCTAAAATTTCCCAAGTTTAAGTAGAAACTTATTTACACATCCTTGTGTCTCTCCAGAGCTCTCATTGGTGGATATACGGTGATTCATTTCATCCAGTGACTTTAACACGACACTAAAGGAAGCTTCGGTAGATCTGTTAGAGTTTTTAATTTTTATTTTATTGTAAAGATGCTGTACAGAGGGGTGACAGTTACAAGAGTAAGGTCATGAGTACATTTCTTGTTGAGCATTGTTACCCCCTTCTTTGTTGTTCTCCCACTATCCTTTCCCTCCCCCACCTCTTTAACTCCCCCCTCCAAGTCTGTTAGATCTTAAATAGAAGAGAACTGGAAGGAAAGCACAACTCTCCAAGAGTAGCTGTAAACTTAAACCCTAATTGATGGTTCCTCTATCTTTGGGAATAGACACCACGTTAATCTCCTAGTTAGTGGCAGATAGTTTCTTCAACTTTTGAATGAATTCTTCCAGACATAAAAGTTAGAAAACAAGTCGTTTAAATAAGGATACAGGTGGACCCGTTGCAACAATGAGAAGTACAAGTTGTTATGTCGAAAACGAACTTTACAACTTTGGGGGGGGGCAGGGAGAATTGGGGGGGGCGGGGGGAGGCTGGGAAGGGATCGGAAGGGGAAACAAAGGAGGAGGCGACAATGCTTGATAAGAAATGTACTCATTATCTTGCCCATGTAATTGTAACCCCTCTGTACAGAATTTTCACAATTAAAAAAAAAAGTTAGAAATCATCAGCTGGATCTCCTCTACATTAGTGAAGATTGTTACATGAGGAAAATTTAGCCCTAGATTTTCAGATATCTTCCCTGGCCCCTCTAGTTCATCCCTACACTGTGTTAGGAGAAAACGAATTATATAATGTTCCTTCCTTGTCTTTTGCGGCCTACTTCAGAATCTTTAGTGTGTGGAAGAAGGTGGGTAGACGGGGAATTTGGAAACTGGAATGCAAATAACTTCTCCACAAAAGACAGCAGCACTAACATATATGCACATATATATATATGTATATATATATATACATATATATATATATACACACACACACATATATACAGAAAGAGAATGAGGGAGAGCGAGAGAAGGAGGGGAGGGGGTTCTGAATGGATTCCTTGAGATGTGTTTTATTTCCGTTAGAAATACAGAAACTCCCAAATGGTCACTATTCGAGTCTCACATGTTGATGATTCAAGGAAAGTCTGGAGACATGTACAGGAAGCCAGTTGCTCCCGGGACCCCTCGAGGCAGGGCGCCCCGCAGTGCCGCGGGGATGCGTTCAGCGAGGGAAACTCTGGAAGCCCCTCCAAAACGCAGTCCTTTTCAGAAGGTGAACGAGCAGGAAAGGCCGCAGGGTCTGCGCGGGTCCTCGCGCCTGCTGGCAGGCCGCAGCACCCGTCTGTCGCCCACCTTCCCTTCGCCCTCCCGCCTCAGCCCCCCAGGATGCCGGTCCGCGCTCACCCGCCGTCTCCGCGCCTTCCCGCCCCGGCTCGCGCCTCCCCACCCTTCCCGGCAAAGGGGGATCCTCGCCAAAGGGGGCCGCCCTGGCCCGGGTCCTCCCCCGCCCCCGGGGCGGCCGGACCATAAAGCGCCGGGTGGCGGCCGTCCAGCCCAGCCGCCGGCGCCCCAGCTCCGCGCGTGGCCGGGACGCGAGCGCCCTCCCGGTCCCCGACGGCTCCCGGACGCCGCACCCCACACCTGCGCGGCCCACGGGGTGGGGAGGGGACATCCCCCGACTTGGGACGGCACCCTGCCAGCCCCGGGACACTGAGGCCCGGCGAGATCGCCGTCGCTCGTCCGACCCACCGGTGAACATGCTGACCCCGCGTGGAGCCGCCTTCCTGCTCCTGCACCTGGTCCTGCCGCCGTGGCCGGGGGCCGGCGCCCAGGCCGCCCCGCAGGGTAAGTGGGCCATCGTCTCCGCGCTCACAGGCCCCGCACATCCCTGTCGCTCTGGGGCTCGGATCCAAGCACATTGTGATTGGAAGTTGTGGGTAGAGTCTAGACGTTTCTGAAATTCGATTATTCATTCCCTAACAGCAACAGTTGGAGGGATGCAAAGCTTTTTCTCAGCCTAGGGCGATGTGGTGAAGCGTTTCACAGCTCCCTACAAGGTCCTGGGTGAAATCACGGGCTGCTGAAGACCAGCTTCGGCCCCTGCGATGCCCTGGGGAGGCCGAAGCTGTGTCCACCCCCAGCACAGCCTCCTCCTCATGCCTCTACTCTGTCACCCGCCTTCCCGTTTGGATCCCAAAGAAGCACGCTTTCTTATCATTTAGAGGTTGGCTAAGTGTACTGATTCCTGAGACACGTGGAAAGGACTGAGAAATTGGTCTTTGTCTATGGAAAGGTTTTAAACATTCAATAAATATAGATGCCTCAATATTCCTGCCCTTGGTAAAATGAAATGCCCTCGGACAGAGAGCTCTTTAGGTTAAACAGAATTTCTTGTAGAAAAGACAAGAAAAGAAAGAAAGAAAGAAAGAAAGAAAGAAAGAAAGAAAGAAAGAAAGAAAGAAAGAAAGAAAGAAAGAAAGAAAGAAAAAGAAAATAAGACTTTAGGCCATATTCCTATTTGAACTTGGTGCCTGGGTTGATTTCTATTATTAACTAAGAAAAGTCGAAGAGACACACGCTTGAAGTGACAACTGTTATTCTCCAGGTAGCCAGAGCAAAAAACATTTTCAACCCCTTTAAGTCCCCATCACAAGGATCACTCACTTAAACTGCTCATTTCACCAAGAAACTCATCTTGATTCCACACCAGAAAACCGGAATTGTGGTTTCAGGGATTCCTGTGCAACTAATTTCAGATCTGGTTGAAATACTGGAAATGCCAAAGTCTGTAATATGCATTATGCCCTGTGCTTCTAGGAAGCCAGAAAAACTAACTTAAAATTTTTTTTATTTTACTGTAAAGATGCTGTAAAGAGGGGCTACAGTTACTTGAGTAAGGTAATGAGTACATTTCTTGTTGAACATTGTTACCCCCTCCTTTGTTTTTCTCCTAATATCCCTTCCCTTTCCCACTCCTCTCCCCTTCCCAAATTGTAAAGTTCATTTCCAGCATAGTGTCTTGTGAGTATCATTGTTGCAATGGGTCACCTTGTGTCCTTGTTTCAGCATTTTGTTATCCCCCTTCCTGTCCCCAAATTAGATAAATGTATATACAAAATAAAATACAGTGAAACAGGAAATACAATAGGGGGAAGAACATACAAAAGAAACCAAAAAAATCACATAGTACATTAAAAAACAACAACAACAAAGAAAAACCTCTGATGTCCAAATCTTGGGGTTCATTTCGTTTAGCATCATCTTATCAGAAAGAATGGCACTGCCCCATTTGTTAGGAAATGGAAAGACTTGGAAAAAATCATATGCAGTGAAGTAAGCCAGACCCAAAGAAATTTAGGTCCTATGGTTTCCCTTAGTTGCAATAATCTTACCAGATGAGCAGAAAAGCTCAAAAGCTATGTACATATGACCATATAAGAGCTAATTTTTGGTACAATTCAAAAAATATTCTTGTGGCAAAGATTATTTGACACATTCGTATTTGGATCCAATATTTTTGTGTTATAATAATAAATTCTTGACATTTGAATGCACAACCTTGTGGTGTACCTTAGGCAGGACTTCTGCTTCTTGGACCTGGCAATTTTATGGAGACTTAAAAGCTCAGGCTAGAATCTAACTATCTGGTTAATTTAATTGCAGTAGATGATCTGATTAAGTCAAGTTTTTGATAGACTCTCTTATTGAGTAGATAACCATCAGCTCAACTGGATAATTTGCTTATCTCCTTTTAGAGTGGGAATTACAAGTCTTAAATTAGTGTATTCAATTTACATAATAGTTGGGTTCATTGGTAGCAGCAATTTCACCTCTAACACTAGAGGCTTGTGCTTGGATTCTGGTTGGACTAAAAAGGCAATAACATTAATAGAAAATGATAGTGTCTTATTTCCTTTTTTAAACATCCTGAAGTCATTACTAACTAATCCTCACTCTGCCTCTTGAGAGAGCAGCAAATGGATCAAACAAACCATATAGATTGAAATACAGAACTTTTAGTTTGAGTTAAATTATGGACTTGAACAAAGTCGAACCAAGGATGAACAGTGCCATGTTTCATTTGGATGCATTCATCTACCCTGAACATATCTCTTTTCTGAGGATACCTTCATTGGTAGGAATCTAAAGTTTCCAATTGCTGAAAACAACAACAATAAACACAGTAATAATAACCATCTCTTTTTGAAATAAAGTAGGCAGCTGTCTTCATAATTTGAGGACATGGAAAATTAGAAAGAACACACACAATAGATTTATTTTTCCAACACATCTAGTAGTATATTCATTATTATGTGAGGTATAGATAGATCAATTAGAAGCCAAAGTGAAAACAGATGTTTGTGAGTACTTGAATTTTTACCTGTTTTAGAATTTTATTCATTCTTTCTTATAATAAAAGCAGTATCTACTCATTGCAGAAAATAGAAATTGGGGTACTGGGAAGGTGGCTCAGTGGTAGAGCGCTTGTCTTGCATGCTTAAGGCCCTGGGTTCGATTCCTCAGCACCACATAAGCAGAAAAAAAAGCCGGAAGTGGTGCTGTGGCTCAAGTGGTAGAGTGATAGCCTTGAGCTAAAGAGCTGAGGGACAGCACCCAGGCCAAGAGTTCAGGCCCCACGACCAGACGCCCCCCCCAAAAAAAAGAAAATAGAAATTGCATAAGAAAAATATTAGATAGCTTCCACTAATATGAATGGGCTGTTATGTTGTCTTCTCTTTCAAATGTTTTCAAAAGTTTGTGTGACAAACTTTCATAATCTTTTTTTTTACTTTATCACAAACATCTTTTCCTATCTGAAGGTATTTAAATAGCTGTATTTTTTAAGAACTGAAATTAACTTAGCCAGGTTTGTAACAAAGGACACATGTTATTTTCAGTATTTTGGTATTGTAGTTGGTAATTTATTGAGTGATTAAAGTGCCACAGGATGGTTTGGTTAGCGTTCCCCAACCAACGAGAGTTTATGTTTTCATGGCAAAATACTTTGTCAAGAGAGCTTCAGGATTTATTTCTCTTTCATTTAGAGTTTTACCTAATTCCTTCCTAAATAAAATTCTAGAATTTTGATGGCAGATATCCTTGTACCTAAATCATATGCTGTCTTATCTATTATTTCTGTTATGAATTTCTTTAGGTAGAATTTCTAGGTCATAGGACATTTGTGTTTTAGGGCCTTTAATACTATTATTTAAACTGTCTTCAGGGTATTTATATTACTTAAAACTTTCCAAGCAGTAAATGAAAAAGAGGGCCCATTTCCCTGAATCCTTACTGGCTATTACTGTGTTTATGACTTTTCTGATTTGGAGTTAAAATAATGTCCTATTATATAACTTGGCTTTCTCCATCAGGTAAATATGAAAATTGATGTATATGCTTCTTTATGATTTATAATTTTTTCTGTAAATTGATTTTTCATGTTCCTTGCTCATTTTTCCATTAATATGCTTAGCATGCTTGTAAGAGCACCTTATAAATTATTAGTATTATCATTTTAGTAATCAGATTACGTATCTAAGAGACAGGTACTGAAGTTCCTGTATGCTACAGAATTGTTCAAACAATAATTGCATAAACTAACAAATTCTAAGTTGACTTCTAGTGAGTATTACCCACATTGAGCCTTTGCCTTTTAAGTGACTTCAAACATACTCTTCTATAGCTTTTACTAAATCTTAAAACACTTTTTATTAAAAAGTGTTGCTTACTTGATCAAAGACAACTTATATAAATACAAATGCAGATTTTTGTTTCTGCACATCAACTTTACCTATCAATCTGTAGTCAAGAATGAGAAACCTCATCATTTTGTTTTGTTTCCACCATAGGATTATTTTTTTAACAGAGAAATATTGGAGAATTGTAAAGGCACAAAGGGAATATTTAGATCTCACAAGGCAGCCAATCATTTTAGTGACCCTGTACCTATCACTGCATCCATGCCTTCAGCTATATTAACTGTCATTTATCACTGACCAGGAAAATACAATTGGTTCTGGTCTGCTAGGTACCTAAGGGAACCCATGACTGAAATTCGCTGCTTGAGGACATGAGAAAAACAATGAGCTGGATGCTTTCACCTGTCCCCATTGTATTTCAAGCCTCAGTGTTTTTCCTAGTGGGCATTTTCAAAGCCACTAGTGTAGCCACATCCAATTTTGTTTGCAAATTTAGTCTTCCCTTAAGGACTCTAACTAGATGAATATTATACTGTATTTCTACTGCCTCAAATGTGCAGCCACTACCAAGTGACAAGGAAGAATTTGTGAGCCTGACAATGTGAAAACATGAAACAAGGTGCCAGGTACTGGTGACTCACACTTGTAATCTGAGCTACTCAGGAGACTGAGGTTGGAGGATTATGGGTCAAGGACGACCCCAGCAGGAAAGTCCATGAAACTATTATCTCTAATTACCATTACAAAGCTGAAGTTGAGCTGTAGCTCAAGTGCTAGCCTTCAGTAGAAAACGCTGAGGTATGGAGTCCAGGATCTGAGTTCTAGCCCTAGAACTGGCACATGTACATGAAAGTGTGCACATGCGCACGCGCACGCATGCACGCATGCATGCGCACACTGTAAATTTCCATTATTTTGTAGCTATTGTCAAATGGTCCCTAAGAAACATGTTTTCCTCAAACTTAATCTCTCACAAAGTTAATCTCTCCCTTCCTCCCTCTCCCAGTCTTTGACCTTCTGCCATCCTCCAGTCAGAGGCTGAACCCTGCTGCTCTGCAGCCTGTCCTGACAGACCCGGCCCTGAATGAACTATACTTGATCTCCACCTTCAAGCTGCAGACTAAAAGCTCAGCCACCATCTTTGGACTCTACTCCTCATCGGACAATAGCAAATATTTTGAATTTACTGTAATGGGACGCTTAAATAAAGGTAAGTACATTTGCAAGGAGCATTTCCTTAAAACTCCCCTTCTATCCGAAGAATTGGTGTCCACTGTCCTGAAAATGGTTCCCTTGTGCAACTTGTTTCTTACACATTTTGTTTCATTTTCAATATCACATTCTTCTTATTGTTCATTTACCTATAGTGGAAGATGAGATTATATGAAGAAAGAATTGTTTTGGGCCAAGATAGCTTCTGACATTGTCAAAATTCAGCTATTGTAACAAAATACCAATAGAATACTAATGGATCACCACAGACTCTACTTCTCACAGTTCTGGGAGCTTCAAAGTCTTAAGGTCAAGGTGCTGCCAGATACAGTTGCTGATAAGGGGCCATTCTCTCTTCTATCTCTCTCTCTCTCTATCTCTGTCTCTCTCGTTCCCTCGCTCTCTCGCTTGCTCGCTCATGCTCTCTCTCCCCCTAGGTGTGTATGTGTGTGTGCATGTGTGTGTGTGTGTGCATGTGTGTGTGTGTGTGTGTGTGTGTATGTGTGTGTGTGTGTGTGCTGGAACTGAGGCTTGAATTTATTTGGGCTCTCACTTGGCCTAGTCACTCATGGCTAGCACTCTACCACTTGAAGCACACCTCCACTTCTGGGCCCATTTTCTGGCTTACGGATGTTCATCATTTCATTGTATCCTCTATAAAAAGTACCGAGAGCATATTTTCTAGTCTTCTTCCCCATGAGGGAACCACCTAATCTAGTCCTACTTGCCTCTCCCAAGGCTAGTTACCTCCAATCACCATCTTACTGGAAATTCAGAGTTTAATTCAGAATCTGATGTGGACACAAGCATTCAGCCCCTAACAGCAGATCCCATCATTCTTAAGTTCCGGAGTCTGAGCAGAGCTATCTCACAGCTCTGCAAGGATCTAGCTGTCCTGGATAGGGAAAATACCCTCCTCCCGTAGAAGAGAATAAAGGGCTCTTTGCTGCTTGCTTCCTGACAGCTTACACAAGCTCTCACTTTTCTGACCCCTTTGCTGTCATCTCTTTTACTGCCGAAGGGAGGGACTGCAAGCACTGAGAAATGACTCCCCAGAAGAAAGGTCACTATTTTTCATCCTCTTCCTTCCACCCATGCCCTGGGGACAACACCTGTTCTTGTTTATTGAGGAATGTGATAGATACATGTTCTGCTGTCTCATGCATTTAATAAAACAGGAAGGGAAGACCGGTCTTTCTGCCTAGGTTTTTTTTTTTCCACTTGCTTTAAAAGGAGATGCTTCTTAGTGTTTCAGGATGTCTCTTAGATTCTACTCTCTTTAGATTAAAAGATTAACTCTTAGCTTTCATGGGACTATAGAGTTAAAGCAAAAAAGAATGGAGATAGGCATGGTGGCCTATGCCTACATCTTAGCAGGGATCAGGAAGATTGCAGTTTAAGGCCAGTCTGGTTAGAAAGAACTGGGTTCAAAACCCCATCTTGATCAATAAAAACACTAAGTGTAGTACCATGTGCCTGTCATCTTGGCTATGCCAGAAATGTAAAAGGAGAGTCCTAGTTAAAGCTAGTCCAGTTATAAACATAAGACACTATCAGAAAAACAACAGAAACAAAAAGTGCTGGTGGTGTGGCTCAAGTGGTAGAGCCCCTGTATGGCATGTGCATGGCAAGTTCAAACCCAGTGCCATACCCCAGCTCCCCCTCCAAGCAAAAAGCTAATTTGCCTTGCATTTATTGAAGGAGCTCCTCCCTTATAGCAATCACTTCTCTTCATCTATAGTCCAGTAGCTTCTGACTAAACTATTTTAGACACATTGGCTTATTCAACCTAATGGCTACAAGGTCCTCTGTAGTGAGAAAAACTCTGCTCCTAACTTGTCACTATCACTGCATCTCCCTTCTATTCCTAAATTGCTCCGTCTGTGTGAATTCATCATCGAGAGTCTATGAGACCAGGACACACAAGGAAGTCACTTCTGAACTGATTCCATTTGCTCTGACAGGACAAGTATAACACTAAATACAGGGGGCAGACAGAGAAATGAGTGAGGAGCTTGTTAGTGTGTTTCTTCTGAAGAACCACCAATAATAGAATGAAGCCATAAATACGAGCTTATCGACTTCTAGATGAAAAGGTTGATAGACACTCCTGTTAGGGTTTAAATGATGAATGTTTCTCCAAAGGCCCATGTGCAAGAGGCTTTGTCCCAGTTGGCAACATGGTTGGGAGCCGATGGAACATTTAGTGGTTGGGGCCCAGTTAGAGGAACTCAGGTCATTGGGGTCATACCTTTGAGGGGCATCTTGGGACCCTAGACCCTTCCTGCTTTTCTCCTTTATGCTTTGGCCCCTATGAAGTGAGTAGTTTCTGCTGTATCATGTATCCCCACCATGAGTCTGCCTCACACAAGCCCAAAGGCAGTGAAGCCAACTGACTATGGACTGAAGCCTCTCAAACTGTGAGTCAAAATAATGTTTTCTTCCTTTTCAGTAGTCAATCCCATGTGTTTTGTCATAGCTATGAAACACTAACACACTTCCTCATCCTGGTACATAGTAAGTATTCAAAAAAGTGAGGCGGGTTAGTAAGTGAATCTCGAAGACTTTTTGAATGAAAGTATAATAATATGAAAATAATATTGGTCAAATTATTAGCAAAGTGAATGCAAAGTCTTAATAAAAATAAGGATTCTACAGAAACCACTTGGCCGAATATGGTTGATGCTTTTGTAGTATCTGGCATGGACAAATTTCCAGTTAGTATCCTGGGTTTTAATTACCAACTGGTCACCATGACTACATATCTCAATCTGTTTTAGTCCATTTATCATCTCTAAAGTAGAATGATAATAGCTGTCTCACAAGTCAACTGTAAGAACTGAATTATGTAATCATCCCCCTTAGACTCTGAGATGCAATTTTAAAACTTCATATTTTAAATACTACATAATGATGGATGGATAGATAGATGGACAGCTAGATTCCAGTGTTTATCTTCCAAAAACAAAGGCTTGCCTTGAAAATAGCTTTACCTTTCAGGAAAAAAGACAATGAGAAGAACTGTTTCTTTGATCTTTGTCACTGAAGAACGAGTTAATGCTGTGGAAATGAAAGAAACCTACCTGTATGTGCTATCAGGACTAAGGAGAGCCTACAGATAGGAGATGTCCAATGGTCTAGAACAGTGGTTCTTGAACTTTCTGGCCAAAGATAAATATAGCTTGAGAGTGGTGGGAAGCTCAGAAATTAATATTCTGGACTCCATATTGAGTGGGGAAAGATAAAGGGCCATGAATTTAATTATAACCTTAATTGATTCTTTTCAATATTCCAAGACTGTTCTAAAAGCTCAAGGCTCATTTTATTCTTGACTATTAAAAGATTCTAACCATTCAATTAGCTCAGCTTTAAAGTAGTCTTGTGCGAAGATGGAAAGAATTTTGAAATTTTCACAAAACTATAGGAAGAACAAGTTAAGAATTTTTAAACTTTCACAAAACTTAGGACAGAGAAGCTAATATCTAATTGAGTCAAATTTAATGATTCACACTTCACACACAAAAAGCTATGTTCAAAATAAAGAAGGAATAAGCCCCTGCCTAGAATATAATTCAGGATTAACACATGTTGAAAGAATCCATATTCAGCTCTTTTGCTTCTATCTTATCCATCAAAGGAAATACTCTTCAAATGGTCAAGAACAATTAGCAGGAAACAACCACCTGAGCTAGATGAGGAGATAGCAGAATAATACCCAATATCTTCATGATAGAATAATACCAATCTCTTCAGTGACTTTAGTTGTCTATGTCATTCCATATTGGGATGTTTGATGAAGCATGTAGCAACATCACTGTGATTTAGAAATCACAGAGAACAGAGTGGAGAAAGATATGTTTTCCTTTCTAGAAAGAGAGGCAAGGTGGATTCTGAAACTCATAGGCTAGTGAACTTTCTAGCACAAACTCCCAGAGGTCTGTAGTATTCTTCATGTAATTTAAGATTGCCTGGAAAAGAAATCTGGAATTTTTTGAACACAAAATTGGAGTTACTGACGATAAGTCACACGGAACTGTTTTTCCACGAAACCTCTAAGCTGATTAAGAAATGCTGTGGAGCATAATGTATCTTTACTGCACAAAATAACGTTATGCAGTTACTGATTATACCTTTCTGAATAATATAAAAAAGAATAAGAGATAGATAGATAGATAGATAGATAGATAGATAGATAGATAGATAGACAGACAGACAGATAGATAATAGCACTGCTGAGTGTTGTGAGGTGATTTATCACTATGTAGCTAGAAGCTTTTTGGCAAAATTGTCTTTAGCATTGAAACTCTCAACATCGTGATTTAAATGAAGATAGACAGTATTTATTGTGTTTATAGTCAGCACAAAGTTTGAAAACCAAACTGAACATATTGTATGTCATCAATATTTGCAAAATGGCATTACAAGCCACAATCAAATTGGATAAAGTTTCACAAGCATAGATGTAAATCCATGCTCCAAGAGGGAGAAGTAAATTGCAGAAGCATAGAATTTGAGAGATCTAACCTAAGAGGTCAGCAGCAGGAGAAACTAGTCAGTGTTGAGCAGAATGAATGAATGAATGAATAGATACTATGATGCGACTGTTTTTAAAAAGCTCTTTAAGTTTGAATATCACATACATGTGTCCAGGTTAAAGAAATTAATAGTCTCATTTTACTCTTAAATGTCCAAGCCACATCTAAAATTACATCTTGTCCTGAACACATTTCACAAAGATAGTCAAATCAGACAGTACTCTGAGAAGAATTGAATCCATTTAGACCTTCTTGCGCCTTTTATTATTATTATTATCATAACCCAGTTGAAAAGTTTAAAAAAAAAACTAGGAAAGTAAAGAAGCCAGACAAAAGATAAGAGAGATAAAAGATGCCTTAAGGTATTTGAAAAAAATGTCATTTGAAATGAGGGTCAGACTAAATCTGTCTAAAGCACTGAAGAGTACAATGAGGACTCATTGGTGAAAGTGAGGGGAAACAGATATTGGCTCTATGTTAGGAAAACTGTGGAGAGCTTTCCAAAAGCGAAATGGGTTTCTCTGCAGAGTAATGAGTTCCTTGTTACCGGAAATGTGTTGGGAGAGGAGACACTGACTTTATTGAAGAGCTTTGTGAAGTGAGATATTAAGCTGGATGACTTATAAGGCTAATATGCTGTGATTTTACTAAGGCTAGAAAGGTTCCATGACTTAAGAAATGGCTATGCAACTCCTTCTGTTATATGACCTTTGGATTCTGTGTGCCTCACAGCTTTGTATCACAGAGTTAGGCATCATGATTAGTCACATAATTTTTAAAACATAAAGCCCTTTGTAGATATTTGATATGATTGCTTCCCTTCTTTTACTAGATAGTTATGCTGCTGCTGTTGTGTAGGTATATATTCTGTAAACTTTACATCTGTTCAAACTTTCATAAGAAAATCCGGCCAGGCAACAGTAGGCTTCTCCCTGTAATCCTAGCTATTCAGAGGCTAAGCTATGAGGATCTTGGTTCAAAACCAGCCAAGGCAGAAAAGTCTGTGTGACTAACCAGCCAAAAGCCAGAACTAGAACTGTGGCTCAAGTGGTAGAGCACCAGTCTTGAGCAAAAACAGCTAAGGGACAGCAGGATAGCACCCAAGCCAAGTCCAATACCAGTACACACATGCACAAAATAAAATTGAAACAAGCTGAATTTATCACCCAGAGTACTTTTAGCAAAGGCAATTTGATGATTTACCTTTTATATGAATCAAAAATGTTAACATTACTGTGTCTAAGCTATAAAGATACATAGGCAAAGATAAACAAAAATTTCCATTACAAAAGATTTAATAGAAGGCATTTTTGAACATGTAAATTACTTTAAAAGAAGAAGAAACCTTGACAGTGGTGGTTTCTATTATATATTTTACAGTGTTGGAGTAAAGCCATCTGCCAAGCAAAGCAGACAGTTCTGTGCTGCCCCCATGAATTTGCTGCCTGAGAGCCAGGGGACTGAACTCCTGTCCCAACCTGACAAAATGCTGTCAGTTCCCATTTGTTAAAACTGTCATCCTCCTTGGTTACCTTGTAGGTCAACATTTCATAATATATTTGACTACCATGTCCACTTTTCCAAAAGCACCTTACCTCATTGATTCAATTTGCTCGTCACTCACTGCCAGTCACTGAGACAGGCTCTAATCAGGCAAGTGAGGGGGCTTTCTGCATCAGGTATGGAACTATACAGCTTTTGGACAGCGCCACAGAACCAGGCCCCAGATTGTCAAGTATACAAAAAGATGATACATTTGGAGAGAAAGGGTTTAAATGAACAAACTAATAAAAAAAAAAAACTCCTTAGTTTCTAAAAGATTTAATTGTGGATAATAAAATTCAGAGCAGTCACGCAAGTATTCTGTCTGATCTATTTTGTCATCTCTATAAATAAGTATATTGCCTTCTACTATATAATGTCAGTGATATGGTATATAAGAGAAGTAGGAAGACATAGACTTGGTAGAGTGGAGAGTAGTGAAGTATTTAGAAGCCACTAGGGAGTTATTGAAAGATTTCATTCACCTGTCTGTGTGCTCACCATTAAGAAAGCAGTAACTTCATCAGAGCACTTCTGTAAGAAGATCAACCTGTCAGTCCCCCAAATCTGAGAAGAGACCTGCAGTGGCAAGGTAAGCCAGGAATCTAACATAGAAGACTAAAATGGAGCAGAGTAGAGGCAGGCATGATGTTTGGCACAGGAGCACCTGAAGTTCAAGAATCTTCTCCATCAGTCTAGTATGGCTACATTTTTCTTTGCACTAAGCCTGCAAGATAAACAGATTGAATTCCTAAGCAGACTTGTTGAGCTGGTGGTGAGGGGAAATTGTACATGTGAACTGAATGTGCTGCAGCTGAAGAAACAGAATTGTACCCAGGAACATCTTTGTGAGCTCAGTGCTCCCCGGGGCAGTGATGACACTGGGGTGTGGCAGGACTGAGCTTCCGCAGTCAGGTGCTGGCTTCTGGTTCCTTGCTGGAGGGTGGATGACAGCCTTACTCCCTCTGAACTATTGTCCCCTCTGTTTTGCTCTCTCTGTTCTGTGTGTGTGCTGGGTTATGACAAGGTCAAGTGAGCCTTAGAAAGAGCTCTCTCTCTCCCCCCACGGTAATGCTCTGGAAAGGCCTGGAAGGGGTGCAGCAGGGGCTCCAGGGACCACAGCTTTCAGCCATTGCTGGACTCAGTGCAACTGATGTAAACACCAAGTTTCCTGAGCAGGCGCCAGTCGGCCCTCTGGGGTTGTCTTGCTGCTGTAGGATATAATAAGTGTAGAGGCAGTGAAGTAAGGAATTTGCAATAAAAAAGAAAAATGAAAAATGGAAGCCACGAGAAAGGAGAATTATTGGATCAAGTTTGAAGAATGGTAAATGTCAAGGCCCTTGATAATTTTTCTGCTAGCAGACATTGTGAAGATGAAAGTTTCCACAGTTCTTCTTTCCCTTTCTTCCTCTTGCTATTGTCACAAGATCTGAGAGCATGAGAGATTTATCATCCAGGTGCTGCATTGCAACAAAAAGCAAGGCGAGAAGTACAGAATCCCCTTAAGTAAGAGTGTGGACACATGGTATGCTTTGGTACATCGAATGAGAAGTTTAACTGCCACTCAGACCTTTTTATTTTCTATATGAAAAGGTCTAAATCATTTAATTATTCATTGGAAGTTCATACATTTAATGTGTACCTGTTATATAAAAGACCCAATAGACACTATTTATAAAATTCAACTCAGGGGGCTGGGAAGGTGGCTCAGTGGTAGAGTGCTTGCCTTGCATGCATGAGGTCCTGGGTTCGATTCCTCAGCACCACATAAACAGAAAAAGCCGGAAGTGGCGCTGTGGCTCAAGTGGTAGAGCGCTAGCCTTGAGCTGAAGAGCTGAGGGGCAGTGCCCAGACCCAGAGTTCAGGCACCATGACTGGCAAAAAAACAAAAACAAAAACAAAACAAAAAAAAATTCAACTCAGCTATTCAGTTATGAAAATAAACCACAGCTCATGTGCCCTGAAAATACCTATGAAGACTGGCAGCATGCCTAGGGAAATATGTTTCCATTGAATTTCATAGAAACCTTAGGTTGGGTAAAAAATAAAAATAAAAAATCAAGAGATTGGTGGTGCATACCTGTAATTCCAGCTTCTTAGGATGTGTGGGATAGAAGGATCATGGTTTGAGGCTAGCACGAGACTCTATCTGAAAAACAAGCTGAGCAAAATGACACATGCCTGACATAGCAGCTAGTCTATAAGCAGAGTTAGGAAGATCATCTGAGGGCAGATCAGGCAAGAGACCTTACCTGAAAACAAATTAAAAGCCAAAGAACTGAGGGTGTGACTCAAGTTGTAGAGTGCGAGTGTGAAGCCCTAAGTTCACCCAGTATTACAAAAGACAGTATTTATTTTAAGTCCTTAAGTCTTAATTCCCTAAATCGTTGTATTAAGTTCCTAAATTGTTAATATAGGAACCAGAACTAGTGGCTATAACTAGAATCAGGGAACATCGAATAAATGTTCGTGACATAATTCAAGTTTGGCAGTCCAAGTTTCTTTTTTTTTTTTTTTTTTGTCAGTTCTGGGTCTTGAACTCTGGGCCTGGCCACTGTCCCTCAGCTCTTCAGCTCAAGGCTAGCGATCTACCTCTTGAGCCACAGCAGCACCTCCAGTTTTCTGAGTGGTTTAGTGGGCTTTCCTGCATGGACTGGCTTTGAACCAAGATCCTAGATCTCAGCCTCCTGAGTAGCTAGGATTACAGGTGTGAGCCACCGGCGCCTGGCTTCCAAGTGGCATTTTTATTGGCTTATAAACACTCCAGGACCTTGAAAAACAATTCTAAATCATAAAGTTATTAAAGTAAAAAATGGATTAGTGCTTCTTTGGGCTCCATTTCTCAATCTTTTAGCTGCTATAGGCGACTCCTATTTCCAGCCATGAGTTCCTTTTGTAAATTCTCAACAATTAACATGAAATAAAAGGGTAAAAACCCTGTTGGATCTCAGGTTGAAAGGAAATCTTAAGAATTTCTGTTCATGTTAATATTTCTCTAGGTTTTTCTTTCTTTTTATCCCTTATGTCTTGCTGAGAGTTTACTTCGGGAAACTTACTATTAGACTATAATCATCTATAGCCCCCCTGGCTAGTCTGCCTTGTCAGGGTTTACCAGTTCTTTTCTCTCGAGAAGCTTGTTGTGACCACATAGACATAAGAGAAAATCTCACTGACCCCATCTGGCATCTCTGTAAGTCACAGAATGATGGCTTCCTACTCTCCTTCTCTCTTACCATAGTCAGATGGAAAAGGAAGTCTAGTCAGAGTTCAAGAAGGGCAGGAAAATTAACCTCACAAGAGCATAATGTGGGAAAAGCCCTTAAATATATCCTTCAAGTTTCTCAGTTGAGATTATTTTCCTTGGGGAAACTGCAATGTAAATAGGGATTCTTGGCTAGCTGGTCCGTGAGGCAGTACCAAGCTCACATTTACACTTTACAGAGGGGTTCCTAAGGAAAAAGCAATCCCAGTCATGTACTTGCCATAAATCACGGATGGACAGCAATGCATGTCTTTACTTGTTTATATGTAAGTGATGGATGTTTCTAGGATGTGAAGGTGATCTCACTGTGACATCAGTCACCCTATTGGTTGCCAGGGTTGATTCAGCCACTGGCTCAGTGGGAGTCTCTTTCCCTCACTATGCTATGTGAGTCCCTTCTGAAGCTGAGCCACACCAGCGAAAGAGCAGTTTCTCTACCAACAGAGAAATATGAATATTATGATCCTCTGCTAGATCCACCAAATAAGCTCTCACAAGGAACAGGTGTCTCATAGAAAAATTAGACAGTGAAGATAGACGAAAAAGTACATATCATCCAAACAATTATTAAATAAATATTGAAATATTCTCATTTTCTCTACACACATGTTCATGTGCATATATACATACACATGTATGCTTGCAAATATACACGTACACATTTTTTTCTGAATGAAACTATGCTGGCTTATGACTTCCTTTTTTTATATAACAATAATTAGACTCTCATCTTCTTCTTTTAATGTACAGCTATTCCATAGAGGCTTGTTTTCTATTCATACCATAATTTGTGTATGTGTGTATGAGAGAGAGAGAGAGAGAGAGAGAGAGAGAGAGAGAGAGAGAGAGAGAGAGAGAGAGAGAGAGAGAGAGAGAGAGAGAGAGAGAGAGAGAGAGAGAGAGAGAGAAAGAGATCACTCTCTAGATGAGACTGTATGCCAGTCCTGGGGCTTGAACTCAGGGCCTGGATATTTTTCCTGAGCTACTCTGCTCAAGACTAGTGCTTTTCCACTTGAATTATAACTCCATCTATGGCTTTATGATGGTTAATTAGAGATAAGAGTCTCACAGACTTTCCTCTTCAAGCTGGCTTTGAACCATGATCCTCAGAGCTCAGCCTCCTATAGCAAGGGTTTCAGGTATGAGCTATGGGAACTTAGCTATCATACAATAATCTAAGTAGCCAACTGTTTCTTTTCACATATATATGTCCTGCCAAATGCTCACTATATTAAATATTTCTGAAATGGCCATTCTTATACATATATCTTGATGTGTCTTCTTTTAATTCCTTTAGCAGCAAGTCCCCGAAGTGGCCTTGCCAGGTCATAGGATCTGTACATGTTTAAACTTCTGATGTACATCACTGTTTTCCCTTCCAGACCTGTTCTGACAATTTAAGGCTTTCCCACCCTGGGGCAGCTGAAGGCTTTGGCTTGGACCTTTTAGGCTGCAGTGATGTGTTTACCACATCCACTGTCCAGCAACATGTACAATCATCCTTTCTCTTGTTCCTGGAATTGTTTCTGGAGAGTGATTTGGATTTGGAAGGGATACCTGTGTGTGGACCTATGGAGTTTGTTGTTGAGTTACGAAGACCTTGAAAGTAGCACATTTTAATCTCTCTAGCAAATCTCAGCCAAGGAGCTCCACTTTCAAAGGGCCAGCTTATATGACTAAATTTTATCTTAAGGCCTAATACGTTCAGGACAAAAATGGTATAAAAAGAAAAACTGAAAACCAGAATTTAAAATTCTTATAAATTTTTATTTGTTGATCTCATAGTTCAAGCCCCATGACCAACAATAATAATAATGATGATGATGATGATAAAATGTAAAGCCAGGAGCTGGTGACTTGCAATTATAATCCCAGCTGCTCAGGAGGCTGAGATCTGAGAAGTGAGGATGGAAGCCAATCCAGGCAAACAAATCTGAGAGATTCATATTTCCAATTAGCCAGCAAAAAGTCAGAACTAAAGATGTGGCTCACATGGTATAGTAACAGCCATGAACAAAAATGCTAATCAAGAATGCAAGACCCTGAGTTTAAGCTCCAGTATGACCAATAAGGTAGTAGATCTCATACCAATAAGGTAGTAGATCTCCTAACTTCTTTATTTGTTAACTGAACATTGTTAACAACAGGCTGTTCAAGTGCAATATAAAAAATTACACTCTATTTGACATGTGTTTACAGACACATATCCATGTCTAGCAGTCCATTAATCATAGAATAGCTCACACTTGGATTCAAATTCTAGTCCTGCAATTTACAGTGTTCTTGGGAAAGCTCTTTCACTACTTGGGCTTTATTATCCTCATTTGTATTTCCATAGCATGGCCATGAGGAGAACTCAAATGTTTAAAGCAAGTAAGTAGCATATGGTAGTGTTCACTGAATGTTTGGTGAGTTTATGGATTCATGCCCCCAGATACTGACTTGGATTTGGGCTTATTTTCTGGTAAGGATTCTATTTGCTCATTATATTTTTCACTATCAGAAGCTTTATTGCTTATTTTGAAAGTTGCTAGTATCATGTGTGTATCCATGAGCACAAAACATCCATGGTAGGAAAGGAGGCTCCTATCCTAGTATCTTGAGTGTGCTTAGGACAATTTCTGGCATATGTAAGATGATGAATCAATATTTGTAGTTACAATTTTCCTTCTTTCCAGTGATCTACCCTTGTGACCAGAAGGCCACTCGACATAGAACTAACCCCTTTCCACTGCACACTCCATTCATTGATCTATGTTTGTTTCCAGCCATCCTCCGTTACCTGAAGGATGATGGGAAGATCTATTTGGTGGTTTTCAACAACCTGCAGCTGGCTGATGGGAAGCGGCACAGGATCCTCCTGAGGCTGACCAATTTGCAGCGAGGGACAGGCTCTGTAGAGCTCTATGTGGATTGCACCCAAGTGGATTCCATTCAGAATCTTCCCAGAGCCTTTTCTGGTCTCTCTCAGAATCCTGAGTCTATTGAACTGAGAACTTTCCAAAGGAAGGCACAGGTAGGAACCTGCAAACCATTCTCCAAAATGGAAAGAGGGCCTGCAAGGGCCTACTGGGTATGAAATCATGTGCTGGGAAAATGTGTTAGCTTCCAGGCCAGTGAATCCAATGCTGACTGCATATTAGAATCACCCAGGAACTTGCCACACGTCTCTCTACCAGAGGACAACCACCAAGACTAATTAATTACAATCTGTGGCCCTGGTACCTAGACATTACTATTTTCTAAAATATTGGTTCAAATAGACAGCAAAATTTGAGCATTTTTGCTTTTGATTGTATGTAGAACCTTTGGAGTCAACTCTTCTTATTGCATAGCTACAAAGAAGTAGTTATTCTTCTATGATTTTTTTAATTCATTTTTCATGAAAAAGAGATTTTTTTTCACAAGTCTTGGAAGGACATCAGGCTTAATTCCATCACCTCTGTATTTTATTTCACTTAATGGTGATATTGTTGTTACCTTTATTATACCATTTTATCTGCTATAGAAATTGCCACAAACATCTTTTGCAATGCTAGGAATAGAACTTAGCACCTTGACTGTAATATGTATGGTCTCCACCACTGAGTTACATCCACAGAACTTGTTTTTGTTTTGTTTTGTTTTGTTTGAGGCTTTCACTGTATAGCCCAAATTGACCTTGAACTCACACATCCTGAGCAGTAAGATTAGAAGTGTGCACCACCATGCCATGACATAGAGTGCTTGAGAATTTCTGTGCTAGGAGGTGCTTTATTTAGTAGTCTTCGTCCTTTCCAATAATTTATATCTGGTCATGATACTTGAATTTTATCTGGTATGGCAATCAATGCCCAAATCAGTAACTATGCTTGCCTGTTATGACCTATAATATTGCTGTCTTTTCTCAATCTTTATTTTCCATTTCTATTTTATTACTTCATTACATGTACTTTATGCAAGTTGCTCTGTAGCCTTTGTTCAAAGAAGCAGTGTGCAAGCAATGACTTTCATTGTAAGTCGGATTGCAGCAAGATTTTAGATGTTAATATAAAAACTATGAATCTGATCCTAGAATTTGGTGTTTGAACAACAGGAAGCAAAAAATTCAAAGAAAATGAAAATCTAAGAAGGATTTGGTTGGCTTTAGTTTGGTTTTACAGATGGCAATTTGGTTTGGGGTTTTGTTTGCTTGTTAATGTTTTATTTGCTTTATTTTTTTTTCTTTTCCTTTCTTTTCTCTTTTTTTTTTGAGGGGAAATTGAGGAGGAATAAGGTCTTATTATGTACTCCAGACCCGTCTCAAACTCACGATCCTCATGTCTCAACTTCCTTGATGCAGGGATTACAGACATTAACCACCACATCTAGCTAGAGAGATTATTAGTATGAATTTATACATAAAAAAATAATAGAAAAGTCTACTTAACTTTTCTGAACTAAATATCTCCAAGAAAATCTTATTGACAGTCAGAAATTTAGTCACTGACCATACCAGAAATTAGTGTCCATATCCAAATAAGTCAGTTTGTAGAAGTTTCTAGAAGTCACAAGGTCAACAGGGAACTATACTAATTAGCATTTCTCAAAATCTTTGCTTCCTTGGATTATCAGCTGGTTTTGGTAGTCACATATTCATTCATTCAATCAGTTTAAGTGTCAGACCACATATTCTAAGCATTCAGAATACTTGGTGCTGCAACTCCATTGTGGTCCCACAATGAAGAATCTAGACTAGCATCTAAGCCAGGACCTGTTACATGGCATGTATTGCATAAATCTTAACTTGACTAAGCCATAAAGTAGAATTCCTCTGAAAATCTTGAGCATGCTCATTTCTAAAATAATGATGATAGCTTTACATTAGCAGTTAACATTTTTGAACACTTACAGATATAATAAAATGAGTACAAGTAAGCCATTACAAGATAAATGGATGAGGAAATTGACTTTGTGACTAAATAATGAATGATTGATATCTACCAATAATATAAAAATTCAGTGCCAACAGCCTAATGATCATAGAATGTACTGTTTCTCCATTTTCATAGCCCAAGGAAATCAGAGGCTTTGCAAAAACCTGGAGCCAAGGTATCCTAAAAACAATACTGCTCAAAACCAATATCATAATTACAGTCTATAACTCATTTACCATGATGGAAAACAGCCTTTCCTTTTCTCGGCCATTTTGATGAGTGCCCAGGCCAAATTAGATGACAGTGTTTACTCAGGCAACTGGCTTGTTCCACATTTGTTTCACTCAAAAAAAGGATGGAGCCTACAGGCTTTAGAAAAAATGTGAACCTACAAAATCGTGCAAGATGCCAGCATCCAAGTATACAGGGCTCCTCTTTTATGAGTCTTGTGAATCCAGAAGCACATTGGTATTGAATGGTAGCAGAAAGCTCTGGTAAGCAAACATGTGCCTTTTTGTTTGTTTTCCAGGACTTCTTGGAAGAGCTGAAGCTGGTGGTACGGGGCTCACTGTTCCAGGCAGCCAGCCTGCAAGATTGCTTCCTGCAGCAGAGTGAACCATTGGCCACCACAAGCACAGGTGTGGGCTACTGTGGGGGGTTCGCATCCTCTTATCAGCAAAGACAAATGCCAAAAACCTCTGAGTGAGCTAGGTCCATCACCCATTGATAGACTGTCATCTGCATCTGCAAAACCCAACCCTTTTAGCACCATCCAGAGCAAGGAATCTTTTCATTACATTTGTTTATAACCTATACGAACTTGAACTAACTAGCCAGAGGCTAGACCATAGATTTTTGAATCCCCTTGTTGTAATTGTCTGGGGAATCATTTGGTTTGGACTGTCACTAGCTAGATGCTCTTTCCCTTTTGCTATTCCTACAGGGGACTTTAATCGACAGTTCTTGGGTCAAATGACACAACTAAACCAGCTGCTTGCAGAGGTGAAAGATCTTCTAAGACAGCAGGTAACCAACAGGATCTACCCTGAGAAAACCTAACACCTTAGCAGAGCAGAAATCTGTACATGAGGTTGGAGTTGTGGGCCTGCACAGACAAGGAGAGAGGCTGGTGGCCTCATTCAGCGCACTTTCCCAGAGGTCAGCCAGAAGTGCTCTGCAGATGAGGGATATACTTGCATGGCTCCAGGTAGAGGAGAGGCCATCAAAGGCTGCTGGTGCACCATATATAGGTTCTTTCATTCCTGAGTTCTATTGGGTATTCCTGTCTAATCTTTTCCACACACCCTGTCCATTTGTAAAGGTCAAGGAAACATCATTTTTACGAAACACCATCGCTGAATGCCAGGCCTGTGGTAAGTGACTTTCTGAGTGGGATGGAGTAGACCTTTGGGGAGGGGAGGGGGCTTAGGGGAGGCCACAGGGCTGCAGCTCTGCACCATTGGAAGGAAAGGAAGAAAAGTTCATGGGGAAACAGTACTTCATTTTATATCCTTTGAATTCCCTAGCGATGAATACGGATTGTTGGGGTTTTATTTCCCCTTAGGTCCTCTCAGCTTTCAGTCTCCCACCCCAAACACATTGGTGCCCCCAGCACCCCCAGCACCTCCAACTCGGCCTCCACGGCGATGTGACTCCAACCCATGTTTCCGAGGTGTCCGATGTACCGACACTAGAGATGGCTTCCAGTGTGGGCCCTGCCCTGAGGGCTACACAGGCAATGGCATCGTCTGCTCTGATGTTGATGAGGTAACATTCAGGTGCACAGGGTAGAGGCTCCCTAGAGCTGCCATGTCCTGAACGGAACCGGAAACCAGGCTAATGACTGAGGGATGGCTTCGGTCATTCTCCAGAATCCATGAAAAAAGTCCCTCTTTTTGAAGCTTTGGAGACACTGAGACCCAATGAGTAAAGGAGGTGTGACACACAGATGTGGCCATGTTTGCTACTCTCCTCTTTTTAAAAATTTTTAACATTTCTACCAGTCCTTGTTGCTCCAGTGCTGTGATTGTAGCAACATCTTCATTGTTGGTTTTTTTTTTTCAATCTGTATTAGAAATTTGCTTTTCCTCTGTCTTTGAAAGGGTGGAAGGGGAGGATCTGTGCAAGGGTATATTTTGGAAATTTGAATAGCTTTCTTCAAGCTTCTTAAAACAGAAGAGCAGAGGAAATCTCACACCAGCAAGATCTGTTGAGGAGGACTTTAGCCTGTGAGTAGCACAAAAGTGGCCAAGAATGGGCCAATAAGAACACATATAGCCAATACAGGCTGCATGATCTCTGGGCAGAGCCTCAGAATGGGAAATGTGTCAAGATCATGGTTATCTAGTCACTAGTCTGATCACAAAGCTGTATCCATAGCAGATAACAAAGTTGCCACCAAAACATGCTTCTGGGTCCCAGCAACCAGAGGAAGGATAAAAGAAGTGGAGGGGAGGAGGGCATGTAGGAACCTGAGACTAGCCATAGCCAAGGTTCCTGCAGCCTCATAGTGACACTCAGCTGATTACTAATTAAGATCATCCCTAGTATTAATCCCAGCTCTGGGGATGTCAGGAGGATCATGAGCTTGGGACCAGCCTGGGCTACATAGCCAGACTCTGTCTAAAAAAAATAGTGTCTAGTAATCCTTCAGTCGAAGAGTCATCTGCATGTATTTCACAAAAATGCATCTGTCTTTCATCTGTGTGCTGGGATTTTTCTCCTTTTTGAAAGAACAGGAAGTGGTCATTTTTTTACATTAGTTAAAGTTGGTGTTTGAATTTTTGTAAGTGTAGGGACCTATCTCACAGGCTGCAGGGGCCTTGGAATAGCTATGAGTTGGACAGGGCATGAAGGAGGCACAGACAAAGGCAGAGACTCATGTCTTACTGAAGAAGCCTCCTGTTTTCTCAAGGTCTTCCATGGGAGGAGTTGGCTCTCTGATGCTTTGGTAGTCACCTAGAAACAAGTTGACAGGTGGTCCAGAGGCATGGGACTTTCCCAGGGATATATTAACCAAATTAAAACACAGGGGAGCTTACTACATTAGAAGGTAAATTAAAAGTAAGTATCCTTTTGACTTTGATGTGCTATTGTTCTATAATACAGCAAAGTCTATTAAAAGGCAATCCTCAGCCAGGGCTAGAGCTGGTGCCTAAATTCTAGCTACTCAGGAGGCTGACATCTGAGGATCATGGTTCAAAGCCAGTGCAGCCAGGAAAGTCCATGAGATTCTTATCTCCAATTCACCCGCAAAAAGCTGAAAGTGGCTCAGGTGATAAGAATGATAGCCTTAAACAAACAAACTGAAAACTCAGGGACAGCACCCAGCACACCAAAAAAGACATCCCTTGCCTGGAGAGGTCATTCAAGTCCAGTGGGTAACTATGAACCCAGAAACCTAATTCTCTTGTATCATTTTTTCCACCAAAAATATAGTTGATGGAAGTGGCTCTGTGGCTCAAATGGTAGAGCACTAGCCTTGAGCTGAAGAGCTGAGGGACAGCGCCCAGGCCCAGAGTTCAGGCCACACAACCGACAAAAAAAAAATTAAATTTTATATATATATATATATATATATATATATATATATATATATATATATATATGCACGCATCTGCAAATAGATAGGGGAAAGTTCAAGAGTGTTTTCCTCATGTGGTTAAAGACTAATTTTTTTTTTCAGTGTAAATACCATCCCTGCTACCCAGGTGTACGCTGTGTGAACTTGGCTCCTGGCTTCCGATGTGACGCCTGCCCAGTGGGCTTCACAGGGCCCATGGTGCAGGGGGTCGGGATCAACTATGCTAAGTCAAATAAGCAGGTAGGCTGAAGTTCTTCTGCTCTTTATTAATTTTCTATCTTATCCGAACAATTTCCCAGCTCTTCAACAGACCCCTTCATCTCTCTCCTTCAGCAGCCAGTGCTTGGGTATACAATGAGTGAATTGTGAAATTTCAAGGCATTTCTGAGGATCTATGTTTATAAAGTCTAGAAAAGAAGTAGCTGTGAAAGCTGGGATAATAGAGTGTTGCTAGAAAAACAGTAAATGGGTAACACTAGGTATATGGCATGATTTCAGACTTCTTTTGCTGGGAGCCTTCGGACATTTTGTCCTGCAGATTAGGTTGAGAACCAGGAAAACAAATAAAAGCTTTGAAAAATTAGGTCCCTTTTACAGAGATGTTGTTGCCAATCAGAAGCCATTTCAGAAATGAGAGGATTTCAAGAGTAGAGAGATAATCCCCCAAGGAAACCTTTTTCCTTATATAAGCTATAAATTGCCATAAAGCATCTGAGTACTTCATGACAGTCTCCATTTATTTCCAAATGTTCTACTATATCCTGGTCATTATTTAACTGACTGACTGTGAAATTCTTTTTGATGTGTTCAGCCCTTTAAAATGGTTGGTCTATAAATAAATCTGACTACCTTAGGGAAATTATTAGCTTTGAAGAAGGCCAAGGGTTCATTATTTCCTCACTACCTATCAAAGGGTTGTAGAGGGCACCATTTTTATACTAGAAAAAGGAGTCAAGCTAGACACAGAGAAATGACAGGGACCAATGACCTCAAGTTTTTCTTCTTCTCTTCCAATGACAAAATTTCCAAGACTGACTAAACCAAGAAAAATAGACAACATGAAATTTACTGGGCTTGATATATGCTCTTGATTCCCAGCAATATGGCAGACCAAACTGAAATAGAGGGAGCCAGTTTGCTAAAATGTGATGACAAATTTTAATGCATTATCAAAGGTCAAAAGAAATGAAAGGAAATGGTGCGGCTTCTAGAAACAAAGAAGAAAAGCTAGTACTATGAATTGAAGCTGAGAGGTGGCAAGAGCATGGGTGTTTTAACACTTTCTTGGATATAGCAAATGCAGTGCTGGAGCTTTAGAAAGACTTAGCATGCCTGCCTAAAGCCAGAGGCCTCGGAGAATTACTGTCTTCGTTACATTGAAATGACAAAAAAAAAAAAAAAACACTTTACTATCTCTAAGATGCAAGGGAGTTTGACTTCAGCCTCAGGACATAGTTGGCAAAAATGAAAATTTCCTATCACAAAGCAAAGTACCAAGTTAATACCTTACACAGTTATGAGCTTCTAATCAGTATTAACACACACAGTGCAGAAAGACATGCCAAAATATTAGCATAAAAAACCAGTACTGAAGCAGTAAAGCTCCAAATGCCCTGGCTAAAGTCAAAGAAATGCAAGGACAATGGAATGCCCATGCAAAAAGTCAGGGTACAAGGATAGGTTCATAAATAGCAATTCATATGAAGAAACTACTATGACAAATCATGAAATGTTTAACCTTAAATGGACAAATGGATAAAAAAGGAATGGATAATCATAATTAAAGAATTGAGTATTGTGAGAAAACCAAACAAATTTGAATAGCATTGATAAAACTTTTATCAATGAAAAATAATTACTGATCAACAAGTGGTGAAACAAATTCGACCTAGCAAACTAGGAGTGCGTAGGCTGAGCGATGAGCCTCAGGAATGCTTTGAGAACACAGCACAGAAAAATAAAGATATGAAAAAATAAACAGGAGGGCAAATGAGGATGGTAATGAAAATAAAATTATTTGTCCTGGGCTGGGAAGGTGGCTCAGTGGTAGAACGTTTGCCTTGCATGCATGAGGCTCTGGGTCCAATTCCTTAGCACCACATAAGCAAAAAGAAAAAAGCCAGAAGTGGTGCTGTGGCTCAAGTGGTAGAGTGCTATCCTTGAGCTGAAGAGCTGAGGGACAGCACCCAGGCCCAGAGTTCAGGCCTCACAACCGAACCAAAAAAAAAAAAAAATATATATATATATATATATTTGTCTAAGGGTAGTTTAAAAGGAATACAAATAATAAAAGTGAAGAGAAGCAGAGAATTTTCCAGAATTGAAGAATTCTCCAAGGAAGTAACACTGAGTCTCATAAAAGGATAAAAATAATAAATCCTGTACTGACTAAAAATGCTATGGAGGTGAGTTGTACAAGTTGTCTTTTCTGAGCTACTTTAAATTCTATGAAGTCCATTTGCAATTAGATTACTCATAGATGCTACAAATGCCCACAGATGGCTTAAACAACCCCAAGTCAACATCCTACCTGAAATTCTGTCTTCACTCACACAGAGATGTCTTATGTGCATCTCTGTCTATGCCACAGGTCTCTCTCCCTAAAGCTTCTTTACACTCTTTTGTCTAGGTGTGCACCGATGTGGATGAGTGTCGCAATGGAGCATGTGTTCTCAATTCTATCTGTATTAATACGTTGGTGAGTAGTTCCTACGGCTCTTCCTATGAACACAGAGTCTGACACTGAAACAAGTATGTGCTTGAAGGTCAGAACCCCAAACACACATCAAACATAAATGCATGGGACACTGGACACGTGGGCAGAATTAGGACAAAAGTGTGTGGTTGTACATGCATTCACTATAAGGGTAACTTCACAAGTAATTTTTATGTAAGACTAATTTTGTAGATGTTGAGTTTGAATTGTATTTTCTATGAAGATTGAAATATGGTGCTGTTAGATAACTATTTATTCAATAAAATATTATCCTTGTACCTTAAAAATATAAGGACTTTGTTAGTTTATATTAACAGATCAGTGTTCAGTGACTATACAATTCCCAAATATTATCCTTTATTTTCATAAAACTTTTGAAAAGCAATTGTATTAAATTAAAGTCCTGCTGGGCGCTGGTGGCTCACACCTGTATTCCTAGTTACTCAGGAGGCTGAAATCTGAAGGTCCCAGTTTGAAGCCTGCACAAGCAGAAAAGTCTATGAGACTCTTTCTTCAATTAACCAGCAAAAGTTAGAAGTAGAGCTGTGGCTTAAGTGGTCGAGTGCCAGCCTTAAATGAAAAAGCCAAGGGAGAGATAGAGAGAACTTGATTTGAAGCCCTAGTACCCCCACACACACACAAAATAGAAACACGTTGAAAATATGTGTACACACACACACACACACACACACACACACACACACACTTGTGTTCAAGTCTGTCCTTTATTGTGCCCATGGCTGGCCACAGAATCCAGTCTAATGATGGGTTGATCAACATGCACATGATCTTGTAAGACAAGCACGTAAGCAGAGAGGTAGGCCTGAGCTTCACTCAACCCTGGCATCGCTGAGGACATCCCTGAGTATATTGGAAAATAAACAACAGCTCTAGGCTCACAGCCACTGTGAGCTCCTGACTCATAGTTTTATCTTGGTCCTTTATAGGGATCTTATCGCTGTGGGCCGTGCAAACCTGGGTACACTGGTGATCAGACAAGAGGATGCAAAACAGAAAGAAACTGCAGAAATCCAGAACTGAACCCTTGTAGTGTGAATGCACAATGCATTGAAGAGAGGCAGGGGGATGTGACATGTGTGGTAAGTGATGTGCTTACTTGATCGTTTTACCTTCTCTATTTTAAACAGTCTTCCCATTTCAACTTGCTTCAGGATCAAGGTGCTGCAAAATGAAAATGCTGCAATCAGAGTGGGGGCAGAAAGTAGCGTCAGCGGGCACCCGGCTCTGTGGGGAGCTGTTTGATGGCCCTCTGACCTTGAGTTGCTTTTTTCCTCCTTCTTGGCCATGTGGCAACACCCCATCCTTTAGGCTAGCTTGGATGATAGGACCCCAACTTCCAGCCACCTCTGGTGAAAGGTCCATAGAGCCAGCAGCAGGGTAGGGATGGAGCCACCATATTGCCCCCTGCCCTATCCACGTCATTTCTACCTGTCCTGACCCTTACAACATCCTGTGTCAATCAGGCCTAGCACTCCTAGGGGTGAGTCACAGTGCAGAACTAGGAGGCGATGGGCTCTGGTAAACACTCAGAGACCTGTCTCCTGCAGGTAGTAGGAAGAAGGTGACAGCACTATTTTTTGTATTCCTCTCAGAGGAAGAGTGTGGCCAGTCTTCTATATATTCCTATCCCTAGGGCCTATCTGAGCCAGATGAGCTGACAGCGGGTCTGAACTAAGCTGGGCCCTCTGTGCAGAGCAAGGCCTTGGCATCATCATTACCAAGTCCCAGGAGGATCAGGGGCACTGATGTGTGAGCTGACGTCAGATGCTCACTTCCTCCTCACTTCTAGGGCAGCTGGTGGCCCTTCAGTTACAGTGGTCCTCTCCTCTCTGGGCAGCAGTGTAGATTCTAGAATCCCCCCCTGTGTGTGGTGTGTGGGGCAAGGGAGTGCTGGGAATTGAACCTAGGGCATTGTGCAGGCTAGACTAGCTCTCTACCACTTGAGCTATATCCCCAACCCTTCTGTTTATATGTGTTTTTTGAGATAGGAACTCACTATCTTTGGGCTGACCTTAAACTCATGGTCTCCCTGCCCCCACCTTCTAAGTTGAGAATACAGGCATGTTCAGAATACAGGCATGCATCATCATGCCTAGCTTCCTTTTGCTGTCTCTGTCTTAGTCTGTCTGTCTGTGTTATTTGTCTGGCTCTCTGTCTCTGTCTCTGTCTCTGCCTCTGCCTCTGCCTCTGCCTCTGTTTCTGTCTCTGTCTCTGTCTCTCTCTGTCTCTGTCTCTCTCCCTCCCCCCGCCCCCCCACTCTCTCCCGCTGATCCTAGGGCTTGAGTTTGGGGCCTGGACCCTGTCTCTCAGCTTCTCTGTGCTCAAGGCTATGCCTTACCAGCTTTTTCTGAGTAGTTTATTGGGGATAAGAGTCTCATGGACTTTCCTGTCAGGGTTGCAGATCTCAAGCCTCCTGAGTAGCTAGGATTATAAGTATGAGCTACCAGTGCCCAGCCCTCTTTTTTATATATATACTTCAAATTTAGGTTTCCTTCTTGCCTGGAAACTTTTCTACAGCAAGTATATTACTTTTCATATGGGAATAATAAGAAAAGTCAAAAATAAACAGAAAAAATAAATATAATAAAATCAGTCTTTCCTGGCAGTACTAATATTCGGAAATAAGGTCAGGTTGAAGGAATGTGCTGTGTCAGAGGGGAGAAACCCCACAATGTCCTTAATTCTTGTTAGTTGGGTGTGTTTATTTTTAAAAAAAGTATTCATTAAAACCAAGTACATAACTGTACTTAAATCCTCATTTTCTGTGAACAAATTGATAACTCCCCTAAGAGGATGGGTGATGGGTCTTTTAATATGCTTTTGAATTTCTAATAAGGCACAATGACAGATGGCAAAAGATTAATAAACTCGGTGTGACTACTAAAATAATTTAATCTGCCAGAAAATGTCTCATTAAAAATGTATTTGTTCCTAGAGGAAATTTTTTTTCCTCATTAAAATGAGTCAGGAGCCAGAACCCACCACTGAACTATCCAGGCCCTGCAAAGGTGCTGCCGAAACCACTGAGCGGGCAGGGGGTGCTGGGGCAAGGGAGGGCTCTGTTCCCAGCCCTGCTTTCTAATTCTGGCTGCAGAGGGAGCACAGATGACAGGCAAGGAAGTGGCCAGTCTGAACTCACCTTACTGTGATTAGAGGCCAGGACATTTCACAGGCTCACGTGGCTTTTCCCCTTGGCTCTGTCTTTCTCAAATTCTTTCCATCTTCTCTCCTGTCCCAGTTTGACTTTTCTTCCCTTTGCATTTATGATTCTTGTGTGTGTGTCTGTGTGTGTGTGTGTGTGTGTGTGTGTGTGTGTGTGTGTCCATTCCCCCCTCTTCCTTCTCCTATCTGGCCTGTTCCCTCGTGGAGAGCCCACCTTGAGCATGGGCTCATTTTCAGACCCTCCAAACACCCTTCTGAAAGGGTTTCCTTTCTCCATGACGTATCAGTTGCCCTTTCAGTAGGCCACTGTGGATATGGATTATCAGAGGGAAAATCAAAAGCGCACATTAGCCACATGGAAGTGGCCAAAGTCAATCAGGTACCGAAAGTCAAGGGACAGAAAGAATGTCACATTTCCCAGTTCTGAGAGCCTGGTCAAGACACTGACCCAGGCTTAGATTACTTGATTCTTCTGCAAAATAGGGGAATGATGACCTGAAAACATCATTGTAAGCACAAATACAAGGGTAGTAAAGAATCCAGTTTAGCTGGGTGCTGATGGCTTATGCCTGTAACCCTAACTACCCAGGAGGCTGAGATCTGAGGATCACAGTTCAAAGCCAGCCCAGGCAGAAAAGTCCCCATGAGACTCTTATCTCCAATTAACTACTCAAAAACTGGAAGTGGTGCTGTGGCTCAAAGTGATAGAGAACTACCCTAAAGCAAAAGAGCTCAGGAGCAACACCCAAGCCCTGAGTTCAAGGCTCACAACCAAAAACAGAAAATCCAATTTAGAACAGCTGCTATTCTCACACTTATTCTGCTGTTAGTACATGCTTGCTCTCAACTGCTGTGGGTAGCCACAGAGTAGCCACAACCTGAGGTGGACTCATATTAAGCCCGCAGTGGGCCCTTGTACAGAAGAAAGTTCCTACAATCCATTCCCAAAGTCTAGGATTTGGACATCTCCAGGGAGGGGGTGGTAAAGAGATCTAGTACTGCATGCATACGACCATCTTCAGCTAGAAGAAAAGAGTATGAATGGAGACTAAGTACTTTGGAAGATTCTTTCTTTAGTGGAAATTAATCCACTGTTCAATTCAGATATACAATTATGATGCAAGATGACACATAAGTGGGCATGGTGGGTGCATGCCTATAATCCCAGCACTTGTGGGGCTGAGCCAGGAGAATTATAAGTTTGAGACTAGCCTGAGCTCCAGCAATTCTCGGTCTCAAAACAATACAAACAACAACAAAGAAAAAGGAGAGGAGTGGCCATAAACTGGACAATCAGATGAAGAATATTTGGACCATAACCCAAAATTACAAATACAGATAACTCTCTGAACCAGGAATTCCTGGCAATGAAACTAGCACACATGTAGATTGACAAATGCACCAGAATTATCTATAAAAGGATTGTGAGAAATAGGAAAAGTGTTAGAAACCATGGTCTATATGAACTAATATGAAAAGAGGAAGTGGCACTGTGGCTCAAGTGATAGAATCTAGCCTTGAGCAAAAGAAGCTCAGAGACAGTTCATAGGACTTGAGTTCAAGCCCCAGGACCAGAAAAAAAATACAAAAAGAGCTCCAAGATAGGTTTTTTAAGGTACAGACCAGTATATACATATAAATGTGTGGTATCAATTGATAGCAGACGTAATATATAGTGCGCTGATGGTTTCTGTAGACTGTCTCTGATGCTCTAGATGACAGTGGGTTGCTTGGTCGCCTTAGGCACAGGTGCGACAACCCATTTTTCTATCCATCTCCCTTTAAGCATTTTGAATTAGGAACCAATGAAAATTCAATAGTTTCTTTGTTCATCGTTCATGCCAGTTCCAGGGCTGTCCCTTAGCATTTTTGCTCAGTGATGATGCTCCACTATTCGAGCTTCAACTCCACTTCCATCTTTTTAGTGATTAATTGGAGAGAAGAGTGCCATGAACTTTCCTGCCCATTCTGGTTTTGAACTGCAATCCTCAGCTTGAGGAGCTAGAATTACAGGCATGAGCCACCAACACCTGGCTATTTGTTTCTGTTTCTGATCTGATACTCTGGTTTGAAGTCAGGACCTTATAAGTTTGGGTGCCTTACCTAGTTTAACTACACTACTAACAAGTGACATGTCACTTAGCCTTTATACTTTAGGTTAGTTTTCAGATAGACTCTCGAGTTTCTGCCTCAGCTATCTTAGATCATGATTCTCGTATGTATGCCTTCTGCGTAACTGGGACTGAGGTGTCAACCACCTCACTCAGTCCATTAAATCGTTCTTAAATCCCACTTGACTAGACTATTGGGCTCCAGGCCTTTCCCAAGAAGATGCTCATAGTGAAGCAGAGGTCCTGTGGATCACCTTCCCCAATGCCAGCCTCAGCTTTCCAGGGCTCTAATGGGCTTTCTTTTCACAGTGTGGAGTTGGTTGGGCTGGTGATGGTTATGTCTGCGGAAAGGACGTGGACATTGACAGTTACCCTGATGAAGAACTTCCATGCTCTGCCAGGAACTGCAAAAAGGTAAGGAGGACAAGCAGGGGAAAAGTACACAAAGGCTGAGGCCTTTCAAAACCTATATCTTACAGGAAGTAGAGGTTTCGCACATCCCACTTAAATTATATTTTTAAGAGCTGCATTAAAGCCAGGCAGCCACCATCAGTTTGGGGAGCAGGAATAGTTTTTGAAATGAGACAAATATACAGGATGTCATGGACCTGTTTCCCATGTAGGATAACTGCAAGTATGTACCGAACTCCGGCCAGGAAGATGCAGATGGAGATGGCATTGGAGATGCTTGCGATGAGGATGCTGATGGAGATGGGATCCTAAATGAACAGGTACCTGCTTTGTGGGGAGGGCCTGCAAAAATGCCACATGCCAGGACTGTGGAGGAAAGCCCATGAAGTGAACTGTTAATCATCCCAAATGTTATCTCCATGCCTGTGTCCCCACACTGCAATTCATTCGCCTATAAGATTCACAAACGTACAGCTGAGCCGGGTGCTAGTGGCTCACTCCTGTAATCCTAGCTACTCAGGAGGCTGAAGCCAGCCTGCACAGGAAAGGCTGTGAGACTCTTATCTCGAATTAACCACCAGAAAACCAAAAGTGGTGCTTGGCTCAAAGTGGTAGAGCACTAACCTTAAGCAAAAGAGCTCAGGGACAGTGCCCAAGGTCTGAGTCCAAGCCCTGCAATGGTCAAATAAAATATACAACTGACAGCCAGGTACCTTTGGCTCATGCTTGCAATCCTAACTACTCAAGAGATTAACATCTGAAGACTGCAGTTCAAAGCAAGATGGGCCAAAAAGTGTGTATATATGTATATATAGGGGCACACACACACACACACACACACACACACACACACACACACACACACACACACACACACACACACACACACACACACACACCTGACAGATGTAGTTACCAAAGCTCTGACCATTCGTAACAGTGGGGGGATGAATGCAGTAGAAGTCTGCATAAGTGTCCCACTGCCTCTTTTTTCAGGATAATTGTGTCCTGACCCACAATGTGGACCAAAGGAACAGTGACAAAGACATCTTTGGGGATGCCTGTGACAACTGCAGGACTGTCCTCAATAACGACCAGAGAGACACGGATGGGGACGGCAAAGGAGACGCCTGCGACGATGACATGGACGGGGACGGTGGGTGCTTCGCTGTCTTCCCCGGGGATTTATTTGCCCCTTTTCTTTTCTTAATTTTTTATTGTAAAGATACTACAGAGGGGTTACAGTTACATGAGTAGGGTAATGAGTCCATTTCCTATTGAACATTGTTACCCCCTCCTTTGTGTTTCCCCTACCATCCCTTCCCTCCCACCTCCTCAACTACTCCTCTCCCCCCAAAGTTGTCCCCTTTTCTGTGTCCTCTGTCAAATGTAGAAACAGAACTGTGCAGTGATTCACTTTGGCCTGTATTTGGCTTGTTCCTATGGAAGAAGACAGTACATAGTCCTGTTTAATAACCCCGATGTTTCTGGGACTCTGTACCATTTCCAGACACTCTGTTAGCATCCCTTTCAGCAGTGTGATGGCATGGTGGTGTTTTTGCAGAGCATCTGCCTTCCCAGGCCATTCCTCTTTCCAGTCCTCAATACCCTTTGTGATCCAAGACGAGGGAGATGAGCTTTGATCAGGGCCAGGGCTACCCCTTGGAGGCAGGTTTCTGCTGAGAGCTAGGCAGTCCCAGGGAGGTGTGGTCATATCCTGCCTGTTCTGAGTAGAGATGTACAAGCAGGAGTGCTCAGCTTCAGAGACCCCCCCACTGAGACTTCCTGTGAGATCCAGGTGAGGGGCAGCTCCTGGAGCTTGCCAGCCCTGAGGCCCCATGGGAGCTGAGGGAGGATATTTATTTCTGGATGAATCCCATGGACAGCTATCATTTAAGCATGGCCCAGAATTTGAGAGTTTCTGACATTCATATCACATCATAGAGGACTATCTGGAGAAAAATTCTAACTATAACACACATACACACACACACACACACACACACACACACACACACACACACACACACACACACACACACACACACGAACATCCATACATCCCTAAAAGATGATCTCAACATCTGTGACCACAACTGATGGCCCCAATCCAGCAAATACCCAGCAAACCAGTTCAGTGAAACATCCCGAAGAAAGCCCCAATTGGTTTCCACAATACTCCTTCTCCCCATCATCCTTGATTCCAAGCTACCAACACGACCTGATTGAATGCAAAGGGAGGATGAGAAGATTCCAATGGGGTATGGCGTCAACACAATATTTCCCAGAGCCCTTGTTTCTCAGTTATGGTCCAGACATTCCCCTCTCTAGTGCTAGCCTACCTAGTCACCATGGCCCCATCTCTAGTTACTGTCACAGCCCTTGACATCTAGGATAAATTGAAGTGTTAATTGCTTTGGAGAGCCATTCATTTTAAGTCTTCCAATACCCTTCCTTTGAAATAGCCTCCAGGTAACTGCTGAGAAAGGTAGAGCCGTAGTGAGTCCATGGCCCAGCAGAAGGTACTAACTCCAGAGCCTGGACTCTAGAGCAGCTAAAAAACCACTGTATCCCATTCCTATCTGTGACATCCCCTTGACCCAAGGGAGCATTCTTCTCTTGCAGGAATAAAAAACATTTTGGACAATTGCCCCAAAGTTCCCAATCGGGACCAGCGAGACAAGGATGGTGATGGTGTGGGGGATGCCTGTGACAGTTGTCCTGATATCAGCAACCCAAACCAGGTCAGTAGGACACAGGGGAAGTCAAACTCTGGGCTGAACTCCTTTGTGCAAACACTCCTTTAAGACCAATGTGGAGTCATGCACAGAGGAGCCTGTTGGCCAGTTCTTCAGTGGTGCTACTTTCCTATATGGAAAGCACAAAAAAGAAAGGTACTCATTACCTGACTTACGCAACTGTAAACCCCTCTGTACATCACCTTTACCATAAGTAAATAAAGCACAGGTGGGGAAATAATATACCTGGCCTGAGCATGATGGTCTGCAGCTATCAGAGGCTGGATGGGGATTTCTGAACCCCTTGGAGCTCCAGCTCACAGCTGTAGAGCATCAATGGCATTAGTAACATGGGCTGAATGATGCCCCTGTGGTTGTTGTTTTTTTTAAGGAAAGTAGAACATGGTAAGGAACCACTGGGAGCCTAATCACATGTCTCTCTGGTCCCAAACCCACAGCCTGTGTATGGATAGGTCAGATTAAGGTCCGTCAGTGACGCGTTCAGTTTTCCCTCTCATCCCCTCCCTGTTTGGATCATTGGGCATGAGGTGCCATTTGTTTCTGAGGCCCTGAGAGAGGAGAATCGTTATTGCCCTCGGTGACTCACTTCCCATTTTGACTCAAATCCAAAATGCAGAAGCAAACAAAGTCAATTTTCATTGTCCCTCAGGCTGCGGTTGGCTCCCTTCCAACTCGTGCCAGAGTACCACGTCTCCACCTGCCGCCGTGCTGCCCCAGCACCCTTTCCAAGCAGCTCATCTGGTGTGTAGGCAGTCCCTCGACGAAGCTTGATATTTAGAAGGCTTTTTTGAAAATTCAGCATTTTGCCTACACCAATATGGTGTTGTCCTTTTGCAGTTTTATACCTCCTGAGTCCCAGAGAAATAATTCCTGAAATCCAGCGAAGATGGGCCAGCTCTGCCTTCTCTGGAACATTCTGTACATGCAAGCCCAAGGATAAATAACATGTTGTGTTCTCTTTGCAGTCTGATGTGGATAATGATCTGGTTGGGGACTCCTGTGACACTAATCAGGACAGGTAAGACACATCTCCCAGCTGCAGAGAAGCAGGTACAAACATCTAAAGAGAGCTTTCAGTGTCAGAGCTTTCTGAAGATGCCTTCCTTTAGGATCTCTGGGTGAATTCAGCTACTGACAGGGCAGTGGCTCTTCCTTGGTCAAGGCCATCATACGCCTCTGAAAATGTAGTATGGGGTGGTTATATCCAAATGGGCTGCTAGACAGTCCAGCAGCTAAGCTGTCTTAAAGGAGAAGCAGTCTAGCCAATAGGCTCTAGAGTGTGACACTGGATATACAACTCTTACAAGCCAGCTATTCTCCTTGGGGAATTCTTAGAATCCGGTGGTTGGGACAGGGATGGCAAGGCAAGGATCCCAAAGCAAAGCGGGAGAGGCATGGCTTCTCTCCCGATCCATGGGTCCTAGACTCAGTTCTCCACGCAACCTTGCTCAAGGACAGCTCTTAGGAAGTCCCATCTCCTTTGTGCTCCATGTCCTTGCTTGCCATGCTTACCAGTTAAATGAACTTAAACATATCCTGTCTCTTAAGAGTCTCTGGCATTTTTTTTTGTCCAACAAAGTAGATACGATGAAATGCATCTTGCAGATTATAGGGAAGATTCGGGATAATGTAAGGAAAGCTCCCCATGTAATGCTGGCCCTCGGGTGACATGGAGAAAATGGAGGCTGTGTTCATTATAATTGCCGTCCTTGTACAGGAGGGGCAGTGCGGGCTGGAGGCTAAGATGGATGGCTCTTTGCATTGCAGAGAGGAAGTTGGGACTGGCACACTGACAACTACCCAAATGATGTACATCAAGAATATTCCCTGTTGCTGGTCATTCTGTACTAATAAACATATATGAAATTTTCTAAAATAGCCTATCCTACCAGACTCTGGATATTTGCCTAAAAAAGCAGCCTCGCTATACTACACAGTTCTGCCATTTGAGCTGCAGTATTCTGCTTGTCTGAGCTGGCCTCAGTTTCTTCAGGCCCCTTCTACCCAAATAATGGGGTCTGACGGGTATATACTGGCCCCTAGTTTTCCTCCTGCATCCTCTCCTAGAGAATGCAGGGACAGTTCCCAGGACAAGACAGGATGCAGATGGAGTAGGGTAAAAGGAATAGCCATTTTTTTCCCAAGTTGCCAAAAGTGGTCTCAGTAGACTCCAAGAATCTTCTAAGGGACAAAGCAGGCTCACCATCAGTGGCCTATCAAGCTAGAAAGAAGAAAAGTCAGGGCCAGCTTGAACCCCTGAATTCAAACAATACCAATATCAAATAAAAAGAAGAGGGAGAGTAAGAATCAGGTGGGCAGAGATGGAACACTCTGAGCCATCCTTTCAGTGGCTGAGCCGGGGTCCCCACAGGGAGGCTGGCTCCACTGTCTCTTGCCCTGTGCCCTTCACATGCCCTCTGAGGTGGTGTCATCTAGCAGTGCCCAGGGATGGTCAGGAAGCTCCGTCACAAATCATAGAAACAGTCTCTTATCTTCTTGAATAAGACATGGTTGCTTATTTTAAGAGGTTGGGAAAGTGGGAAAATTGTCTCTGAGACCCAAAAGTCTTATCCGTTTATCAAAGCAAATGACCCTCCTGGGTCTGATTTAAAAAAAAAAAAAAGACACTCCTGACTATATGTTCTCTCATCTTCAGTGATGGAGATGGCCACCAGGACAGCACAGACAACTGCCCCACCGTCATTAACAGTTCCCAACTGGACACTGATAAGGATGGAATTGGTGATGAGTGTGATGACGATGATGACAATGATGGCATCCCAGATGTGGTGCCCCCTGGCCCAGACAATTGCCGGCTGGTCCCCAACCCAGCTCAGGAGGATAGCAACAGTAAGTAGACTCAGAATCCAGGCTCCCTTCCAGCCACACATGTGAATGACACCTCCACAGGACCCTGAGGACACAGAGCTTTTCCAGCATTCGTAGCTCCCATCATCTGCTGCTTCAAACCCAGCTTCTCTGTGTAGCTGCAGCTTGCAGCTTGGCCAGTAGACTTCTGAGAGACAACCATCTCCAATTCAAGTAAAGCGTCTCAACTTTGCATCTTTCTAAGCAGCCAGAGATGAGAACACACACAACAGGATACAGCCACATAGTACAGCTCAGTCCCCAAGGAGCCTGGAGATCAGCTTCACAGTCTTTGCTCACTTCCACTGGGAGCTAGACAGAGAGGACACAGTGAAAATGGCATCCACTGGGTTCACCAACCCAGGGGCCTGCAGGGCCAGGCAGGGAAGGTACTGTGTACTCCCAGGCAGATATGAGAAGGCAGGGAGTGGAGGGGACCAATGGTGAGCTGGAGAGAGGGTGCATTCACACTGATGCAGATTCCAATCGTTCAAATTTATATTAGCTGAACAAAACACACTGTGGATTAGATTTAGCCTACAGGCCACTAACAGCTCATCTTTGATATGATAAGCTTTCTACTTTATGGCTTAAGACCCACCACTTAGAACCCAACTGCATGTAATAAGAACTTTCTGGGAACAAATTAGAGGCCAGCTGCTCAATTGGTGTTATAAGAAACTCAGAGTGGTCAGATGCCCGTGGCTCACGCCTGTAATCCTAGCTATTCAAGAGGCTGAGATCTGAGGATTACAGTCTGAAGCCAGCCCAGGCAGGAAAGGCCATGAGACTCCTATCTCCAATTAATCACAGGAAAAGCCAGAAATGGCTGTAGCTGAAGTGGTAAAATACTAGCCTTGAACAAAAAGAGCTTAGGGAACGTGTCCAGGCCCAAAGGCCCATGACAGGAGAAAGAAAAAAGAAACTCTGAGTGTCCCCTGAGGGCTGGCAGGGTCCCTCATCATGAGGGCTTCAGAATGGGGCACAGCATAGCTCAGGAAGACCCACCCCAGGGCTCCTCCCCAACAATGATGGAAATCACGGGCCCTGGGGTCGGGGCTTGGGCTTTTCCTGTCTCTCCTGCACAGCCCCATCTACTCAGGAAGGAAAGGTGGGCATTAGTGAGCTCCTGTCCCTTTTCTCACCACTCAGGGGATGGGGTGGGAGACATCTGTGAGAGTGACTTCGACCAGGATCACGTCATTGATCGGATTGATGTCTGCCCGGAGAACGCCGAGATCACCCTGACAGACTTTCGGGCCTACCAGACCGTAGTCCTGGATCCCGAAGGGGATGCCCAGATCGACCCCAACTGGGTGGTCCTCAACCAGGTGAGTGTCTCAGAGTTGGCAGCAGCTCTGCTTTGTCTCTAACCGAGGCCCATCTGCTGGAGGGAAGCACCAGGCTAGGCTGCTGACTACCAGCCAGGTGGCACTCAATTTGTCCAGTAGCCCTGAGACAAAGAACTTGCATTCTGCCACATCCAGGATGGTGAAATGAAGTCTTAGGAAGCTTTAATACATGCTAATGGTGGCACTGCAGTAAGTGTCTTCGACAATTGGGTTTGGAACCCAGGCAGTCTAATCCTAGAACCACATCCCTGACTTCTAAAACAGACAACAGATTGCCTCCTGCAAGTCCCCTTATTGTGTAGGTAATGAAGAACAGCACAGAGAGGTTTAGTAGACTTTCCAGAGTAACAGAGCAAATTTTGCTTATCAGAGATGTGTGTGTGTGTGTGTGTGTGTGTGTGTGTGTGTGTATGTGTGTGTGTGTGTGTGTGTGTGCTATAGTCCCCAGGTTAGGATTTATTGAATCAGTTTAAGTGACAATCAGCAAAAATTATAGCTCAAGCTTTATTCAAACCTCACCACTGGTTTTTTTTTTTTCTAGTACATGAAGCATAAAACAAGATAGGGAAACTACTTAGATAGTAGTACTTAGATAGACTCGTTGTGTCTGAGGTTTTGGGCTTCCCCAATTTTGCTTGGTCCTTTTCAGGACTGTTCTTAACCCCATCAACTCTTCCCACAGGGTATGGAGATCGTGCAGACCATGAACAGTGATCCTGGCCTGGCAGTGGGTACGTGCAGGGACTCAGCTACAGATCCTGTAGGGTTGTGCCAGCGGCTAATGTGGCTTGCCTTGTGTTCTAACCTTACCTGTCTCTGCAGGGTACACTGCGTTTAATGGTGTTGACTTTGAAGGCACCTTCCACGTAAATACGCAGACAGATGATGACTATGCAGGCTTTATCTTTGGTTACCAAGATAGCTCCAGCTTCTACGTGGTCATGTGGAAGCAGACAGAGCAGACATACTGGCAAGCCACACCGTTCCGAGCTGTTGCAGAGCCTGGCATTCAGCTCAAGGTATCGATGGTTCGAAGGCCCTCATCTCCCTTTCTTCTAGGCCCTTCATCCCCTAAGTTCTAAGTTCTCCCAAATGCCATTTAATCTAAGAAACAGATGCATCCATGCTGATGTGCAAGTCAGGGAAGAAGAGGGCCAAGCCCAGTGACTTTGCCTTTGTTCCTTTGTACCAGTCTCTAGACAGCTCTCCTAGTAGGAATCTTGACCTTAGTGAGTGAAGGATATTGGAACGTTGGGGGTATGCTTCAGACACAGTGTTGAAAACTGGTTAATGTCTGTCACTAAAGAGCCCAACTGTGTACAGGAATTTAGGGTCACCTGCTAGGACAGAGATCAACTGTAGCATGAAGGCATGAGGTGGGACCTCTCATTGGGCAAATGTAGGGAGCCCCAGAAGCATGGGAGGAAAAATGTGGAGTGGGGGGGGGGGCATAGCATTGTTCACTGCTCAGTTCTTGGGATCTGGGGTCCCCTCTATAGACATGGCATTCAAGTTTTAGGCTTTCAGCCTGGTCCTAGGTGGCTTATCATAATAGTGAACTCGCCACCACCTTGTCACCTCGGGGAAGGAAGGGTGGGCTGTGTGTCCTGTTCTAACACCTCGCTTGCGCCCTCCTCCAGGCAGTGAAGTCCAAGACAGGCCCCGGGGAGCATCTCCGGAACTCCCTGTGGCACACAGGGGACACCAGTGACCAAGTCCGGCTGCTGTGGAAGGACTCCAGGAACGTGGGCTGGAAAGACAAGGTGTCCTACCGCTGGTTCCTGCAGCACAGGCCCCAAGTGGGCTACATCAGGTAGGCCAGGCCCTTCCTCTCTTGGAACTAAGCACACACTCCCTCTCTCTAGCCCAGAGCTTCATTTCTCTGAGCAGTCCTGATTTCAGAGAGTCCTCAGGAATGGACCAGGACACCCATAATCTCAGGCCGGGGCTCCCAGAAAAGAAGTGAGGGGAAGACACTACTAGCCTCAGCTGGCACGTTCATCAGAAGGGCCAAGCGGGAAGTGAGGGTGCTTGAGTGGGAAGCAGCCTTGGGGCGTTGATGGACTTGAATAGTGGTAAGCTTGGGCCAGGATCTTAAGGAAGGCTGATAGTGTTACCTGCTGACGGGTAGGAGGGGGGACACGAGGAGGGGAGCGCTGCTGCAATGCCACCCACACCCTCCGAAGACTCTTCTGGACCCTGTGTAATCACTTCCTGTTTCATGATTCATGCTGACACTGAGCCCTTCCAGTCTATTTTCACTACTGAGTCATGAAAGCCATGAGGATAGCACCTGTGGGTCTGTTTACTTTTGTTGTCCCCCCCACCCGCCTCCTCAGTCCTGGGGCTTGAACTCAGGACATGGGCACTGTCCCTTAGCTTTTTTTTTTCTTTTAATCAACACTAGTATTCTACAACTTGAGTCCCACCTCCACTTCTGGCCTTTTAGTGGTTAAATGGAGATAGGAGTCATAGACTTTGCTGTCCAAGGTTTTGAACCTTGGTCCTTAGATCTCAGCTTCTTGAGTAGCTAAGATTACAGGTGTGAGCCGCCAGCACCCAGCTACACCTGTGTCTTTTTTTAATCTTGATATCCTCAGTGCCAATACAATGCCTGGCACAGACCATGCACAGCAAAAACTGTCCATTGCATAGGCCAATGTGAACTGCCTGATTTCTTTATAGGACTGGGCTTTAACTAGTCTCCATTGCTTAGCGCTGCATCACTCCTCACTAAGAGATGCACACTCATGCCAGAGGGAGGTTTTGAATTGTACTCGCCTTCCCAAGCTAGAGAAGCAGCTTAGTGGAACCAGAAAGTCTGAGGGATAATTCATATTCTCTTCTTCGTAGCATTATGTCCAATGTACTCTGTTTACTACAAAGTAAGAAATATATTCTGATCATGCTCTCAACCCTATTAAGCCCAATTACCCTTTTTAAATGAAAAGTATTTTGAAATGCCTCCTCCTCTCTGCCCCCAAGTGAGATTACCAAAACAGTCATCTACCTATGTATATAATTTTAGAAAAAAAATCTGAGCCCTAACAATAGATGAGAAAGAATAAGTCAATATGCAACAAGATAATGTTAATTTGGAGGCACAACACACCGATGACAAAATGAAACAGCCACATGGTAAAGGTGACATTTAACTACAGATTGCTATGTCAATGACTTAAATATCACAATGGTGTTGTCAATGGTGACATGAAATTCTAAAACGGTGAACAACTCTTAATTTTAAAGCTAAACAGGGGAGCCAGTAGATTTCCAATTTATCCTGGAAAAATCCATTTACATTAAAATCATTTACATTGTGGTGGTCAAAAGGAATTCAGCCCCACACAGTAGAAACAGGCTGTTCACTTTCCCATGTGTCTAGAGGAAACTACAAATGTATTCAGGGTATGGGATGAGCTCTGGTTATTCTCTCCAAAGCACTGCAATGCATCTAGTGACCCTGATTTATGTCACTCAGTGCCACTAGGGCAACCAAAAAAGCCCCTCCAGAGGTCTAAAGGGTTGACTCCTGTTGAGAATCATGGTCACTCCAAGTAATATAAACCAGACTCAAGAAAAAATTGAAGCGTTAAACATGATATCCACACAAGTTAACTCCCAAAACAAGTCACAAAGTCCCTCACCTGTGACAAAACAGGCTATTTCTTTTTTTTAATTTCCAGTTGTGGGGCCTGAGCTCTGGGCGCTGTCCCTCAGCTCTTCAGCTCAAGGCTAGCACCCTACCACTTGAGCCACAGAGCCACTTCCAGCTTTTTTCTTTTTGCTTATGTGGTGCTGAGGAATCAAACCCAGGGCTTCAGGCATGCAAGGCAAGCACTCTACCACTGAGCCACCTTCCCAGCCCCAGGCTATTTCTTTTCAATTCAGCAGCAAGCATCTATCACATTTACTAGGTGCCTAGCATCATCGTAGACTGTTTGAAAGGCAAGTTACACAGACATGCACACACAGGTCCTCCCCTCAGGATCTTCCTGTTGCAAAGGGAGGAGGGATCATCTACAGCCCAGTTCTGGTCAGTAGGACTCAGAGTAGAAAGGCAAAGGTATAAGTAGGAAGTGGGACCCTCACCCTGGTCTCGCCATGAGCTCTTCCCCCTTGGGTAGATTTCACAGAGACCTACTCTACCTGTATTGTCTGCAGAGTGCGATTTTATGAAGGCTCTGAGTTGGTGGCTGATTCTGGGGTCACAATAGACACCACCATGCGTGGAGGCCGACTTGGCGTTTTCTGCTTCTCTCAAGAAAACATCATCTGGTCCAACCTCAAGTATCGCTGCAATGGTAATATATACTCTTAATACTGAACAATATTATTATTAGCATCAAACAACACTACCTTATTTCTATAACATACTTTCTGCCCCAATGGCCATAACTCATATGCTCATTAAAACCTGATCATCTCTGTGTAACAGATTAAAAAGTAGACCTCAGGTTACCTCTTTTACAGATGTGGAAATTCAGACTTAACTGAATTTAACTGCATGGTTAGGGTGTGGAAGAAACGGAGGTTTAATTTACAGGCACCTTTATTTTCATGTGGCTCACAGACTGAAAAGCCACGCTGCTTGCTGATTTTCTTTAGGTCTCTGAATGTGCACTACCTGGCTTAAATCCAGCAATTTGCAAAACAGCCTGAAACAAAAAATGGCTGTGGGCCTTGCAGGGCCTCTTGGGCAGGCAGACAGCGCCCCCTACAGGGCTTGCGTAGCATGCGATGGCCAGAATTCCTGGGTCAAAGAATCCTTACTAACCATACGCCTTGTGCCCCCTTTCTGTTGCAGACACCATCCCAGAGGACTTCCAGGAGTTTCAAACCCAGAATTTCGATCGCTTGGATAATTAAACTATGAAAGCAATTCACCACTGATTTTCTAAATACTAAAACCATATATTTTTAACATTCTATCATTTTCCTTGTATAAACTGTAGCTTTCTTTCACCAACCCAAATATATCAAAACTTTTTTTTTATACAAATGTGGAAATAAAGGAGAAGAGATCGTTTCTAACCAGCGTGACACTCCGAAGTCGTCTCCATATGGCTCAGGCTTCCATGGCATAGGTGGTTTTCTAAGGGCTGGACAGGGTAAGCCAGTCTTCTCAAGTGAGCAGTCTGTGCACTTGAAGACCCAGGTAAGGGTCTTACCTGTGGTCATATTAACTAGCTTCACACCTGACAGGTCTGTGCTGGCTTCCATGTCTTCCTCTTTCTAAGGAGGGATGTCCCAGAAACACGTCCCCAAGGGCACTTTCCCTGGGAAAACGTCTGACCAGTCCTGCATCAGACTGGCCCAATTTTTCCCTGATAGTTCCAAGCACTCCCATCTCCCCTCCCCACCACACGCACTTTCCACAGAACCATTAACAGAATTCTTAATGCTTATTTTCATGTTTGGCTCCCCCTAGTGGTATATGAACATACTGAAAATAATCCCATAGTACCAGATAAGAAGTCGCTATCAATAAATGTTTGCTGGATGAAAAAGTGAAGCATGAATGCCTCTTTTCTTAGGCAGCACTGGGGTTTGAATCCATGACCTCATACTTGTACTCTAGCACTTGAGCCATACACCCAATCCTACGTGCCTCTCAAGCATTAGAGGTGTAGAGAGATCATGTGAGCCAAGTCAAAATACATGCTCTAACTATGGTATTACTAGGAGCTCTTTGTACAGGGCAGAAACTGCCCTAATTTGTGTATTAGACTTTCTTACTTTTCCTGTTGAAAGCCAGAGATCCAGACAAAAAAAATTATATGCTCCCTAGAAATTTAATTCCAAGGAACATCACTAGGTGGTATTATACTCTTCTATTCCAGAATTATAAAACATATCTTAATCATAAATAAAGGATAAGCACTGTTAGCACGATTAGTTTATTGGAGATAACATCTCAAGGACTTTCCTGTCCGTGCTGGCTTTGAACTATGATCCTCTTATCTCAGCCTCCTGAGTAGCTAGGAAACAGGTGTGAGCCACTGATGCCTGGCTTCTTTACCATTTATTGCTTACAAAAAGCCTTCCTAAGCCCTCAGTTCCTTCAAGAATCCTCTGACCCAATCAATCTTTGATCCACTCTATGGTAGACTTAGAATGGTAATGTTTTGGCCAGATCTCAGGAAGCTGAGATCTGAGAATCAGTTCAAAGCTAGCTAAGCAAGAAAGTCTGTGAGACTATCTCCACTTAACTACCAAAGAGCTAGAAGTGGAGCGGTAGCTCAAGGGGCAGAGTACTAACCTAGAGCACAAAAAGCTCAGGGAGGTTGGATACACCGAGGTGTATCAAATCCTGTATATGGCATGTTTTTCTTCCAGAGGAAAATGTGTTGGTCAAACAGATCTTAAGCTAAATTCTGGCTTTTAGCCAACTGGGTTCCTTAACAAAAGTGTTCCATGACTCCCATTTTTTCCCCATGCACTGTTCTCTGAGGCTGGGGAGAAGAGGAAATAGCCCACCCCCATTATGGACCCCTTACCACGGGCCATTTCTCTGAGAAAGCACTATGTCCACAGGAAGGAAGCTCTCACAGTCTATACCCATACTACCTACCAGGCTGCCCAGAAGGAGATCTAGAAGATATTTCCACCTCTTAGGAATCTTATTGCATTGTTGGAGAAATAAGACCTCTTCACTATGCAAAACCATCAGAGAACACATACTACCAGTCAGGATTACACAGAACCGGTTCTTAAACATGCCTCCCCATAGGGCTGGGCTGGGTGCAGTACTTTGCCCGATTCCTTGTCATCCCTCCTCTGTATCTTGATGCTGAGGTAAAGAGCTTGAAGGTTTCAGGAGAATTCCAGAAAAAGTTACAAAAACCAGGAAGCACTAGAGAAAGGTTAGCCAGACAGAATCTGTGGGGAGAGTTAGTAGGTCCCTCCACACCCCCTGTAGAATATTTTTTATACTCAACGTTGGCACAATGACTCAGACTTCTATTGGAGTTCCATTGGGTTAGTGATTTTCCTATTAAGGCTACCTTGATAATAATGGCACCAGGAGTTGGAATGGATGTGATTACACATCCACTAGTGTGAATTCAGCCCAACATTGATGTTTCCTAACTTCTCATGAGGGTCAGAGGGGATGAGAAGTATGCTGGCAACGAGGATGAAGCTGGGCTTTGTGGGAAGAACCATGCCCAGTAGAGCTCTTGGATCAAAAAGATCCAGGAACAGCAGGTGAAGCCCAGGACTAGGGGAACACATTCAGAAAGAGGCCTAGCACATTCTGCCTCTGCCTAAGAACCTGTTATTAGTCGTGCTCATAATTACAAGTGATCGTGTGAAGCTTTGGAAACTTTGGAAATGGACCTCAGCACCAAAGCGTGAGAGGGGCAGAATCCAGTCATCTATTATTTAAATACCTGAGAACATTTTTAATAGCTCAAAGTAGGGAGATAACTGGAAAAATAAGTAGAAAAAAAAACCCAATCCAAAGGTGGAGCAACTCGATATCTAGATAATTGATAACATGAACCAAAAGAAATGAGATGCATGTGTACCTTTTGCAGGCACACACTCAGGCCCTAGTAACACTGGAATTATAAAAGAGAATTCAACCTTTTCCTCCAAGGGTCCACAGCTCCAAATCACACATCCCTGTCTGAATGGTTGGTTGGTAAACAACTTCAGTCCACTGAGAAGTTCACCTCAAATTTCTCGATGTTAGGTCTGCTTAGCCAAAGTACCTCCATGTTGAGGCCCTTGCCCAGGGATTTTTGTTAACATCAATTCAAAACAGAAATATTCCCCTTCTCCTCTCACCCTCTAGTTATTAGTCAACTTAACACTCACCCCAACCACAAGTAACGCCTTGTAAACCAACCAACCACAGGCCTAAGGGACCACAGACTACATCCTTAGCTACCCCCATAGCAACCCTGAACCTGTTCAGACCCCTCCTCACCACTCAGCACACTTGGGCAGGTAGGCCCCTCCCTCCTTCATGACCTGCTCATCTACCCCTATAAAACCTTTCTGTCTGTAAGTGGCTGTAGGCTCCAGTTCTTTGCCAGAAGCCCTCTCTGCAGGCTTTTCTCTCCAACAAATCTGCGTTGATGTTGAGCCATCTCCTTGCCTTCTTTTGTATCTTTGGGATTCGAAGACTTGTGATAGTTTCTTTTGTGCTAAAGATCTTTTATTCCTAAGAAAAACTTTTTGAGTATAGAGGCTGGGTGATTGGTGTGTCACACCTGTAATTCTAGCTACTAATATGGCTGAGATCTGAAGAACTGAGGTTGAAAGCCAGGCTGGGCAGAAAAATGTCTGTGAGGGACTTCACCTCCAAAATAGCCAGTGAAAAGCAAGACTAGAAGTGTGGCTCAAGTGGTAGATCCCCAATCAAGCTAGAAGCAAAAGCAGCAAGCTGAGCAAGTGCAAGGCCTTGAGTACAAACCCCAATACTGGCTTTTAAAAATATACAAAAAGAGGGGGAGGGCCGGGGGAGGATGGGAAAGGATGGAAAGAGGAAACAAAGGAGGAGGCTACAATGCTTGACAAGAAATGTACTCATTATCTTGCCCATGTAATTGTAACTCCTCTGTACAGTATTTTCACAATAAAAAAAAAGAAAAAAATATATATACAAAAAGAAAGGAGAGGGGCTGGGAAGGTGGCTCAGTGGTAGAGCGCTTGCCTTGCATGCTCGAGGCCCTGGGTTCGATTCCTCAGCACCACATAAGAAAAAAGCCGGAAGTGGCACTGTGGCTCAAGTGGTAGAGTGCTAGCCTTGAGCTGAAGAGCTGAGGGACAGCGCCCAGGCCCAGAGTTCAGGCCCCACGACCGGACCCAAAAAAAAAAAAAAAAAGAAAAAGAAAAAAAGAAAGGAGAATAGATAGAGCTGCTGAAGTCATTGGACCCATCAGCCTAACATTTTTCTGTGGTGCTTAGAGAATATCAGTCAATTTTCCATCACTGTGACGAAACTCTTAAGATAATCCTCTTTAAAAGATGAAAGGTTCTAGCTCATGGTTTCAGCGTTTTTCAGCCCATGAACTGAGTGAGTCTTGTAACTCTGGGCTGTGATAATATAGTATAATCATGGTGGGATCCTGAAGTAGAAGCTTGTTCACTTTTTAGCAGCCAGGAAGCAGAGAGACAGGAAGGGGCTACTGTATCCATCAGCCCTCTTAAGGACATGCCCCAAAGACCTAAGTTCCTCTAAGTAGGCCCCACCTCCTAAAGGTTCCACCAACTCCTAATAGTACAGCAGCCTTGGGACCAAGCATTCCACACCTGTGCACTTGGGGGATATTTCCAAAGTGTAGTAGGAATTATCTTTACATAAGTAATAATTAAAATATTTGGAATATCAGATGCTGGTGGCTCATGCCTTATAGTCCTAGCCACTCAGGAGGCTGTGATCTGAGATTTAAGGTTCAAAGCCAGCCTGGGCAGGAAAGTCTATTGAGACTCTTCTCTCCAATTAACCACCAAAAAGCCAGAAGTGGAGTTGTGGCTCAAGTGGTGGAGCACAGCCTTGAGTAAAAGTCAAGGGATTCTGGCCAGGCTGTTCAACTCCTACTGCTGGTATGAGCATATGTGCACACTCGCGTGTGCGCACACACACACACGCAATATTAAAGAAAATTTAGCATGTTAAAGAATCCAGTAGGGAGCCGGGCACTGGTGGTTCACACCTGCAATCCTAGCTACTAAGGAGGCTGAGATCTGAGGATCACAATTCAAAGCCAATCCAGGCAGGAAAGTCTGTGAGACTCTTTTTTTTTTTTTTTGGTCTGGTTGTGGCACCTGAACTCTGGGCCTGGGCACTGTCCCTCAGCTCTTCAGCTCAAGGCTAGCGCTCTAGCGCTTGAGCCACAATGCCACTTCTGGCTTTTTTCCTCTTTGCATATGTGGTGCTGAGGAATCGAACCCAGGGCCTCAGGCTTGCAAGGCAAGCGCTCTACCACTGAGCCACCTTCCCAGCCCCTCTGTGAGACTCTTATCTCCAATAAACCACCAGAAAACCAGAAATGCTGCTGTAGCTCAAGTGGTAGAGCGCTAGCCTTTAGCTGAAAAGCTAAGGGACAGTGCCCAGGCCAAGAGTTCAAGCCCCATGACTGAAAAAAAAGAGAGAGAGAGAATTCAGTAGGGATCTTTCAGGGAGGTGGATCTGGGTGACTTTGGATATCCACACCAGCAAAGGTTCAAAGACGACTTAAGTCTCACATCTGGAAGGTTTGTTTATTCTTTTTGAATGTCAGGCCTCTGCTACAAACATGCTGTATCAGAGCTGCAGTCAGGCCAAGAAACATCCAAGCTTGATCCCCCCCTTTGTATGTATTGGAGCGGGAGGTACTGAAGCAGCCTGGCTCTGTTCAATCCAGATGTCAGCTGGCACAGGAAGAATAACCCAGAACCCTGGAACAGCTGGGTCCCAATGATCAATACAGGTTCTACTTAGTGACTGTGGACTACAGCAAGCTGAAGAAAGAAGGGCCAGACTTGTACATTTTTTTTCAAAAGCTCACAATGAAGCTGCTCAAAATGAAAGTCTTTCAGAAGCCATCCATACAATTTTCCACTCTACCAGGAAATATCTCCTGCAAATGCATGACATAAGGATGCTGATTTCTTGGATTTGTTACACTGATTAATAAATTTCTGAAACGTGAAAAAAAGAATCCAATAAATTGAAGCTGCGATTCCACTTTAAAATGAATAGCTGAGCACTTGAATTTAAATTATTTTTAAGTTGAAAGGCATGGAAGAATTTGGTCAAATATGTAAATAGTAATGTAGTAGTTAGGATAATTTGTAGCCGATGGTATTTATAAATTTGTTATATTTACATGAATAATTTAAGTATGGTTAGGTTTTGTCAGACAAATGACAGAAAAATTGAACATTTAAATTTATAAATACAATTATAAATTACAAATGTTTAAGGAAATTTAATTAACCACATTTTCAAATGGCATGAAAAATTAATCAAAAGCTTTAAAGTGACTATAAATTTTGCTATAGAGTCATAAGTAGATTTGTATATGGCGTAATAAGATTTTTTTGGTAGAACTTAAAAACTTATGGTTTTACAATTTATAACCTTAATCAAATATTCATTATATAGGCCAAAGTCAGCGTAAATTGTGTTTTCTATGTACAGAGGTTGTTCTCAGGAGGAAAAGACAATACCAACAAAAGCATCATGATAGTCAACACTGATAGAAAATTTTAATTAGGGGGAAGGGAAGCCTGGGAAATGTATTCTCTACTCCAAATGAAGAACTCAGCCTATTCCTACATTCCTGCATAAGAGGGAAAAGAGATGTTGCCCTGGCTTGCCCAGCCAGCGACTGTAAAATCATGATATGGCCTGGGTAGCCTGTTTCAGCTCTCAAATCCCTTGCTTAAATGTGGTTTGCCCCCCCCCCCGCAATTCATGGTGAGGCGTCATCATTGCTAACTGATGTGCCAGCATGCAGGACCTGGTGGGAAGTGTTTCCTCCATGAGAAAAGAGCCTTCATGGGTGAAGGAATGCTTTCCTCTTGCTAGTAAGTTCTTGTTCCTATGGGACTGGATTACTTATCACAAGCGCATCTGAAACTTGAAGCAAAACAAACCTTTTTAAGTAGGTGATCTCAGTTATTAAACTATAGGAAAAGAATGCTGACTAACATGGAGGGCATACGCAACAGATTCCTCCTGATGTACTGTGGCGATACTCAGAGGCTAAGAGACCACAAGTAGGGTCTCCAAGTCCGTATGAAACTGCACAGCCATTTCTTTACTGGTCCACTCTGTCTCAGTATGGGAGAACATATCTGTAGTCTAGGGAGAAAAGCCCCATTTTCTCTTGCTTTTGACCAAGAAATTTTGTCTGTTCCTGGTCTCCCATTATTTGTTACCCACACTTCCCTAACTGCCCTTGTGGACTTAGCATTAGGTCCATGAAAGTCAGGACAGCTTGCAGTCTGACACTCTGCCCATACCCACCACAACCTGGCTAAGGTGAGAAGCTTATGCCCACTCTTCCTGAATGGGAAGGGAGGAGGTAACCAGTGTGAGACCCTGGCCGACCACATCAGAATGACCCCGGATGGTGGGCTGTTCTCATAGGAAAGAGGAATACCAACAAAAACACTATTTTGAATGTCTGGATTCTACCTGAAAAAACAAAAGTCACGTGGAATACTGATTAGAAGTCAGCTACATCAATAAATGAAACCTGAAGTGATACAAGGTGCAGAGGGACATGAGAGGAAGGAGAGAAAAGGATTCTTCTGGGGGGGTGTGGGGGGCGGGGGCTGGGAGCAGAGAGTGGAGGATATAGAATGGTCATGTCTGTCCCAATCCTACATTGCATGAAAGGGTAAAAGCCTCTAATGGGGCAACTTGAATGACTGTGGGCTGGACGCTTAGTTCACACCCAGGGAACATAGCTGAGGGCCCCACAGAGTCAAATATTTAAGCCTACCTTGATGGCAATGGTTTGACAGTGTCCCCGTGTGGTAGAGGACCAGACACTCCCCTACCTCAGAACCAAAGAGCTATGGTGGTAGCAACAGTGGAGCCTAAAAGAAGATTTTCTTTTCTGAAAGCCACACAGGCTCCCATATTCCTGCAAGGAGCAGTTGGGTTGAGAAAGGAGCCCCACTACAGACTGATATCAAAGGTGCTCAAGGTGAGAGAATGGAGGGGTGTATTGCAAGCAGAGATCTGCCCTATCAAAGAACAACAGGTGGCAGAAGATATAGGAGAAAGGGTGTGGGGGTAGCTCCCAGGGGCTCTATACTCAGGCACATGGACCTCAGATAACCAGAGCCACCTCTAGGCCTCACACTTCCATCTCCAAAATGTGTTTCCAATGACCTGTCCATCGACCTTCCAATCACCAGAGGCAGAAGCAGAGAGCCTCAGCCTGAATACAGAGATGAGGGGCGATCAATGCCCACAAATTGGTGTCAAATAAAATTCCTACATACATGTGCTTTCTGCAAGAAGGAAAGGAGTAGCATAGCTGGTGGCTTGTGTTTGTAATCCTAGCTATTCAGGAGGCTGAGATCCGAGGATCAGAGTTCAAAGTCAGCCAGGGCAGGAAAGTCCATGAGTGTGTGTGGGGGGGGGGGGGGGGTTCCGGTCGTAGGCCTGAACTCTGGGGCTGGATGCTGTCCCTCAGCTCTCTCAAGGCTAGCCCTCTACCACTTGAGCCACAGCGCCACTTCCGGTTTTTTTTCTTTTTGCTTATGTGGTGCTGAGGAATCGAACCCAGGGCCTCATACATGCAAGGCAAGTGCTCTACCACTGAGCTACCTTCCCAGCCCCCTCCATGAGACTCTTATCTCCAGTTAACCACAGGAAAACCAGAAGCCGGAAATGGAGCTGTGGCTCAAGTGGTAGAGTACTAGTCTTGATCAAGAAAAGCCCCATGGCCAATTGAAGGAAGAAAGAAAAGAAAGAAAAGGAGTAGCACAAACCCAAATGCTATAAAAAAAAAAAAAAAACAAAAAAAAAAACAAAAAAAAACAATGACCATCTTGAAATGGTTTGCAGAATTTAGGCTAACAGAAATAGGGGCTATTAAATGTAATAAGTAGATGAGAAATAAAAAAGAAATAAGAGAAACATTTTACCTTTTAATTCACCAGTAAGGCAGACTTCAACTCAGTCTAAGCTCTCTTTCATGAGCCACTACAATTAAACCTGGATTACTCAGCTCTGGCTGTTCGGCTTTGTTCTCATCTCTGCCTGTGTTTAGGCCAGGCCACTTTATTTACCCTATAAATTCCACAGTCTCAGAGATGTTACCAAAGATGGCCCAGCCCAGATCTCATCCTTGGCCTGGCTAAGTCTTAAGAAGTCACAACTTTAGTCTGGAGTTACCTGGGGGCAAAAAATTATTTCAATCCATTATCCAAGCTGGGATCTAGTACACAAATCTTCCTTATAGGAGGCTTACCTTTGTACATAATAGTAAACATGTATGCCATAAAACATAATAGAGCAAATACATTCACCAAAAACAGTGTGTGAACATCAGTCACCAAATTTGGTTGGTTTTTCTGGATAGCTAGCTGCTCATTAATTGCTTATTTTATATTATTCAACAGAATAACAAGTAGCAATATAATGTCTATGAAAAACTTATGAATCACTTTAATTGAAAAAGTTCTCACTCCATTTTTATTTTGTTTTTTAACAAAATCTTTCTGGCCTCACTATTTTCTTGCTTCAATTTCCTACGGGCTAGGATTTTAAGCAAGTGTTACCATCCCTTGTTTGCAATCAGTCTTGCTTTTTAATAAATCTCTTAAACCATTTCACCCCACTCTCACCCTGTCTCACAAACTCTGATGATCAGGATTGGAAACAAACTTTTCAAAAGCCCATTTAGCCCATTAGATTTCTGAGGGGTCTTGACCATATTTACCCTTCTGCTTGTAGACTTAAAATGGTCAACATCAAGTCACAGCATCAAGAGGCTTCCAATGCATATAATCCACTAGGGGGCAGAAATCTTCAAGAAATAGTCCTATTCCCAAGGTGACTTCAATTTCATTACAAGTAGAATAAACAGTTCTGCTCCTAGCACTGTGCTAAGTGTGAATTGTTCAGTTCCATTTATCTATTTCTAAAGAGTTGTATTTATCAATCCAAATAATTGAACAAAGAGCAACAACTTCATAAGAAACAACACCCTGAATTTAAATAACTGGAAATTAGGCTCCGAATGAATTCTGAAGCTTCATTTTCTTTTAGAAATCACCTATAGATGATTTCTCCATTGTCCTTCTATAATGGAGTACTAGAAAGAATCCACCACAGAGAACAAAGTCAGAAGGAGGAAGCTTTATTAGAGCTCAGCGAACTGACCGGTCAGGGACACTGCTCAGACTCAGGAGCTGTAATTGTGACCCCCGGACCAGCGATAAGGCTTAGTTTATAAAGGCCCAAACGGCCAAGCAAGTTGGGGTTGTACATTCCAGAAACATGATAACATATGCACCTGCATCTTTGAAGCAGGGAGTTGTTACAAAGATAGTTACAGGAGGATACATGATGTACACACCAGGGCGTCTGCACCTTTGAAGCAGGGGGCAGTTAATCACGGGAGATGCACAAGGTTGTACAGCAGGTTGTTAGTGCACAATTTTAATTAGGCAGGATATGAGCTAGGGCCGAAGTACTTGTGAAATACGTTTTACGGTTTTCAGTGACTGCATCTCTTTGTTTTCAGTAAAGGGTCAATTTCCTGGCTAAGTTTTCTCACTCAGCCTAGGGCCTTGACAGTCTAGGAGACCCTGCCCCCGCTACACTTCCACTAAATGTGAAACTAGGGTTATCACAATGAAAGAAGCAAAAGGCCATCCATCATTCACTCATTCATTCTTCAAACTTCCATTGAATAATTATTCTATATAAGCCAGGTACTATAGTATGCACTGCAATGGATACAAAAAAAGTCCTCAGCTCCAGTCTGCTTTAGTCCAGGCCTCTGTGAGTGAGAGCTGTCCTCATTCTAATATGGAGTTATTTTTTAACTACATGAGTTTTATTATGGTTTGGATCTGAAGTGTACTCATAGAATCAGATGTTGAATACTTGGTCCCTATCTAGTGATGCCACTTTGGGAGGTTCTGAAATTTCAAGGGTATTATTGAAAGAAGTAGGCCACTGCGGGCCAAGCCTTTGAAGCTGATACCTAGCTGCTGGTCTGTCTCTTTTGGTTTTCTGTCTTTGGTGACATGAACAGTCCTCCTCCACCCACTTCCGCTGCCATAACGGTGTCTCCAAACATGTGGGACCAAGCAGCCACAGAGTGTACCCTCTGAAGCTGCACGCAAAAGCAACTTTTCCTCCCTTATTTCTCTCAGGCATTATTGGTCACAATTAGACAAAAGTAAGTAATGCAAGCTGGTAAAAAGTTCTTCTTGAAGTTCCTCTGCTCTCTGGCTCTAGGTAGAAGGCATTTGTCTGTGGGGAAAAACTCTAAGCCCTTTTTAGCCTTATCCTAAACATCTCTTGACAGGGAAAATGATTTTTCTAGCAATTAGGGACAAGCAGTGTGTCCCAGCCCAGGAGAGGTCAGGTTGCTTGATATAAACTTATAGAGTCAAAAACGACCTGAATTTTTGGTGGTGGTTGTTGGCTTTTCCTTTTGCTAAGCAAACATCTAAAGTACACAAAAATCTGGATATCCAACATCTTTTTTTGTCTTTTCTTTGCCTTTTTCTTTTTGCTTTTTTTGGGGGGTGGAGGGTAGGGATTTGAGCTCAACTTCTTGCTCATAACAAGTACTCCACCACTTGAGCCAGGCCCTCATCCGTTTTTTGCTTTAGTTATTTTTTCATACATGGTCTTATGCTTTTTGCCTGGGACAGCCAGAGATCCATTGTCCTCCTGTCTATGCCTCCTGCTTAGCTATGACTACAGATGTGTGCCACACATCTGACATTCCAACGTATTTTTTTTTAATTCAGAATTGAGTACCTGGCTCACTCCAGCAATCCTAGCTACTGAAGAAATTGAGATCTGGAGAATCATGTTCCAAAGCCAGCTTAGTCAGAAAAGTCCATGGGATGTCACCTCCAAAACAACCAGCAAAAAATCAGAATGGAAGCATGGCTCAAGTGATAGAGAACCAACCATGAGCAAGCAAGCAAACTGAACAAGAGCACAAGGTCCCAGTACCAGAAAGCAAAAGAAAAGCCACCAATGAAAATCTTACAAAAGGATTGTACCTCAGTGGTAGGATGATTTTGTCTGGCATGTAAGAGGCCCTAGATTCAATCCTCACCATTGTAAGATAAATTAAATACATATAAGTAAAAAAAAAATAAAACAACAGGTGTAGATCAAGTGGTAGAGTGCCAGCCTTGGTCAAAAGAAGCTACGGACAGTAACCAGGTCCTGAATTCAAGCCCCAGGACTAGTACACACACACACACACACACACACACACACACACACACACACACACACACACACACACACACACACACACACACACACACAAATAGAATAAAAAAATGAATAAAGAAAAACCCTGCAGAGGATCTGGCTTTACAATGTGTATATCTGCCCAGGAACCTTGGCAAGAGTCTATGTCCACATGTGCTTCACTCCCCAGTGTACCCTTTCTACTCACTTGAATTCCACTTGTGATGTCCAAGACTCTCTGAGTCCTAAGGGAACATAAGAAAGAGTAAACCTTGACCAGTCTGCCAGCCAGTTAGGTTAACTTTTTTCCTAGTCTCACAGGTAGTAAGTGAAAGGACCTGCACTTCAGCCCAGGTATATTGCTTCACGTAACATAGACCCTCCCTCCCACAAAAGGAGGGAAACTTCAGACTGGGTAATTAGGGACGTTGAATAAAGGAGCTATTTGTGAAGGTTGGATAGATTTTAGGAAATGGAGAGTGAAAAGCAGTGTTCCCTTCAGAGAAGGGGACCATTTCCCCCCACCCCTATCAGCCTTGATAAAGCTAGAGGAAGTAAGTGCTCTATTTCCTTCTAGGTCAGGAGCCCTGGCAGAACAAGAGGAGGAGGAGGTTCACTACCGCATGCATTCTCTCCACTTCCTGACCACCATGAGATGTGCAGCTCTGCCCTACCATGCTCTTCTGCTTCACCAGAGCCAAGAAATAACAGCCAGTCAACAGTGGACTGAAACTTTAACCAGGAATCAAAATAAACCTTTTTTTCCTTTTAAATTGTTTTTTCCAGGTATTTGTCACAAGAAGAAGAAGAAGAAGAAGAAGAAGAAAAGAAGAAGAAGAAGAAGAAGAAGAAGAAGAAGAAGAAGAAGAAGAAGAAGAAGAAGAAGAAGAAGAAGAAGAAGAAGAAGAAGAAGAAGAAGAAGAAGAAGACGACGACGACGACGACGACGACGACGACGACGACGACGACTGAGTAACACAGCTGGTACTGAGAAATCTCAGTCATGAGGAGGGACTCCCTGAGATCCATCTTGCCCCACAATGCACTCCATACCTTATTTACATAAAGAGATTTCTGTTACAACTGGAAGACACTGCAGCAGGTGACCTGGTGGCTTGACCATCTCTTTGATCATTGTCACACACTGATGTGCAGCCACTAGCAGCTGCACTTCTGCATTTCTGGACTTCTTGTGGTACAGAAGCCACTGTCTCTTCCCAGGTAGTAGACCGGAGGACAGGTGAATCACACCTAGGAATGGCCTCCAACTGGACTGAAGGGAACTGATGCTTTGGGGGTGGAAAGAGGAAGAAGGGGAGAAGTAAACTAGTTCAGGGTCAGAAGTAAACTAGTCCAGTCTGATTTTGCTTAATCCAGTGTTAGGGTATCTGAAATCTCAAAGAGTTTCCTATGTACACTATACATGTATACACACACACACACACACACACACACACACACACACACACACACACACACACACACACACACATACACACACACAGAAAATTGCCAAGTTTTCTCTCAGCCAACTTTCCTCAGCCATCCTATTCTTCAGCCACTCAGCTAGACCTCCCTGCCCCCTCCAAGGACAGGCTGGAGTACGATAAGTACAATGGAAACTAGAGGGAGTATTGGTACTGATGTCACTCATCTTTCTGACCTCGCCCACCAATCACATCTGTGGTATGTGCTTCTGTTCTTCTGCAAATGAGTGGCAGCAGGCCGCTCATCCCTGCTCGGCACACCCAGAATAACTTTCATGGGCTCCCAGGAAGATGACCCCATTCCTGCTCTTTGCACATGGCAGCAAGGAAACAACACTTGTTTTTTTTTCCAACCTATTCTTCTGAAGGCTTAGGGGAGTGTGCCAGGAACAGACTCTGGAAGCAGCCAGCTTGTGGAGAAGCACATTTCCATTTAGCAAGCGCAGCTGTCACTCCTGCTGGAGGCTGGCTGGCTTAGCTAGGACTGCTAGTCTCGCCATGTGCCACCTGCCCAGAGGGAAAAATGTAATTTGCAGGAGCTTGGCTGCCCAGTCTAACCTAGCTCTAAGGTCAAGGATGCCCTCAAAGCCTCCCTGAGGATTATCATCTGCTTCATGAATCTTTCAAGAGATAGGAAGGGAAACAAGCACAGAGAAGTTAATTACTGGCTACCCAGCTCACACAGCTTCAAACCAAGGAAATCGCCCTCCAAGGTCTTCCTGGATTGCTTTTTTTTTCCCTCCTGGAGGCAGAAATCATCCATCTCAAGGACTAACGCTGCACATTGTGATGAGAGGAAAAGTTCCTCTCCTTACTAATATGCTCATGATACAAACTTTGTGCATAAACTCAGGGAAACAATCCACTTCAGCCTATGAATCCTAGGTTAAGAATCATGGCTACCACAGAATAATCTTGCTTTTGTATATATCTGAAAGATTTTAAAGGATCTTTTATAAACTTCCAGTTTTCATTTTCCCTGTTCTGTGTGAAAGAATGTTCAACCTCCCCAGAAATCAGATTTTTTAAAATCTTTTATCACTATTTTAAATAATGTCATTAGGGTATTTTTCTTGTATCATTATTTAAACAATAAGGTGATTGAGGGGCTTTTGTCCTTTTGAAAGCAGAAAAAAAAAACTTATAAAGACTCAAAGTTACTTCTGGAGGCTGTTCACATTCCTTGTTCTTGAAACAGGAAACAGTGGTGAAATGCCTACACGCTTTTGACCTGAATTCCACTTTCAGAATTTTTTCCAAAAAAAAAAAAAAGATTTAGATGAGAATAAAAACTATAGGTAGAAAGCCACTTATAGCAAACATATCTTTAAGCATTAAAACAAAACAAACAAAAAGGATATAAAAGTCCCACAAAACAATTGAGAAAGTACAACTAAATACATCCATTAACTTAATGGAGCATATTGAAGGATGGAAAAAATGTTAAAGTCAGGGACTGGGTTGGAACAAGGAAATTAACATCTTGATTGCTGTCGGTTGAGAGGAAATTAACATCTTGATTGCTGTCCTTTGTGAGGCCTTTGGGCGGGGAATGCCCAGAGCTTTCAATTTGCTGGCTTTTTAGTGCTGCACTCTCCAAAGCAAGGGATAATCAAAATGAAAGGGACAACTCGGAGGACAGTGGGGTGGGGGGGAGAGGGAAAGAGAAAGAAAAAGAGAGTGAGAGTGAGTGAGAGAGAGAGAGAGAGAGAGAGAGAGAGAGAGAGAGAGAGAGAGAGAGAGAGAGAGAGAGAGAGAGAGAGAGAGGGCCTATATATAATATCTTCTGTGAAACAGGAAGAGATAATGCATCCATTCAAACATAAACAGAATAATCAGCAAAATAGTTCTTTCAGTTAGAATTACAATACCTGCAATAATAAAGTCTACAGAAACTCTAGAGATAAAATAAAGGAATTATCGGGCTGGGAAGGTGGCTCAGTGGTAGAGCAGTTGCCTTGCATGCCTGAGGCCCTGGGTTCGATTCCTCAGCACCACATAAGCAAAAAGAAAAAAGCCAGAAGTGGTGCTGTGGCTCAAGTGATAGAGCGCTAGCCTTGAGCTGAAGAGCTGAAGGACAGCGCCCAGGCCCAGAGTTCAGGCCCCACGACCAGACCCAAAAATAAATAAAATAAAGGAATTATCCAGAAAATGGAGCAAAAATTAAGAGAGGGGGAAAAAATGGGAGAAAAGATGAGCAATCAAGGTTCCTACTAGAAGCCGGGCACCGGTGGCTCACACATGTGAGCTACTCGGGAGGCTGAGATCTGAGGATCGCAGTTCAAAGCCAGCCCAGGCAGGAAAGTCCCTGAGACTCTAATCTCCAATAAACCACTAGAAAATCGGAAGTGGCACTGTGGCTCAAGTGGTAGAGCACTTGCCTTTGAGCTGAAGAGCACAGGGACAGCTCCCAGGCCCAGAGTTCAAGCCCCACGATCGACCAAAAAAAAAAAAAAGGTTCCTACTAGGAGCCTACTACCTACTAGGAGACAAGTCTCCAGGGCAGAGTTTCACCAGGAAAGGCATATTTCAAAGCCTTGGCTTGATAAGAGTCTTTAGTATCTTTAAGCATACAGGTGTCTGGAAGGTACCCCCGTTGTCACTTACTTTGTACCCTATACAGCTGCCACTATACCACCCAAAGTCAATACAGTTTGTTATCACTGATGTAACAAATTGCCATTGATATCATCATTTGCAACAACATGTAATCATTACTTCAAGTTTCTGTGGGCCAGAAGTCCAATACAACAACATGTAATCGTCACTTCAAGTTTCTGTGGGTCAGAAGTCCAATGTGCTTCATACTAAAATTAGGTGTTGGCTGAGATGAGATCAGAGCTGGTGACTCAGGAAAGAAAACTCCCAGGTTCATTCAGGTTATTGCTAAGTTTAGTTCTCTGTGATAGAGGAACTGAAGGCCCTATTTTCTTGCGAGATGTCAGCCAGCTCCTCTGAGGCCTTTTTGTGATTCTTACTCCTCAGTTATGAGGTATCAGATCCTTCTTAGAGGAGCTTGGACTTCACCTTCTGGTATAGTACTGGCCTCTTCTACCTTCCTCTTGTGTTGATTGCAGTGGGCTCATCTGGATGATCTAGGCCATTCCCCTACCCAGTTAGGTTCTCCAACTTCCTGTTTGATTGTCCAACCAGGCAACAAGGAGAATTAGTAAGGAATTCTAATTCCACCTTTGTCTAGTACATAAGCCATACTATGAGTACACCCCCTGGAGGTGTGCAGTGCAGCACTTGTGTGTGTGTATAGACATTCATCCGCAGCTCACAGTCACTGGACATAAGCTATCCTTTCAAGGCCCTGGTTCTTCCAAAGTCGAAGCTTTGATGCTGCTGCTACAATGGCTGTCCTGCGAAGGAACATATTCCAGTCTGAATCTTGTTGAGAAACTTCTGGAGGGCAAGGTCCACCATACCAGAATACACTGTGCAAGCCGTTTCTTCTCTGGGGTCCAGAGCCCTTTCTAGTTCACAAGACAAGCTCCACTCACCTCAGGAACCCCCATCTCCACACGGTTGTGGCTTTTCCTTCTTCCTTCCAAGGAATCTATCTGTGTCTCCATAGAAAAGTATCCCTCTCATCACAGCATCTATCCAGACCCCAATACCGAAGCTGGATATGGAGTCCCAGGCCTTGCGGAGTACAGCCCCTGCCTGGTCCTGTATTCCATGCTTAAGGCCATGAACCCGAAGTCAGCAGCTTGGAAGCTGGAGGGAGGTCAGGGAGCTAAGGATGGCATGTTTCAGATACGTTTCAAGTAGGGTGTTATAAAATGTACTTGGCATTGGGTTTCTTTCAGGTTTTCATGCTTGGTGGCTAAGTTGGAAAATAAGGGGACTCTTCATGGGGCGATGTCTCCAACTTGCAGGCTGCAGCCTAGGTACAAGACAGATCACAAGTAGCTTTGGGGGTTGTGCCCTACCTTGTCAATCCCTTATTCAGGGCCATACTCAAATCCTCCTCTTTCCCACAAGTACACACAGCACTGTGTGACAGTGTGAGACACACACTGTCTCTGTGAATGGGATAGGAGTAGGCACCCCACATTAGAGTCTGTCATACTCAAAATTCAGAGAAGGAAATTTAGGGAAACCAAGTTACCCAGAGACCCCCAGGAGGGCTGTGCTTCTGTGATATCTCAAGCCTTGGGACATAGAGGCAGGAAGGGCCAGAAGGATACCTGCTCCACCTCCCCCAACCCCAGAGAGGCCTCAGGACCCCCTTGCTGGAGTCTGAGAGGGGATTTTTATGGAGATTCCTCCATTTGTCCTTTAATGTCACCTTTCCTCTCATCCCCAAGAGAGAAAGAGAAAGACAAGCCCAGGTTCCTTTTCACTCCTGAGAAGCCACGAGGTAGGGCATCTGCTATGATGAGAAAATCCAACAGCCCAACTCCTGGCACCTGTCCAGGGACCTGGAGGGTGTGTGCCTGGGCACAGTTTCCATAGCTGGCCTGACAACCAGCTGGCGCGGCTAGAGCAAGGAGGGTCCTGAAGCTGCTCAGTCTGCTGGCAACGTCCCAGCTTCCCCACACCCTCCTCTGCTCCATAAAACCATCTGGAAAAGGAAAATAAGGCCTTCTGCTTCCTACCAAGCTCCAGAGACAGCATGAGGGGCAGGGCCCCCCACATTCCTAGAGGAGGTTGTCCTGGAACAGACTATTGTCTTGTTTTTTTTTTTTTTTTTAGCTCCAAATAGCAGAAGTAAGTCACTAATCAATGCTTCATCCAACTGCCCTTGCTCTCCCCCCATCCAACCCCCCCACTCCCCACCCCCACCCTCAGTCCTAGGGCTTGAACTCTAGGCTGGACTCTGTCCCTGAGCTTCATTTGCTCAAGATTAGCACTTTACCACTTGAGCCACAGCACCACTTTTTCTGAGTAGTTTATTGGAGATAAGAGTATTATCAACTTTTCTGCCTAGCTTGGCTTTGAATCACAATCCTCAGGTCTCAGCTTCCTGAGTAGCTAGGATTATAGGCATGAGCCATCAGTACCCAGTTTGCACTTGTTCTTTAGGAGCTGCTTCCACCTCCTGCCTATTTGTGTGAGGAGAGCCTTCCCCAAGGGCTCCTACCCGCCTCCCCTGCCCAGCCTAGTCTGGGATCAACCCACAAAGAAGTGAGTTCTACCTTCAGCCATGCTGCACATTCAGTGGCTTTTGAATCCCCTGAGTGTGTTATAAAGCACATTGTAATTCTGCATGCACACAAAGTAGTGTGTGTGATGATCTTCCTCAACAAGAATATAAAATGTGAAATTAGAAACAGAACAAAGTTATTATTAAGAATAGGATCAAACTTGAAAGGCAGGATCTCCCTGTGAAAAAACAAAAAAGCAAAAAACTCAAGGCTAGACATTAAAAGGAAAAATTCCAAAGATAAAGACTTGAAGTGAATTAGTGAGTTAAACACCAGGTTACTGGAATTCAGTAACTAGTAGTAAAACAATCAGTAATCTGCCATGGAGACTCTCCAGGCCAGGGGCGATGCAGAAGGCTCAGTGAATAACCAGATTCAAGCCTGACCTCCACAGAATCTGCGAAATAGGTGAGAGGGAAACCAAACATAACCGCCAAATTCCTGCTAACTGTGTAATTCTAGTTTCTGTACCACCAGCCTGCTTGCTCTATTGCAGAAAAAAAAAAAAAAAAAAAACGCCACCTGTGTGTGGCTTGTGTTCTTAAGTACCCAGCAAATCAGCATATTGGATTGCATTCCTAAACTGTGTGAGCTGGATGCAGAGGCCATGTGGCAATGAAGACTCCTAGCCTAACTGATGGTGTGTTGGGGTGTCTTGTTGGGAAACTGGGGTATTACAGTGTGAAGCTTCTAGGTCTAACCTGCTCCCCAATGCTGCAGATGCTGCTGGCCAAATGCAAAGATGCTAGATAAGATAGCATGTGGAAAACTGAGCCTTCAATGCATTTGAATAAAAACCTAAACTCCTGACTCTAGCAGCTTGATTAGAACCAAGTATGATATCCTCCCAGGCTGCCTAGAACTTCTCAGAGTAGGATGCGCTGCAGTAGGATAGCACTGCAATATAGCACTAGGCATATGACCCCAAAGCCAAGGTGGCAGTTGGCTGGGTTTCATGACACCAGCAATTAACCAGGGAGTCCATAAGAGAGTACAACACAATTTGGGAATGTACCTGAAAAGCAACACTCTACAACGGGCTTTTCTATACCTTCTCTCCCTCCAGCAGGGCCTGGCCAGGCCCCTAAAATTTTCCTAGCAAGTCCTCAAGGCTCATGAATTTTGTCTCTTGCCGGAGGTTACGGGTCAGCTAGCTCAGAGTCCAGACTGCAGTCAATGGGGCACAAACATTTTTCAATGACATCTTTTCCCCCTAATTACGTAAATTATACAAACCATATTAGAATGTTTAGAAGATGTTGAAAAGTATAAACAGAGAAATAATCCCACCACTCAAAACTTAGTTTTAGCATTATAGAAAATGCCTTTCCAATCTTTTAGGTGAACCATCGTGATTTGCATATCACATTGCGTTCCTCAACCCCAAAAGTTAACATTAAAAATATCTGTCTATGGCTGGGAAGGTGGCTCAGTGGTAGAGTGCTTGCCTTGCATGAGGCCCTGGGTTCGATTCCAAAGCACCACATAAGCAGAAAAAGCTGGAAGTGGTGCTGTGGCTCAAGTGGTAGAGCGCTAGCCTTGAGCTAAAGAGCTGAGGGACAGCGCCCAGGCCAGAGTTCAGGCCCCACGACTGACCAAAAAATAAAAAATAAAATATATATATATACATATATATATACTTATATAGAAGTATATATGTCTATATATGTATAGACATATATGTATATGTATACATGTATATACATATATATATTTGTCCATGTTAATTCTTGGACAACATGTTTTGAATAGATTCATAATAGACCTATGGACAGCATAATTTACTTAACAACTGCCCTATTTGAAGTTATTTTTTTCCTATTAGAAATAATTTCATTCTGGCCTTCTTTCCATTAAAATCTCTATCCCTATGATTTTTTTTATTTCCTTACAGTAAATTTCTTGAATTGGGATATTGGAGCAAAGAGTTTAAATACTCTTAAAATTCTTGATATTGTTGAACTGATTCCAGAAAGCCTTAACAAATCTGACCCTGGGAAAGTATGTACCCATATCAAAAAATGATCAGAATTTTGCATTGTCTTTTTATTCTTTCCCAACTTGGCAAGTTCAGAATTGTCTTTTCTAGTCTGCACCAATGAGTCTCAATGGGGATCAAACTTTTTCTTCTGATCTTAGTAGCTGTTCAGGTGTCTTCTGAGAATAATCTGTATGTATCCTCAGTGGGTCTATATTATGGAAAAATGAGTATCATCACCTGATAGGATCCACCATTGGCATGCCATGGCCCTATTATGTCTATTGACATGCTAGCCCAGGCCAGTCATCTTCGGTACTGGACTGTGAACTTCCATCCACCTGTTTCTCTCTGAGTAACTGTGAGATAATGCAGTGTTTCTGGTATATTTTCTTAATTAACAATAAATTACTTGTCTTAGGTCCCATGTTCTCAGCCACCTTCTCTCTATTAAGTTAAGGAAGAAGAGTCAAACTCATAAACAAAGTAAAACATTTCACTTAATCAAAATGCTGTCCATCTAACAGTATTACTGAGATCATGAATTATGCACAGGTTTTCCAATGAATGCAGCAGAAGCAAAACACAATGCCATTTATAGAAAGGAAAATCATCTCTCGAAGCTTGTGACCCTCCATAAACCAGAGGAGAAACAAAGGCAGAGTCCTTTGCCCATCTCCTTGTAGTGATGAGAAAGAATGAAGTCACCTACTCCTAGGTTTAATTTTTTCATATCCAATGTCTTTCAAAATGGCTCTCCACCCAATGTAAGAGTTTAACTGACCTCATTTTCAGCATTTGTCTTTTTTCTTTTTTTCTGTTGGTGGGGTTTAAACTCAAGGCCTGGGCACTGTCCCTGAGCTTTTGTGTTCAAGGTTACCACTCTATCCCTTTGAGCCACATCCATTCTGTTTTTGTTTTGTTTTGTTTTTTGGGTGTTTTCATTTTTTAGTTAATTAGAGATAAGAATTTCATTTTGTTTTGTTTTTTGGGTGTTTTTGTTTATTTTTTTAGTTAATTGGAGATAAGAGTTTCATGGACTTTCTTATTCAGGCTAGCTTTGAACAGTGATCCTTAAATTTCAGCCTCCTGAGTAATAGGAGTACAGTGGTAGCCACCAGTGTCTGGCTTTCAGCAGATACCTTATCATTAAATGAGAGAGAAGACATTTCTTGTTACACACATTAACAGCTAGGAACCTGGCCTCATCAGGAACTGCACGCTGAGGAAGGCTGTGACTGATACATGATGGCAGGGTGGGGTGGGGCAGGAAGGCCCCAACTTGCACCAGTATAGATAGAAGTCCCTTGCCTTTGTCCTCTACCACTCCATCTCCTTCCTCCTTGGATGAGATACAGTCAGTCACCTCTCTCCACTTGAAAGCCAGTCATTCCTGGCAGTTAGAGAGGCATTCCATTCCCTCCTGCCCTGAGGATGTTTGACTGGATCCAAATCTATAACAGTGATAGTTTTGGGAGGCAAGGAATAGATATTAAAATCTAACCTTGTATCCCCTTCCTTTACTGGAGTGAGACAGGTTTATCAGTCCAAATCACTATTAACCTTACCAGAGCTTTAGTCCAAATTCCCTTCTCTGCAAATTGCAATGACATATATATCCACACCCCTCCCTCCCCATTCTCCAGGTCTCTGTGGGTGAGGCAGTGAGTGTTGCCAGTGCCCACCTGTTTTCTCCACTACAGTGGGCAGAGGCTGAGCCATAGAGCTCAGAAACTGGTAGCTTCCTGCCCAAGAGAGTAAATTCCTCCAGTGGCCTTAAGATGGCCAGCGCTCATCTGACACACATCCCACACACCCATTTTTCAGGCTAGCTTTATCTTGCAGGATGGTGTTATTTACTAGAAGACTCAGGCTCATGGAGGCAATGTCTTTGAGCTCTAGTCCTCTGCAATTGTGGCACTCTTCTGCACAATGGCTAGGCTTATGCAGGAGAGCTCAGTAAAAGAAGACTGTGGAATAAGACAGATCTGACTTCCAGTCCTTACTGTGTCACTCATACGGCCACAGATGTGTACATTACCTCCTTGAACCTCAGTTTCCTTATCTGTAAAATGGGTGAACTCGAATTACCTCACAAAATTGGTGCTTCAGGTAAAGCAGCTAACCCTAGGACCTCACATGTACTAAGCATTCAGTAGTAAGTGATGATGATGATGATAAGTCTCACACAAAGAGAAAGGGACATACATTGATAATTACCTAGAGCCCACTGACTCCCCAAATTCAATGATTCTCATGTTTTTGTTTTTTTAACAGTTTGTCAAGACTTCAAATTTTGGCTTTGAATTATATAATCCCTGGAGAGCTTACATTTGTTTCTTAAATACGTGAAGCTGAGTATTGAACCCACAGCCTTGCTCATGTTAGGCAAGTACTCTACCACTGTGCTAATCCTGTATTTTATTATTTTATTGTGGTGCAAGGGATGATTTTGCTATTGCAAAGAAGTATATTAATTTTCCTGAGGCTAGGGCTTAAAAGCTGAAACATGGTGCTTATACCCCTAGATTCCCTTGGATTTTTTGAGGCCATAAGCCTGAAACAAGTTATTGTCAGGATAGTGATCTGAAAGATTTTGGAGCAATTTATTTCTTGCCTCTCCAAGCTTTTAATGGCTGTTGGCATGACTTCCCTTGCAACTTCAGTTCCCCAGTCTCTGCCTTCTCCTCTGGGTCTGTTTATGCACGTGTGTATGTGCATGTGTGTGCGTGCATGTTAAATGTGTGTGTGTTTACAAGGATATTTATCATCCATTAGATAATACAGGATAATATCCGCCTTTCAAGATCCTTAACTTCATTGTATCTGCAAAGTTGACATTTATAGGGCTAAGCCTTCTGATTATGGACATGTAATTAACTTGCTTTCTCATTGCTGTGACAGAATGCCTGACATGACAACTTAGGAGAGGAAGGATTTATTTTGGCTCATGGTTTTCACTCAGCTCCATGTTTAGGGGTCTGAAGTGATATAAAACCTGGCAGTAGAAGCATGTAGCAGAGGCTGTTTACTTCATGCTGGACAGAAAGTAGAGATACGAGAAAGCACCAAGAACATGGTACCACCCAGAGCCCACCCCCAGTGACCTATTTTTTTTTTCCAGCTAGATCCCACTACCTAAAATTTTCAGAATCTCTCAAAATAGCAGCACTAGCTGGGGAGCAAGCTCTTAACACATGAACTTTCAGAGGATGCTTCATAGCCAGAATGTGTCAGGATGTAGTATGGGTTGGGAGAAAACACTTGTCTTAGTCTGATCAGGCATATATAATAAAATACTAGAGACTTATAAGTAATAGAAATTAGCTGAGCACTGATTGTTTATACCTGTAATCCTAGCTGTTCAGGAAGCTGAGATGTGAGGATTGAAGTTTGAAGCCATCCCTGGCTGAGAAATCTGAGAGATACTCATCTCTAATTAGCTAATAAAAAGCTGGAAGTGGAGCTGTGGCTCAAATGATAAAGAATTAGCTAATTTTGCTAATTAGCATTAGCAAAAAAGCTAAAAAAAAAAGTGTGAAGCACTGAGTTCATGCTCCAGTACTGGCGTGCATGGATGGATGGACAGACAGACAGATGGACAGACAGACAGACAGACAGATATTTACTTCTGACAAATTCTGGAGGCTGACAAGCAAAGATCATTGCTCTGGCAGATTCAGTATCTGGAGAAAGCCTACTTTCTAGTTCATAAATTGCTGTGTACTCACTGCCAAAGAATCAGGGATCTCTCTGATGATCTCTTTCATAAGAACACTGATATCATTCATGAGGACTCCATCCTCATGACCAAAGCAGCTCATACATACCATTACTTTGGGAGCTAGATCTTTTCTTTCTTCCCTTCTTCCTTCCTTCCTTTTACTTTTTGTTTTAGTCTTGGGGCTTTAACTCAGGCCTGGGTACAGTCCATGAGCTTTTTTTGCTGAAGGCTAACACTCTACCACTTGCGCCATAACTCTATTTCAGGCTTTTTGATAATTAATTTAAGATTAGAGTCTCAAGTACTTTCCTGCCCAGATTGGCTTACAAATACTTCAATCTTCAGATCTTAGGCTTCTGAGTAGCTAGGATAACAGGCATAAGCCACTGGCCCCCAGTGGGAGTTAGAATTTCAATGTAAGAATTTGGAGGAGACACAAATATTCAGACCATTGCTTCATCATAACATGGACTTGAGAATCAAACTAATCTGGATTCAAAACTTATACCCTGCTCCACATAATACACTAGTTGGTTAACTTTAACATCTCAGCTTGTAGAACCTCAGCTTGTAGAAAAAGACCAATAATGCTTATTTCTCAGTACTTACTGCTTGTGAGAATATGTAAAAGGTACTCAATAAATGGTTCTTATTACTAATGGTATGTTTACCCTGCTAGGCTGCAAGCTTCTAAGAGAGGCACCATCTGTCTTTGCTTCTCTTCAACTTCAACACGTCTTTGGTGTCTATTCTCAGTGAATACAGGATAAGAAACTGGCGGAATAATTGGCCTGAGCAGCCACTATCACTTATTGCATAAATAGTACCTTTCCTAGAAATCCCTCCCTCTAAAAAAAAAAAAAATCCCTCCCTCTGACCTCATTCCTAGAGAAGGCAGGGTAGCTGCTCTGGAGAAGTCTACTCTGATTTAATCTTGACAACTGTGTGAAATAGAATTGGTATGGCAACAGAAAAATCTAGTCCATCAGTAAGACTGATACTGACCATAAAATTAGAAGTAAATAAAAGTCAAACACAAAAGTTTTACTATGACAATATGCAATAAGTTTCCTGTCAATGAGAAATATCATCTTTTCTGTTGGCATGTCAGGATTTTATGACATCAACGAAATAACCACAAAAGAATGTATCTTGTAATGCAACCTTTCCTTACCAATCCACCAAAATCCATCTCTCTTTTTTTATTTTTGCAACCTTATTTTTATTTTTTGCCCATCCTAGGGGTTGAACTCCGGGCCTGGGCACTGTCCTTGAGCTCCTCCTTTTGCTCAAGGCTAGCACTCCACCACTTTAGCTACAGCACCACTTCTGGCTTTTTTGAGTAGTTTATTGGAGATAAAAGTCTCACAGACTTTTCTGCCTGGTCTGACTTCAAATCCAAGTCCTTAGATTTCAACCTTCTGAAGATCTAGGATTGTAGGCATAAGCCACTGGTGCCCAGTGTCCTTGAAAGTATTTTTATTTCCTGATAATAACAAGATATTCCAGACCCATCTTGATATTTCCTGCCTTAAAACAGGCAAGGTGTTTTTCCTCAAGTCCAGCCTTTACCCCAGACATGAGCTAGAAATCAGGTGAGATACCTGCAAAGCAGCCCCTAGTCCCCACAGAGATAAAAGCCAGAAATCCACTGTAATCTTTGACCTGAATTCCCTGAGCTGCTAAACCAACATCCTAGGGGTTTAAGAACTCGCCACATCTGTTAGTCAAACACAATTCCTTCTGGACGTTGGATGTACCAATGGAAAGAGGAAGAGGAAGAAAAACATAGAGAAGGAAAGACTTGCCTGGGGGAAGGTCTGAGTGGGAGTAGAAAGAGGAGGAAGAGATAGAAAAAGGGACTGGGGAAATAAAGGTTCTACAGCTAAGCAAATGTACCTGGCAAGGCTTTTAGGCAAAGTTTGCCTTTTAGCCTCCTGATCCTCCTGTGTAAAATGGTATTTGAAAAGTCACATCCATAGATTATTTGAGAATTACATCAGGTACACGTTAAATACTCAACTACCAGCATCTATTATTATTAGTTTATACGACATCCAGAATGGACTATGAGAAGACATTGTAGATCCATGTAGAAAGTCCTTTCATTCTTTCCCTTCCTCTTTCACAACTGCTCTTCTGCATATGTATTTTAATCTGCTATCTTCCTGCAGATTGGCTTCTATGTCCTTTATGCCTAACACATCACTAACATTTGTTAAGTTTCTTAATTTCTCAATTCAAGGCAGCAGCCAGCCTAAATCCATATCCCCTGAGTTCCAAGTCCAAATTTCCAGGGAGAGACTGAATTGCCCAGCTAAGACACAACGTAATTTAATTATTTTCTTTTAGAAACACTGTGGGATATTCTTTAATAGTTGTAGCTATATAGTATTAATTTCTCAGAGAAAGGTGTGCTGTATAGTTTTCAACTATCCCAGGCTGGCCTCAAATTATTCTACCTCAGCCTCCTGAGTGCTGAGGTTATGTAAGTGTATATCATCCTGCCTGGCTGGTATGCTACTGTGTGTGGGTATGCACCTGTGCACATGCCAGTTTTGGCACTTGACCTCCGGGCTGAGACTGAGCACTGTCCTTGAGCTTTTTTTGCTCAAGGCTAGCACTCTACAAGTCACAGATCCACTTTGGCTCTTGGGGGTGGTTAAATGGAGATAAGAGTCTCACAGACTTTTCAATCAGTGCTGGCTTCAAACTGAGATCTTCAGAGTAGGTAGGAAAACAATGCCCAAGTTGGTATGCTATTTTTACGAGATCTGATATATATATATATTGCTAAATGTCCTAGGCAATTTGAACCACAACATAGGAAAATGCCAATTTCCTCAAAGTCATCTTTAACATTTAGAACATTACTTGATAATTTGGTGAACTTGATCATTACTTCAACATTACTTGATAATTTGGTGAAACAAATCTTGATATCTAGTAAGGTAAACATTACTTTCATGTTAATTGTGTTTTTCTAGTAGAGTTTGTTTTGGGTTTTTTGTTTTGTTTTGTTTTGTTTTGGTCAGTGATGGGCCTGAACTCTGGGCCTGGGCGCTGTCCCTCAGCTCTTCAGCTCAAGGCTAGCGCTCTACCACTTGAGCCATAACTCCACTTTTGGCTTTTTCTGCTCATGTGGTGCTGAAGAATGGAACCCAGGGCCTCATGCATGCAAGGCAAGCACACTACCACTGAGCCACCTTCCTAGCTCCATTTAAAGACATTATTAACACATGCTAACATTGCTTATATTTCCCTGGCCAATGATATGAGTATGGTAAACATGTGCCTTTCTATTGTGCTATAGCCTCAAATCTTGATATGCTTAAAGTTCAGACACTCAAATTCCTGCTTCCCAGCACCTAAGTTTACATGTCTAAAACATGCCATCCATTACATACCTATCACCCCATTCCATATGCACTGCCAAATGAATAGCTTAGACAATTCAATCAGCACCAGCCCATCACAGGGCACCAAACCTCTTCAGCTTTGTTTTTCATTACCAACATTCCCTAGTTCGCTCACCCATTTATTTGTTCATTTACTTAGTCACTTCCTATTTGTTGGGCACCTCTGATATCTCTGACATGGATAGGAGTCAGTAGGAAAGCAGTCAGGGAATTGTGGCATATAGAACTCGCAGGTGTTAGGATAAGCGGACAAACCACAATCTGCCTAACAACATTATGGGTGCAGAGGACTGTAAAGAATAAGGAAATAAGGATGGAACTCTAAAACTTTAGAATATGAAATCTTTGGTGCCACAACCTTATAGGACACAGAAAGGAGACAGAAAGGAGACACAAAGCCATTTTCAAGGACTCCAATTCTATTTAACCCACAGCTAATCTTTATGATGAGAAAGACCAGGTCAGAAGGCTGGGAAGGGCCTGCCCTCAGGGAGCTTGTGTTCTGCAGTGAGGAAAGATAAAGTGAACGAGTGAATGAATGATAACAACAACAACGGGAACAACAGGTTGGATGGTGAACATTACTGGGATAAAGCAGGGATCCTGGGAGAGCTGGAAATCCTAGAGTGGTGAGGATGGAGAGAGAGGGAGCCCATGGCAATCCAAGAGAGAAGCACTTCAATAAGCAAAGAATAACTGGAAGATTACAAGCAGACACACATTTCATGAACTTGAACTAATGCTGGCACAGAGCATGCAAGGGGGGAGAGGATGATAAAAGCTTCAGTCAGAGGTCTCTGAAGCAGGGATAGGCACTAGGACATGTAGGGTTTTGCTAGTTCCTGTAAAAAGTCTGATTACTCCTTTGAATGAGGTAGGAAGCTATTCAGAAAGTAAATTATGTTTCCTTAGAAAGCTGCTAAAATCTTTTATCTCAAGTTTTTACAAGATGACCATGTCACTCTACTATGAAGAAGACGGGTGAATGGATATAGGAAATGTAACATATACACAATGGAATATTTACTATTCAGCCTTTATAAAGAAGGGATTCTACAATATGCAACACTTAATGCCCCTGGAGGGCATTAGGGCATTAAGTAAATAAAATAACCAAGTAAACATAGGTAGACATAGGTGATCTCACTTATAAATGGAATCTTAAAAGTCAGAGTGAGGGTTATGACTCAGTGATACTGAGCTTGCCTAGCTTGCATGAAGCCCTAAGTTCAATCCGGGAGGAAGGGAAGAAGGAAGGAAAGAAGCAAGCAAGCAAGCAAGAGTACACTTGTGGCTCTCAGGGCCTCCAAGATTTGGCTGATACAAATAAAAGAACACAAACATTCAGTTAGGAGAAGTTCAACAGAGCTACAGTACAATATGGTAAGAATAGTAATAAGTACGTGTGTGTGTGTGGGGGGGGGGGTGTCCTGGTCCTAAGACTTGAACTGTCCTTGAATTTTATTTGCTCAAGACTAGTGCTCTTCCACTTGAGACATGACTCAACTTTTGGTTTTTTGGTAGTTAACTGGAGATACAGGTTGCCCAGTCTGGCTTTGAAATCACCATACTCAGCTCTCAACCTCCCGAGTAGATAGGTATTAGCCACCTGTGCCAGGGTAACACACATTTAAAATTGCTGATAGACTCTCCCTCCCCCCCAAGTCATGGGGCCTGAACGCTGTTCCTCAGCTCTTCAGCTCAAGGCTAGCGCTCTAGCGCTTAAGCCACAGCGCCACTTCCAGCCTTTTCTGCTTATGTGCTGCTTGAGGAATTGAACCCAGGGCCTCATGCATGCAAAGCAAGCACTCTACCACTGAGCTACTTTCCCAGTCCCAAGAGGATAGATTTTAACTGTTTTTCCCACCCATAAAAAGACAACATGTTCATTAGTTTGGTTTAGTCATTCTAGAATGTATACTTATTTATAATTTTTATTTGTCAATTAAAAAAATCAGCACTTAAAAGAGACCTGATTAACATTTGAAGGCAAAACCTTTAGAAAACAGTAATAGAAGTCAGTGTCTATAACACAAAGGGACAAACATCATGGTTTTCAATTTTACATTTTATTAAAGTACAGAGTTAACAAGCTTTGAGTTTTCTACTTAGGAAAAGGGGTCAAGTTCAGGTGCTTATAGAAAACCTACAATTAAAAAATCAAATACAAATTCATAACTGGCTCTGTGGCTAAAGGAGGAAAAACTACTATAACAGTTAGCAAAATCTAACCATATCAGACACCTTTATAAACTTCAAACAGTAGGTTTACCACACATATTACATTTTCAAATTCTAATATAGCAAAACGTAATCACAAAATTTAGCTATAGTTAATTGTCTGTGAAAAAATTTTAAAAAATTAACAAAGTATGACTATAAAATTTTGGTAGTTTTTCTTGCAAAGTAAAAAAAAATCTTAAATCTTTACTAAAGGAAAACAAAACAATCTTCTTAAATTTCTTATAAATAGCTCTCAAGACATATATTACGTATCTGCTGTAATCTTTCTTTACCTGAGAGAACTTCCCAGAATCCCCTATCCCACAGGGCAGTGGGAAAGACATCTTCCATCACAAACAAGATCTCATTTCTAGGGAAGTGGATTTGGATATATGCACTTTACTTTTCCTCAATTAAGTTTTATCTGAAATTTGCTTTAAAACAAAAACCCAAACTACCTCTTTGGTAAAAGTCAAATATTTCAAAATGAAGGTTTCTGTGAATGAAGACAAAAGGAGGAGAGGGGAGGAGAGAGGGACAGATCTAAGGTCTGTGAGCAACTCTACTTCCTATGAAGTCATAGGTCCAAAATTAAATAGCTCCTATCTGCTGAATAAAATACTCACTAAACTAGCAAGTTACAGAGAAATCCCCCAGAGAACGCCACAAGCCAAAGGCAAATGCATTGGCCCTGATGGAAGACGTTCAGGGTCTCAGATCAAGGTGAAACCCTTCTTGACTGGGGCTTGAACTCTGGGCCTGGGCATGCTGTCCCTGAGCTCTTTAGCTCAAGGTGAGTGCTCTACCACTTGAGCCACAGCACCACGTCCAGTTTTTCCTGGTGGTTTATTAGAGAACGGAGTTTTATGGACTTCTCTGCCTGGGCTGGCTTTGAACCAAAATCCTCAGATCTCAGCCTTCTGAGTAGCTAGGATTACAGGCATGAGCCACCGGTGCCTAGCTTATGAGACCATTCTTGATTATAGACAAAATCCTCTTTCATTGCCAAGAGGAGACATCAGAATGAGATACTATTTAGAAAGGCAATAAATGAAGGAAAAGGGCCCAGGACATTTAAATATAGGCTCAGGAATTCCCTTTTCAGGGTAACGTGAAGCACCAATGGTGGTGGTAAACCGTCTGGCCAAACATTAAATACATATATCACTTTTAAAAGGCAGAGGGTAACAGAACGAGGAGGCAGGGAATGAACACTACACTGAGGTCACTTGTCACAAAGGCCTCAGAGGAAGTAAAAGTACACAATTCCGTAAGTGGGGACCCCTCTACAGAGAAGAGAACTCCCCAAGACTCAATACCCACCTCGACCTCTCCTTGTCAAATCTACGTACTCTATTAAAAGCTCCAAACACTTCTGGCAAAACAAATCCTCAAGAGGATTTCCCAAGAAACTGTGAGGTTAAAACCAAAACTAACCATCTATTACAAAAGCTTGACCCAGTAAGGGTGTGGTAAGTTTCTTTGATGGATTATGATAGAAAATACTATCAAGTTTTGAGTTGGGTAATGAGTCTAAGCACAACTACACCCCTGTAGGATTCCCCCCTCCCTAAGCTTAAGTGTTTTACTCATGAAAATGAGTGAAGCACTTATTTCCCACAAATGCAGAGCACAAAAGAAACACACCTTTTGTTTTTTTAAAAACTTCAGCTTCCATGACTAAGGGAATCTGACCCAGCAGCTTTGGGGAATGCGCTTTCACAATTAGCTACAAAGACTTGTAGAAAGCAAAGGTGTGTTATTTTAAAAAAGAAAGAAAAAAGAAAAGAAAAAAAGAGTATTAATGGGTTAATCAAATACTATTGTCATCAAAACGCGAAGCAACTGGCACACATTTTCCAGTTTAAGTTGTAACAGCACAAAAGGTAGGTTTCTCTTCCTCCCTCCCTTCCTCCTTTCCTTTCTTGCACTCATTTCTTTTTTTTGTTGGTTGTAGGGCTCGAATTCTGGGCCTGACTGCTTCAGCTCAAGGTGAGTGCTCTACCACTTGAGCCACAGCACCACTTCTAATTTTCTGGTGGTTAATTGGAGATAGGGAGTCTCACAGACTTTCCTGCCCTGGCTGGGCAGGATCCTCAGATCTCAGCCTCCTAGTAGCTAGGCTGACAGGCATGAGGCCAGTGGCACCAAGCTCAAAAGGTAGGTTTCTTAAACTTATGAATGCTGACTTAACACCTGAGTATTGTTTCTTACGATTATAGTTAGTAAAGTCAACTTCTTACATACATACAGATGTACATACGTACTCTCAGCCCTCAGAGAAAATCTTGCCAGTGCAGTAGCGCAGAGTGAGATGGAGAGCAAGTGTAACTCTTCCTCTTGTGCCAGAGATTACAATTAGAAGAGACATATGCCACAGATCAGAATTTACGTAGCTGGAAAAGGAGAATGGGCTGGCTGGCTGAGGAAGGGCTAACAATGAGCGCCACTGGCACTGTCCTCTCGTTTGTATTTCTCTGAACTTCTTTCTGCAGAGGAAATGTGGCCAGCAAAGGCAAGTGTAGCAATGTCTGGCCTGGTCAGTGGGCCTTGACCTAGAATGAGGGCCAGGTCTAAAGTTATATTAGCTGGATGCCAGAAGACAAATCAGGGTTTTACTTCTCATACCACCCCTTGGGCTCTCCATTTGCTTCCTAAAGTTGACTTCAGCTCCTCAGAGCCATCCCCCCAAAGCATTGCCCCCGGACCCCCAGGCCTCTCAGGCCAGGGAAGGACCACATACAGCCCCCACTTTCTGAACCTCAAGGAACTCCCACTCCCTTCCTGCTGCTTAACCAGGGCTTCTCAGGGTTAGCATGAAGCTATTCCTTTGAACCGTTAAGTACAAATCCCTTTGAACTCCTGGTCTATAAAAAGAACTTTGATAAAGGTGACAAACAAAGCTTTCTCATGTGCACATATACTCATACATGACTTTTTAAGACTGAATCTCAAACACTGGCAAATAAGGCAAATGCCCAATGGAATTTTCCCCAATATTCATCCCCTCCTCTTTGGTATTCTTGGCAAGGAGGTCAAAGGAGTAGAAAGGAAGAATTTAACTAATTTTCCCCTCCAGCATTTTTGGCACGCCAAAGCTAGGCTTAGGTGTGTCCCCACTTAGCCCAATGTGTACACAAGAACACAGGAAAAATGTCTGAGCTCAGGAAGAATCTTTCCACCCTATACGTAACAATAATAGAAATATCTCCAATAGACTTCCACAGAGAAAATCTCCTGCTGCATTGAAAACATCAATACTGAAGATGCCGATCTTGTCTGTGGATGTCATGTATGGCTTAATTAAATGCCTTCAACCAGCCACCTTTTCTTCTAAGTATACACGGTCCCTTCCACAGCTTGACTGACAGTATGTCTGACCAGTCCTATTGAGGAACAGCCCCGGGATACACCTCTTCATACATCTACTCCAAGGAAAGCATGTAGACATTAATGGTGTGCTCATATTGCAAGCTCTTTTGCTCCTACAATGCCAACCAAGGACTTGAAGTGGAAGAGAAATGAGAGGCTGACCTTAATACCTGAAAGGGTGGTAGCAGGCTTCAGTCAAGGAATGACTTTTCTTTTAAGGTTCTTAAAGTATTATTAATAGCACAAACAAGGAAGAATGTAGCCCTCTGTTGCTGAGGCAAAGATAATATGAGTACTGTTCCACAACTGGGAACAGCAGCACAGATAAGCGCTTTGCTTATTGCAGTAACTCTGATCATGGAGTGATAATATGGTAGGAACCCCAAGAGCGGTGATAGTAAATTATGCTTTTCACATTATTACAAAAATGCTGAACCCCAAAAGAATGAGGAGACCTCTGGGACCAATGAGGCAAAGAGGGAAGGCTGTGATTCCCAGCATCACAACCTCAAAGGGAAATGCTGGGCGAGGGGGAACACACAGGAAGTGGCACTGAGGGTGGATTTGAAGGCAGGTGCTTCCTCTTGTGCCCTATAAATACCAGGAAGCTGTGAGCTGGGATCCTCTGGAGACCAGGTTCCAGGAGGCAGAGGAGAATAAAGGGGCAAGGGGCCTGGATTCTCTCAAAGGCTGAGTATTTTTAATAATAAGGATGAAAACAATACAGTAATTTTTATCCCTAGGAAAATGTGTTGTGTTCTAAGCTCTATTTTGGTATAAAACACATCTATGGAAAACACTAATGTAACTACTACCTAGTAAGTAGGGAGAAGACATAAGAATACATACACTACCCATAAATTTGAAAATTTCAGTTCCTTTAGGTCAAGTTTCATTTTGAATGTCAGAAAAATTAATCTAATTAATTAATCTCTTGTTTAAAAAAGTGAATACGGGGAGATTTCCTCCCCACCCCGAAACCTTTTTCAGACCCATTTTAGGCAGCCAGAGAATTTCAGCTTTTCGTAAGACAACAGTTGCCGCTCAAACCTCTGTGACACTTGTTCACAGGACAGAATTTCAGGGTACAAGCCTGCTGATCCACAGGCCTGCTGATGTTGTCACACAGAGAACTGCCGAGAAGGACAGCAGAGGGGAGCCACCAGCGTCCACAGGTACAACAGCACACACATCCAGCAGGAGGCCATCTTGACCCAGAAGATGGACCAGCTTCCACTGAAGAAGGTCTCAATGCTGGCACTCTCATAGCTGTGGGAAACAAGACACCCGGCTGTGGTCAGAGCAGGAGCAGAAGGTGGGAGCAGAAGGCTACCAAGTGCCTCCCCATCTCCAGCTCCTAATATCCTTCCTTCTCCTTTCTTTTCAGCAACTCAATGGAGATATAATTCATACTCTTTTCAAAAATACAACTTAATGACTTTTTAATATATTAATGGACTTGTGCAATCATCACAATCAATTTTAGAACACTCTCAGCTGCCCTGCCATTCCTACTACCTCCCATCACTTTGCATTTATTAACCTACTTCCTGTGTAGATCTGCCTTTTTGGCCATTGCATATGCATGCAATCATGTGGCCTCTTATGATTGTTTTTTCTACTCTGAATTGTTTCCAAGGCTCTTCCATGTTGTAGGAAGAGTATCTCTTAACTGAAATGCTTGGGATAAGAAGTAGTTTTTCTGACTTTAGAATATTTACATAGATGTTAAGAGCCAAGCAAGTCCAAAATCTGAAATGTTTCAAAATATTGTTTGACTGTCATGTCAAGATTTCAGAGCAGTTTAGACTTTTGAGTTAGGGACACGTACTCTGTATTCCTTCTTTTTTTTTGGGGGGGGGGGGGTAGGGGGTGGGGAGGTCGGTTGTGGGGCTTGAACTCTGGGCCTGAGCACTGTTCCTCAGCTCTTTAGCTCAAGGCTAGCGCTCTACCACTTGAGCTACAGCGCTACTTCCCGATTTCTGGTGGTTTATTGGGGATAAGAGTTTCACAGATTTTCTTGCCTGGGCTGGCTTTGAACCATGATCCTCAGATCTCAGTCTCCTGAGTAGCTAGGATTATAGCATGAGCCACTGGCGCCTGGCTTCTTTATTCCTTTTTATTGCTAATATTTTTCCATTCATCAGCAGAAGTACATTTTTGGCTGTTAAGAATTATGCTGCCAGGGGCTGGGAAGGTGGTTCAGTGGTAGAGCACTTGCCTTGCATGCTCGAGGCCCTGGGTTCGATTCCTCAGCACCACATAAGAAAAAAGCTGGAAGTGGCGCTGTGGCTCAAGTGGTAGAGTGCTAGCCTTGAGCTGAAGAGCTGAGGGACAGCGCCCAGGCCCAGAGTTCAGGCCCCATGACTGGACCCCCCAAAAAAAAAAATTATGCTGCCAGTCAGGCACTGGTGGCTCACATCTGTAATCCTAGCTACTCAGAGGCTGAGATCTGAGAATCACAGTTCAAAGCCAATCCAGGCAGGAAAGTCCGTGAAACTCTTATCTCCAATAAACCATCAGAAAACTGGAAGTGGCGCTGTGGCTCAAGTGGTAGAGCGCTACCCTTGAACTGAAGAGCTCAGGAACAGCGTCCAGGCCCAGAGTTCAAGCCCCACGACCCCACCCCACCCCCAAAAAATTATGCTGCCATAAGCATTTGTATACAATTTTTCTATGGACATATTTTTGTTTGCATCTTGGGTATGTACTTAGGAATGAAATTACTGAGACATATTGCAACCCTATGTTTAACTATTTACGAAACTGCCAGACTGTTTCCCAACCTGGCTGAATTTTATATTCCTACCGGCATAGTGAGAGTTCTAATTTCTGTACATTTTTTACTATCTGCTTTTATAGTTACAGCTTCCTCCATCCCTTCTTATGAGCCAAAACTGCCTAGGGATTTTCAAAGCATCATGAGAAAGCATTAAAACACATCCTCTCCTCTGTCAGGAAGATGTGTCTCCAGGTCGTCCTCACTGACACCCTGCAATCACTTTGGATCCTAGTCTGTCTCTTGGATGATAAACCCTGGGTGGCACATAGGAGCCACCTCCTGAATAAAAGCAATCCAATGCACAGAATTTATCCTAAATTATTAATCCAGCAATTGTGAAATAACTGAAACTTAGAATCTGTACAAAAGCGTGAACTTCCACAGAGGGATGAGGAATGAGGAAAGTTAGATTTACTAGAAATTTGAAAAATGGGGAGGGGGAAAGAGATATACAATATCTGAAGCAGAAACAAGGCATTGTTTCTCTTTCACAAAAAATAAAGGGATTTTTTTTTCTTCAGTTGCTACTATGTTTTTCAGACTGCCATATAGAGTTAAACTTTTCTTTCTTATTTTATTTTGTTCCTGGGTGGTTGTTTTATTTTGTTTCTGGGTGTTTTATTTTGTTCTGGGATTCAACCCAGGGGCTGAATCTTGAATTTTCACAGCTAAGAATATGCTCTACCACTGAACTATACTACCAGCAATCATCTGTTTTTTAAAGCTGCAATGAGCACCATCAATATCCAGGGTACAAAGGATGTCAATCCAGTGGTAAGAACTCTGAATTATTTGTTAAGAAGGCTGCATATATAGTAAGACCTGCAGAAGAGCTTAGCTGACTCTAGGAAGATGGGCTATTCCACGCTATTCTGGGGGCAGAGAGTAGAAGAACTATAGAGGCCAGCCAGAGGAAACAAGTTCACAAGATTCAATTTCAAGTAATAAAAACTGAGCATGGCGGTGAAAGCCTGTCATTCCATCTACACAGAAGTATAAAGTAAATGGGACGATCATGGTCCAAATTACTTTGGGCATATGTGTGAGACCCTATTTGAAAAACTAAAGCAAAAAGTGATGGGGACATGGCTCAAGTGGTAGAGCATCCCTAGCAAATCAAGGTCCTAAGTTCAAACCTCAGTACTGCAACAAGAGCAACTAAAAAAATCCTAACCAACCCTCCCCACCCAAAAAAAATAGCACATAACTTAATTCTTAATAATCAAATAGGCCACTTACTGGAACCAGTTGGTAACAGTCATCATTACATAGAGGGAAGCCAATAAGAACACAAAGTGGAAATAGGCATAGCTGTAGACAGTGCCTTTCTTCTCATCATAAATGACCCGTGGTCCTTCTTTCACATTCTGCTGCTCTTCCGTTTCTGTGAATCCAAGGGGAAGCAAAGTGCAATGAGTAAACACATGCACCGTTCCATTTTACAATGATACACTCACCCATTGCAGTTCAGGGGCTGCTGAGTAGACATTTGTAACCTCTATCTGTGTCCTGACCACAAGACTGCTATGACACACCTCGGGACTCCTAGACCAGATGAATTACCAAGAACATTTATTTTGGGAGAGCAGAAGAAAGCCCTTAAGACTATAAGCACATCAGAAGTTGGCAGAAGGTAGGAGTTCCCATAGAGTTCTCAAGGACCCGATATCTCTTCCAAGAAGAAAAGTTGAAGGCAAGGGCCCTCAAAATGAGCTATTGAAACAACTTGGTATTTTCTAGATCATTCCATTAAAAGTATATAGATTTTTTTCACTGTATAATTTAATTTCAATATGAATAGTGATTTTTCTGCCAGAAACCAACAAACCCAGCCACCCCTTAAAGAAGAATGTAAAAAGAATATAAAAAACAAGCCAGATTTAAATTCCCCTTCCAGGCAAGCTATTTAAGTGTCTGAATTGCAATTGCCTACAGTGAGAAATACCAGTCTACAGAGCCATGGCAAAGTCTAGAATGAAAGTACTCCACTTACCCTCTCCATCGGAACCAAAGCAAAAACAACACCGAGCTACCTGTGAGATCAAAGACAATTTAGTGAGATGCCTGTTTTACAGTTTCCTGTCACCCCACTAATAGGTAGTGCTTTCTTTTTTCTTTTTTTTTTTTTTGTTTGGTCGATCATGGGGCCTGAACACTGGGCCTGGCTGCTGTCCCTCAGCTCTTCAGCTTAAGGCTTCCAGCTTTTTTCTGCATATGTAGTACTGAGGAACTGAACCCAGGGCCTCATGCATGAAAGGCAAGCACTCTACCACTGAGCCACCTTCCCAGCCCCAAGTTTTTGGTTTTTTTATTGGAATAGAAAATGGTGAAATTGGAGCCCTAAACCATATAACTCATGTCCCCTTAAAAAGTTTGGCTAAGCATTTGTTTTTGTTCTGGTATGTTGAGTACTGGTGACAGGGAATACCATGGCAAGAGGATGTGCCACTCAAGAGCCCTTCAAAGGGACGGGGACTCACTCCAGCTACTGTGATTGCTGGGAGCACAGTCTCCAGATGTAGGCTCTTTTAGACTTGTTCAGCTACAGAGCTGCTCTAAGCTACAGCAAGCCCCTCTTGGGCATCCACCACCAAATAATGAAGAAGGCCCAGCCTTCAAGACTGGACACTCTTGAGAGATCACTATCCCTTGATATAACCCCTGGGATTAGTGAGGCTTTGTTCAGCCTGAACTGCCCTTTCTGTTCATCCTCTACCTGATTCTGTCCCCATCTTCCTCATTCTACTGGTATGTATCCTTCCTGGCACACTCTGCCTCAGTTTCTACTTCTGAAATTCAACCTAAAACATACAGTGGAGAGTACAAGGACCTGCTCTCCTCACACTTCCTTTTAGTGCACTGCTTACCAGGCTGTTTCCTTAAAACCTCTTCAATTTTTGAGCCTAGAATTACTATCCTGTTTGCAACTGAAGAAATTGAGATCTAATTGGTTAAAAGCTTGAAGTCCCAAAGTTAGCCAGTGACAGAGCTGGGACCCAAATGCAGGATGGAGACTCTAAGACCATGACTCATGGTGAGTGACATGTGGTCTCAGCAGGGAGATAGGGAGCAGTGCAGAGTTTGGAAGCACAAGGCCTGCACGTTTCCTATACAGTCAGGCTGCTGAACTGGCTGTGGACATGGCTGGATAGGATTGCTTGCCTCTGAGACATCTTCAGTGCCTTTTAAGTTTTATATCCTATCTTTTGCTTATTCAAAACAATAAACTTAATGAAAAGAAATGAAATTGCAAAAAACAACTACATTACGTAAAGACTGATAGTCTGGGAAGTGCTGGGTTCTTGCTACTTAATAGTAGAAGATATTTGAATTATCAAAAAAACAAAAACAAAAAACAAACAAACAAACAAAATGGAGCCAGGGCTGAGGATGTGGGATCTTGGGCCTTTGTTCCATTTGTACAGTTCAAGGCAAAGCCCTTATTTCCTTCCTGCACAGCAAGGAAACTTGATTGAATAGAGGAATCAGCCTTGACAACTTTTGGGTCATGTGATGTGGCCTACCACTCTGTGAGCCCAAGTGGGCTGAGGTCTTAGTTCTTTTAAAACTTGAATTATCACAAGAAAATATCAACTCCCTCTTTTAAATGTGTATCCTGTGAAATGTAAGAGCAGGAGAGCAAACCACTTCCTTAGAGGGAAACACTTCCCCTCCCAATGAGAACAATTTCCTCTCTTAAATCTAACCTAGAGACTAGCTGTTCTTTGAGCTTGAACTCTGTACACAACAGAGACATTGAAAGTATAATAGCCCACCCTCAGCAGGTGGCCATGTAGTCAGTGGTGAGAACAAGCGCCTGCCTTCTAGAGCCCATTCTCTTCAGTATACAAGCAGCAACCTATTCAAACCCATCCTTTAAGGGACTGAGTAAGCTGGTAAATGATGTTGGCAGAGTGACAAACCTTCATAATGGCCCACTATCTCTGGGTCAGGTTCAGGAAAGACCATCCCCAGACATCCAGCTGCAGAATAAAGACTGTCCTTTATCTGGACAGACACCAGGGTTCTTCCATCAGACAAAGACATTAGAGTAGAGCCAGTGGCTGGATGCCAGGCAAGGGCAACAGCAAGGACCAGAGAGAGCAACTGAGTCCCTGAGCAGCTGGTCAAGAACAGACTCTGGGCCACACCCTGGCAAAAGGAAGTGGCAAGTATAAATCACTTATCTTTTTCAGTTGTCTCCTCAGTGCAGTGAATATTAAAACAACTAAATATGCTTCCATGAGGATTAAATGAAACCACTTGTGTAAGGCTTAGAATACACGGTGCCTGGCACCTGGCTAGTGCTACACATATAGCCATCAGGAGATCTCTCAGACCTTGCCATTCTTGGGTTGATACTTTTTCTAACTTCCTTCACCTGAGTAAATCCTTCTGACTATGGTATATATCCATCAAGAACCCCAGAAAAAGACTTCTGTACAAGAAAGAAAATAAGATACCCTATCAACCCAGCAGCTGTGGACATTCAGGTAAATGGCTCACCAATGTGCTTCTTGTTCTCAATTCTTTACCCAATGACATATGTGCCTAATGGAATTGATCAGAGTTAAGGGGGTTGATGTATCTATTGCAGTCAGAAGCATCTGCATAGAACACACACAGTGCCTTCCTTTTTCTGCCTCTTATCCTTCAGAACTATTACAAAACCTCCTAGACATGCTGTATATGGAGGGTAAATCAAAAACTCTACCCATATTCTATTTCAGCCACAGAAAAGACCAAAGTGAAGCCTGACAAAGTTACCTGAACTCTGTTTGGTGGCGGACAGGCAACAGGATGCCAACAGAGGCCAACATTGTTGGAGGAAAGTCAAGAATTAGTTCATTCATTTTAATACCACAATGTATATGTGGAGCAATATTTCTTTTTCTATACATATTCTTTCTATACATATTTCTATACATATTCTATACATATTCACATATTCTTTCCCAAGCAAAAGAACAGGATCATGGAGTGCAGATTAATAAATAAAAACAAACACAAAAGGGCCTCCTCTGAGAAATGAGTTTTGTGTTGAAGCAGGACAGGAAAAGGAAAGCAACTTACTTCTAGCTCAGGAGCTGCATATCGCCCCTGCAGAGCATCAGAGCTCGATCTTGTTGTTGATGTCAAGCTAAGAAACAAACAAAAAGTCAGCAGGGCACAGTAACACTTTATGTCACCTGGAACAAAGGAGAAAACTGGCTGGCCATGTCCAGTGATAGGCTTACTGCACCTCTAGTCCCCATCTTTCAATGAAAACACATTACCCTCCTTATCCTCACCTGTGCATTTAACCAACCTCAGATAAAAAATATCTAAGAGTATGGGTGGATTCCTTACCAAAAAGGTGCAGATTCTTTTTCCTTGTCCTGTTTTCCCTAAACAATCTAGTAGAGCAGCCATTTACATAATACTAATATTGTGTCAGGTATATAAATAATCTGGAGATAATTTTTGAAATATGAGGAGGGCCAGTTCAATAGCTAGCATCTTTTTTTTTTTTTTTTTTTGTGGAATCATCTTATGCCAAGAGAAGTCTGCAATTAGAGAAAGATATGTCTTGGTCGTCTGTATTGATTTTCAGTATTGGCTTTTGTATAAACTCACTCAAAAGCCAGGATAACTTTCTGATTTCACTTTTATCTCTCCCTCCCTTTGGCCCTTCTCAGAGAGGATTAAAAAATAATGAAGGGGCTGGGAAGGTGGCTCAGTGGTAGCGTGCTTGCCTTTCATGCATAAGACCCTTGCTTCAATTCTTCAGCACCACATAAGTAGAAAAAGCCGTAAATGGTGCTATGGCTCAAGTGGTAGAGCACTAGCCTTGAGCTGAAGAGCGAAGGGACAGTGCCCAGGCCCAGAGTTCAGGCTCCATCACTGACAAAAAAAAAAAAAAAAAAATCCCAGTGCAGGCAGCTAAAGCCTCCTACACTGGGCTACACAGTAAGACTTCAGGCTACACAGTAACACTCCACATGAAAGCAAAGGTCTTAATCATTTCTGTGTTAGTCAGAAGATGGCAGAATAAAGTTTTCCATTTAGAAACTTAACAGAGTAGCAGATATTAAAAGTTTCTTCCCACCAATTTCCCCACCATAAAAAAGAAAAGGTGCTGGTGGTTCATGCTTGTAATCCTAGCTACTCAGGAGGCTGAGAAATGAGGATCGAAGTTCAAAGCCAGCACAGGCAGGAATGCCTGTGAGACTCTTATCTACAATTAAGCACTCCAAAACTGGAAGTGGCTCAAGTGGTAGAGCGCTAGCCTTGAGCTGAAGAGCTCAGGGACAGTATCCAGGCCGAGTTCAAGACCCATGACAGACAAAAAAGAAAATGTTATAAAATTTGGCTTGCAGGATTAAAAAAAATATTTTCCATAAAATAAAAATCAAGAAGACATTTTTTTTCTTTCTTTTTTGTTGGTTATGGAGCTCTGGGCCTAGGCGCTATCCCTCAGCATTTCAGCTCAAGGTTGTGCTCTACCACTTGAGCCACAGCACCACTTCCGGCTTTCTGTGTTTATATGGTATTGAAGAAACAAACCCAGGGCCTCAGGCATGCGAGGCAAGCTCTCTACCACTGAGCCCCATTCCCAGCCCCTCAGGAAGACATTTTAAACAAACAAAAAGTAACAATATTCCAGCTAACTCTACAGACTGATTTAATATTTAATAAAGATCTCTTTGTGTTCTAGACCCTATCTGAGTGCTGGGGACTCACTTGCAGTCTCAAAGCTACTTGACAAAAAGAGCTATGAGCATTATTGCTAATCTGCTAGTGGACAGGCAAGAATTAGGAGTCAAGTCATTTCCACAGATAAGCCTCATAAGGTAGCCTGGCCTTCTTTGCCCAGCCTCATCCTCTTTCCCAATGACAGAAGAGATAAATAAGCTGCACAGAAACAAAACAAAACAAAAGGCTTGTTTGCAAAGGGATCTCGTGGGACCCATGCACTGTTTTGCAGCTTCCTGAAATCCAACAAGCATCACTTTCACATCTGTTTTGAGCAGATGGATGCTAGTCAGGGCTCACTTCAGTCCTCCTTCCTGACTGTGAACCTGGTCCAAGAGAGGATGGGCTGTGCAAGGAATGCATTTATGAAGGCCTATATTTTGTGCAGATGAATCATATTTCATTGTAGTATAAAGTTTCCAATTGGGGAGGATGTAACTTCTAATTTCAGGATAAGATAAGCATCTGAAATTTTCATATGGAAAAATATGAATATTCTTTCAAAGCATTACAATAAATATTCTATTTGATATTTTTTTTTTGGAATAAGACATAGTTGTGGCAGTGCTAGGGCTTGAACTGAAGGCCTAGATGCTTTCTCTGCTAAAGGCTGGTATTCTATCACTTGAGCCATATTTCCACTTCTGATTTTATTTTTTTTTTTGGGGGGGGGAGTGGGGGAAGAAGGGTGTGTGTGTAGTAAATTTGAGATAAGAGTCTCATGGACTTTCCTGCCCAGACTAGCTGTGTAACAAGATCCTCAGATCTCAGTTTCCTGAGTTAGTTAGAATTAGAGGTTTGAACTGAATCTAGCATTTTTGCCACTGCATTTCTACCATAAGAATACATTAAAATGGGGAAAGTTTTATTTTTATTCTAATAACATTATATCCAGTTCAGCATTAGTGGCATGTGACCTCACCTTTATTCAGTCATGGCATTTCCCTATAAAACACTCTTCTTGGTAGCATATCAAGAAAATCCTAGCCAGGCATTGGAGGGGCGGGGGAGGGAAGGAATGAGGAGGGAGGGTGGGCAGGCATGAGGGAATGAGAAGTGAATCACACCTAGTTTGAAAGCTTTTAGGCCAAAAAGAAAATAATCTTATTGTTGGCCTGCAGGCTATGACCAAGATCCACCTGCAGGCTATGACCAAGATCCACCTGGCTGACCCTGCACAAATAGCTATAAAACAATTCCCAGGTTATCTTAAAGGTCTCTTATAGGGCTAAAGCATATGTAATTCTAGCCAATACTTTCTGCAGGGGAGCAGGAGATCACTAGCATTTAGTTGAGGCTTCATCTAATATCTAATATACAATATCTAATGTACCACAGCCAAGTACTTACTCTGTCTGGGCTCCACCCACCAAAGCCTCAGTGTCTTATTACCTGGAGACATTCCTTAAAACATGCTCCCCTCTTTCTCACTCCTCCAGAAACCACTGGGGTACTAAACCTCATCTATAGTGCAGAGAGAGGCTCCTCAGCCCTTCAGCTTCAGGTAATTCTAGAGCTGGTCAAAGTCTTCTGTGTCACAAAAACCTCAAAGAACACATCCAGACTTTTCTAATGGAGATCACAGATCCTGCCCTTCTTGACTAACTTACAGGGTAGGTCCTGGACACATCCCATGACCTTCCAGATTTTGCATGATGAAGTTCTATCATGTTCACATGGCACTACAGCCTGGATTCCTGCATGAGCTGGAGAAGTCATCTCACACTTGTGACAGTCGTGAAGATATTTCACTAGCAGGTTAGTCAGTGATAAGATTCCTGAAATAAAGCCACAATCTACCATACTTCCTTTCTTCTCTTTCTTTCTTTTCTCCTCCCCCCTCTCTCCTCCCCTCCCCCTTTCCTTCCTTCCTTTTTCCCTTCCCCATCCTCCTTACTTCTGGGGATTAAACTCAAGGACTCAACTTTACTAGGCAAGTGCTCTGCCTTCTAAACCACAATTCCAATCCTTTTTATTTTAGTTTTACAGCTAGGGCCTTGCACTAACTTTGCCTAGATTGGCCTAAAAGCTGAGAACCTCTTACCTCCACCTACTAACTTGCCTGAATTATAGGCATATACCATAACACCCAGACCGCCTTCCTTTTTTCTTGAACAGAAGAAATAGCAGGCCCAGAACATACCAAAAGAATAAATATCCCTCCTCAATTTGTTAGTTTTCTTAGTTTAAGCCAACTGTCTCTTGTGCTTATCGTCCTGTTAAACAAGGGCATCACTGGAAGCCAAGTGCGTGCGTGCGTGCGTGCGTGTAGATTTGGAGGAGTCTCCAATATGTCTCTTCATATACTCCAGCAAAAAAGATTCAAGAGAGGATTTTCTGAAACTGGAGTAGAAAGCTACAGAAACTATAGATTGTATGTACAAAAACAAGTGGTCTTGATCAACTCTAGGATCCTGTCCAGGCTCATGGCTTGAGCTTGAAGCCAAAAGAGTGACAAATTCAATCAAATCCAGAGACCAAGGAGAAAGTTAAGAAAAATTAGTAGAGGCTGGTGCTTGTCACAGCAAGGATGCAGGACTAGAAGGTTTGGGAAGGGACCTACAGAAAGAACAATCAGGAAACCCTGACAAGGTGAATGTCACCAAGGCCAAGGTGAGAGGTTACCTGAGGCCTGAGCTGTGGCTCTCCCACAGCAGAACTCCAGCCCAGGAAGGGGCTCTTATGAAAAGTTGCTTATGGGCAGAAAGCCAGAAAGTAAGTTCTGGCTGAACAGTTCTTTCAGGTGAGACAGTGCAGAGTAAAATATATTCTCAGTGAAGAGTCCAATAGCAAGCCCCTAAACAGTTTAGCTGTGTGGGTATGGCAGGAAACCTCCAGAGAGTTGAGAGGCACTCAGGGGCTGAGCCTTCTATAACCTTACAGAAAGTGACACTTACCTCTCTACCCCAAACCATCTGTGCCATGCAGTAAACACTGGTGATCTCTCATTTTTCTTAAGCCAGGGAGAAAAACACAAACTCTAGGAAGTCAAGACTTGAAAAGCCCCTCATTGAGCTAAGCATTTCCTTTCATCAGTGCCTCACTATGTCTGAACTCAGTTCCCTGTGATCTTGAAGCTAGTTTGTTTATAACATTCTTGAAGCTGACTTCTTGTGGGGCTCCAGTGGGTAATGATAGCAAACATTAATCATCAGGCTTCTACATGGAACTTCACTAACTCCTGCAGGGAATTCAACTGCCCATCCTCTCCATAGTGTATAAATTCCTGAGTGTTACAGAAATACACCACAGAACTGGCTGGTTACTCTGCATCTATACTTTGGGGGAGTGCCTTTCTCACAACTCCTTATTCCACGGGCCAGTACAGTCTTGCAGCTAAATTACCAGCATTCAAAAATAATGCTGATTGTTTGGCAGGTAGACAGATTTTTTTAAATAGCAGCTGTCAGCTTAGAAAACTGACATCTTTTGGGCATTATCACATTAGCCTTTGCCACCCTTCACTACGATGCCTCAATTCTGAAACCACAACAATTTATTTATCATCTTTCATACAAAAGGTGATTATTTTTCCCTTAGTACTGGGGATTGAACCCAGGGCTCTGCACCTGCTGGGCAGAGAGGGAGAAGAGAAATGGAAATATGGTGGAAGGGGTGAATCTGTTCAAAGTACACAGTGTGTATATATAAAATATCACAATGAGACTGCCTCATATTACAAGTGTATGCTGATTCAAAAATCAAATAAATTGGGCTGGGAAAGTGGCTCAGCGGTAGAGCGCTTGCCTTGCATGCCTGGGTTCGATTCCTCAGCACCACATAAGCAAAAAAGAAAAAAGCTGAAAGTGGCGCTGTGGCTCAAGTGGTAGAGCGCTAGCCTTGAGCTGAAGAGCTGAGGGACAGCACCCAGGCCCAGAGTTCAGGCCCCACGACCGGACTAAGGCTGTGGAGTGTAAGAAGAAAGTGTCAATGTGCTTGAAAAGACACTATTTATATAAGCTGTCACCCTCAGGATTGTTTGGTTTCGGCAAAAGAAAGATTATAATGTGCCCAGGACAACTTGAATTTCTTACATACTGTAACAAACACAACACAAAACACACAAAGGGAAAAAAATCTATCAGTGAAAAGGTTACTGTCAAAAGGAGGCTTGATTACCAGTGAAACACCTACCAGAATTAGTAGCTAACCATTTTGATCCTTGCCTTTTCTCTTTCCAGGAATCACTGAAATGTTCCAAAAGTACAGTAGCCCCCACCATACGCATCTGAAAACACAGTCTACTTGTATATATCTCACTGAGAAGACCTGCCTCACCCCTTTGCCGGCACTGTGGGGTTCAGCACAGAAAAAGTGGGACATTTCCTTTCTTGGACTGTGCCAGAATAACTTTTTGTGCAGCACTCTATCCTCTTCCCACCATCAACAGAACAAATGCTATTTATTTTGGGTGAGGAAGTTGCCAGAAGATTCTGGCACATACTATCTCTTCCTCACTTTGTGTTCCCTTGCTCTTCAAGAATGCTGCAGCCACTAATATTCAACTGTTTTTTAAGATCATTAGGCAACAGTGCTCCAATGTAGCATGTTTTTATTTTATTTGCCCAATCAACATTCAAGTAAGGTAAATGGAGCGCGGATACATAGAGTTCATGCAGTAGTACCGGCCTGTTACTTCTGTTTATTTTTCTCCTTCCCTGTTTGGCTGCCATATGGCAGTTGAAACTTACTTAAATTCTTTCCCTCTAATTTTACTTAAATTCTTTCCCTCTAATTTCCCTCTGCAAATTGGCTTCAAGAAGCGCTGAAGACTTACCAGGAATATAAGATACATGCAATCAGCAGGAAAGTACCTAGCCCAGTCACCAAGTTTTCATCTCTATACAGGTCTTGACCAAAGTCAGGCACACAGATGGTAACATTCTTTCCATGTTCATCTAGAACTTATAAAGAAAATAACCACAATCAAATTTTGAAAGGACTAATGTAGTTCATAGCAGTGTTCATCTTGAAAAGATTCAGTAAACTGTACTGTGACCCCTTCGAATGCTGAACCCTTACTATTAGAAAAATCTACTCTACAGCACCAATCTACTCAGGCTAGATTTCTGCTGTTTCAAAGTACCATTCATTCACATCAGAATACAAGTGGAACAAGATCCCCAAATTCCAGTATAGTTTTCAAGTTCCGAGAGTCAACAGTCTTGTTCTTTTTCAGCACAATTTGAATTAGTGGTTAAAAACAAACAACAACAACCCCCTCCCCGAAAAGACAAAAAAAAAAAAAAAACCCTAAAGTTGGATTGATATTTCACTGGATTAAGCAGCATCTGAAAAGAGGCATTCAGTGGTGGTCCCCTGATCCACAGGTGCACTGCCATCAGTCAAGACCAATTCTGTAGCAGGGCAGCACCGTCCCACCCAGAGCCTCTAACCCAGAGGGGTAATTATACAAATAACACAGCAGTCAGAGCCTCTTTTAGTCTGTAATGTGGTAACCTCCTTAGGTGGTATGAATTTTAGAAAATAGGAGGCTACATATAAGTATTTCTGTAATATTACCATCAGTGGTAATTTACATTTTGTCTAACACCATGTCTTCAATTTTGATGATACAACCTAGGTCTAATTGCCAACTTGACCCCAAAATAAGGAACATAAACATAAAACAGAACAGTCTAGCAACCATTCTGCAAACATTCACATTCTGTTTGAAGTCAGACTAAAATTAACAGTATTCTCAGTGGAAATAGTAACTAAGATGCTGTGGTTTAAAAAAAAAAAAAAATCACCAGGCGCCAGTGGCTCAATCCTGTAATCCTAAATCCTAACTGCTCAGGAGACTGAGATCTAGGATTGTGGTTAGGAGCCAGCCCAGGCAGGAAAGTCTGTAGGACTCTTACCTCCAATAAACTAATCAGAAAAAGCTGGAAGTGGGACTGTGGCTCAAGTAGAGTGGTACCCTTGAGCATCAAGAGGCTCAGGGACAGCACTCAGGTCCAGAGTTCAAGTCCTAGGACTGGCAAAAACAAAACAAAACAACAGCGACAAAAAACTATTCTCAGACTAATGAAAAACAGTTTTAGAAAAGAAACAAAACACAAGTAGTACCCCTGGAAATTAAAAGTGTTTATTTTTAAGTGACACTTGCTATTTTAAAAAAATACTGTAAGCTTAAACTCTATTAAGAACAGAGATTATTACATAAACAACCATAAGAGAAAACCTTACAGTTGGCGGGAGCACAGCTCAAGTGGTAGAGCACCTGCCTAGCAAGCTCAAGGCTGAATTCATACATCAGTAGTGACAAAAAGGCGGGAGGAGGCATAAAGAAACTAGATTTAAATAAACTTACAGAATCATAGTCAAGATGGAGATTTTCATTTAAAAAAAAATCCCAAATAGACTATACTTATCATAAGATCTCCAGTGATCCATTTCTAGTAAAATACCTTAGGAATTCTTTCCAAATAATCATGGCAACAATTCTGCAATAGTAGCAGCTATGTGTACACAGCATCTACTCTGTGCCAGGCACTGTCCTAAATTTGATTGATAAACATAGCTAGAAAAACATTTTCACTGAATTCTTAAAACCACTCTCTAAACCCAGGCTATAAACCCAGGCAGTCTGACTCCAAAGGTCACATTCCAAGCCTATGCTCTGTTGTCTCTGTAAATGAATGTCATTTAAGATGAGCAATATAAGATAGCCCACTAGCTGGGAGAGGATCTAATTCAAGCCCAACCTCCCTTATGTTCTTTCCATTCCTTTTATTACATCCAGAGAAATAACCTTCTGAAGGAAGGAAAATAACCAACTTAAAAAAGAAGCAAAAAACAAACAAACAAAAAACACTTTTCCTTTTTTTTGGCTGGTCCTGGGGCTTGAACTCAGGGCCTGGGCACTATTCCTGAGCTTTTTTTGCTTAAGGCCAGCGCTCTATTACTTGAGCCACAGCACCACTTCTGCCTTTTTCTGTTTATGTGGTACTGAGGAATCGATCCAGGGCTTTCTGCTAGGGGTAAGCCACATTCCCACCCCCCAAGCCAACCCCCCCCCCAAAAAAAAACTTTTTCATAACATTTTTTTTTTCATGAAAAAAATCTAGACCTCCTTTTCTTGGGGGAGGGCGGGGGGAGTTGGTCATGGGGCCTGAACCCTGGGCCTGTCCCTCAGCTCTTCAGCTCAAGGCTAGCGCTGTACCACTTGAGCCACAGTGCCACTTCCAGCTTTTTCTGCTTATGTGGTGCTGAGGAATCAAACCCAGGGCCTCATGCATGCAAGGCAAACGCTCTACCACTGAGCCACCTTCCCAGCCCTCTTCATTCATTTTTGATGTATTAATCTGTGATATTCCAACAACACATTCCTCCATAAATAAAAAAAAAATCACTCTACCACTTATGACCTTCTTCCTGAGGTTCACTTACCTACTTCTGCAGGTTTGCTGGACAGAGCTGAGAAAGTGAGGTATGTGACATAGCAGCTTATAAGCCCGGACTGCAGCAGCCCAGAGTGTGGCTGCCCTGGGAAATAAGACAAATGGAAGACAATTTTACATTTCAGTGGTAAGAGGCACAAGCCTCAAAAACAGAGATTTGACTCTTTCCACCAGAATAAAACTCCTTAGTCTGAACACCCACCTTTAGTAGAGAAAAGGGCTGCCAAGTGAATTTTTCAAACAAAGCTAAACTTTAGGAGACGGATAAACACTGACCTAGATAATACTATTGTGGTAACACCAAATTCTTTGAAGTTCTCCACCGCCTTATCAAAACAATAGGTATACTTAAACACAATGCTCAGTCTCAGACGTACATGCAAGAGCTATTAAAAAATAACAAAAGCAAAAAAGAGCAGGAGGCATGGCTTACATGGTAGAGCAGCTGCCCAACAAGGGTAAGACTAGAATTTAAACCCCAGTACCATTAACAAAAAAATGAAGAAGAAGGAAAAAACACCTTTCTTATCTGTAAATGGACAAACCATTCAAGCATCCTGTGTAAGTAACAGAGCTGGTCCAGCCTAAAGCCTTGGGCTTGTTATTAATTGTGAGAAGAGCTTTAAAGTGACAACATTTAAATTAAGCTTAGTGCTTAGATCATGTAGAGTAATTAAAGAATTTGGTGACAAAGATGGAATTTTTAATCACCTGTTGCCATGAAAGGATTCAGTCTTTCATAATGATTCAATTTGTTTTAAAATTAGTTTTAAGTTATAACTATCATTAAGGTATAGGAACAGACCAATGTTACTCTTTGGCATGGGAATGAGATTTACTTCCTTAGCAACTAATGTTATTAAATACTTCCAAACATTATCTAATGTTATTAAATACTTCAAAACATTATACCTGTTCTTAAAAAGTAGAATTTAACCCAAGGGAGATTTTTAACTAAATGCCTATAACTTAAGAAAAAAAAAAGTTTTTGGCTTGAACTCAGGGCTTTCCTCATACTCTGGCTTGGTTTTTTGAATACTTCTCTACAACCTAAGCCATGCCTCCACTTTCCACTCTTTGCTGGTTAGTTAGAGATAAGAGTCTCCTGGATTTGCCTGCTTGGGCTGGCTTTGAACCAAGATTCTCAAAACTTAGCCTCCTGTGGTGCTTAGCTGTTTCAGGAAATTCTTAAATGACCAACTTAGAAGACTGGACAAATAATCATCTCAGTTTCAGTAATGGAAAATTAATTTGCTATTTATTATCTTTTGGGGGGATTAGAGGGTAGAGCTAGTCTTAGGGCTTGAACTCAGGGCTTGGGTGCTATCCCTAAGCTTTAGTGTTAAAGGCTTCCACTCTCTACTATTTTAAGCCACAGCTCCACTTCTGACCTTCTGGTAGTTAATTGGAGAGGAGTCTCATATGCTTTCCTGCCCAGGCTGGCTTTGAACCCTGATCCTCAGATCTCAGCCTCCTGAGTAGCTAGGATTACAGGCTTGAGCCACTGCTCCCCAATTATACCCCATCATTTTAAACCACTAATTTTAGAAGGTTTTCAAAGGGGCTATATATTTGTTGTCTTTCTACCTAGACATCTGAATTGTAGAGCACATTAGTGTTCTACCGAATACATGTTTCTTATAAGAAACATCAGACCAGAGACAAAGGCCCAAATACATACAGGCTCCAAGAGAGCACTGGCTCACAAATCAGAAGTCATTTATACATGACAATTCACACTGCCATTTTCTGAAGCACTTTCATTCCCTATTGTCCTTCCCTTTCTGGCTTTGAAAAACATGAGCAAGGTCATGTTCACCAGCTTCCCTGCAGAATAACCTGGATCTGATGAAAGTTAGCTCATGAGGTGAGAAGCCACCAGGTTAAAATTTCCTGTTTCCTGACTCTTAGACCATGCTGTCCTTGCTTTCTAGTTCACCCTTAAATAAAAAACGGTCCTAGAAATACCTTCTTCTATTGTCCTATCATCCAAGTTTTACCCTGAGATCACAGGCAAAACTCATAAACATTTGCACAACATAGACTTAAGTTAATTTCACCACATTTCACTGTCTACATCCTTTGTCTTGGCTTCATTAACTCTGGTCTTTCTATCTATGAGGCACACTTGGAATATAAAAAGAGATGGGAGTTTTAACTTTCCTAGGTGGGCCCACCCATAGGAGGCTAAAAAATGACTCAAAATTCCGAACAACCATTGGGTTTCACATTTACAACAACATTAAGAATAGAAGAATAAAAAAGCCTGCTTACGATTCTGGACACAAGGTGAGATGGCTACCATTGAAATGAGTAGGCACAGGCCTCCATGCACTCCCAGGAGAATTTTGTTGTCCATGCAACCATCTTTCTGGGTATAAAATACTGCCATCAAAATCAAACCTCCGGTGGCAACAGAGTACATGATGAGTGTCACCAGGGACAGGGAGGCGTACCACAGCTTGTTAGTGGCAGTGCCTGCAGTCCTGTTTCTCCACAAGCAGATGAGACAGAGGAAACAGAAGACAAGTCAGTGAAGACTCCATTTTTAACCATATTTCAATCCTTCAGGCATAGACTGATGCTATGAGGTCACCCACTACCCAGAAGACAATTTTAGCAATGATTATTCATGTTCCACTAGATCGAAACAGTTCTCATAAATATGTTTCTTGGCTCAGGCCTAGAATCTTTTCTAAACACTAGAAGAATTTCCTTTGACTCAAGTATGCTCATCAACTAAAATAAATACCCATGGGCTTTACCCTAGCTTCTCTATTCTGAATGTGAAACCCTGCAATAGGTATTGGCAGCATTATGGTATGAAGTCAAGGTGGCTCTTCTCTGGAGTTCCATTCTCTCTGAGGACAGAGCCTGGAGGTGCTACAGTCTCACTCCGAGTGCTGCCAATGGACTACCTTCTTTTTGTAGAAAAGCAAATAACTTGATTCAGAGCAAGTTTTCCCTCCTTGTACTGAAAGGGGGATCTGCAGTAGTGTTGCTTCTAAGTAATATGAAGAAATAGTGAAGAAGAAATGATACATACACACACCAAAAAGAAAGTGAAAAGGCCAGGTTCCAGTGGCTCACACCTATCAAGAAGCTTAGATCTGAGGATCATAATTCAAAGCCGGACCAGGCAGAAAAGTCCACGAGACTCACCTCCAATAACCAGTAAGAAGCTGAAAGTAGAGATGTGGCTCAAATATTAGAGCAAAAAAGCCAAACAAAATCTTGAAACCCTGAGTTCAAGCCCTAGTACTGGCACAAAAAACAAAACAATCCCCAAGACTCAAAACAAGACCAAAAACAAAGAAACAAACACCAAAACAGTGAATAAATCATGCAAAGAAAAATTATATTGATTTATGATGAATAAACAGAAGAGAGCAATGTACTTTTTAGTTTCTATAAATATTAATAAGGGAATGAGCAAGATACATAGTGGTTGAAATCTATGGAAATTGCTCAGAACAAAGAGTGTTTATAAATACTAAATGAAGAAGACAGAACAAAAGAATGGACTGAATCATTGTCATCTGCCTCATGATTCAATTGCTCTCTGTAACGACATTCTTCCAAATCTTCAGAGAAAGCAACTTGTTTAATGTTTTCACAAAACTGGAAAGCATTCAAGCAACCCAACTGAAATGTTTTAATGATGGAAAAGTTACTGCTGCCAGAGACAAAGGAAAACAGGGAGGAAAGGCCAAAATGATAATGACCATCATATTCCTGAAACCAAGCCAGGCACATCAATGACCACATAATTATCTAATGTAAAAGGAACACAAAGGAAATGAGAGAAAAATGAAACCCAAAAAGAGTGAGACAAGAGGATCTAAGAGCCCAATAACAACAGATGACAAGGATACAGAGTGGATTATACATTAAAAGGTGGACATTGCTGGCTAGTGGGGAAGAGGGGGTCCATCCTACTTTTTCTCATTTTTTCCGTTACATTATTAGTCCACAAAGGACTAACTTTGACATTTATATTGTCAAAGTTAAATTTTTGACCCTAACCTCTTCCTTGAACTAGAGGGTCATATTTCTCAATGACTCTACTTGGAGGTCTTACTGTATCCAAAGCTTAGCTGCAGGCTGACTTCTCTATGCTCACACCTCTCTCCCAACCTCAGAGAACACTTCTACTCTTGCCGTTATTAGCAGAAAGACATGGAAACAAAAACAAAACAGAAAAAAACAAGAGCTGCAGTTGCTCTGTAGTTTCCCCTCCCCTCTGTACTTTCTCTCTACTTGATTCACCTTTGGATTATACCAGGATGTAACCACTGCTGCTAGCTAGGTCCAAACCACTCCTCTTTGAGTTGATCACCTCAAACTGGCCTCCTTACTTGTACCTGTGGCTCACTTTTATCTATCCTTAACTTTAAAATAGATAATCTATTATATTTTTATTCTCCTTCAATACCTTTATGTTCCCCAAATATCTCACTAAAAAAAAAAAAAAAACAAAGATTTAAGGAATGGACATGTCTCTCAGAGGTACAGTACTTGGTCATTATTGCAAGGTCTTGGATTCTATCCTGAACACACATAAAAATAAGTAAATGAGAATAAAAACCAAAGCCTTTACATTGGTTCAGAGATACCTCTAATGTCATCTTCTCCACTCTTCCTATACCATGAAGCCTTAGTCACAAATACCCCTTTGCTCCTTAAATGAGCTCAGTAAGTTTAATGCCAGCTTGAAGTGTTCTTTTGAGGAGTCCTGCTTGAAGCTCTCTTCTGAAAGAGGGAACCAGCTCCCCTGAACTCTCTTAGTCTTTAGTTTTCACAGAAGAGCCTACTGCGTATTTGCTTTATTCCATGTTGAGTATCTCTTTCCCACCAGGAGAATGTCCTGCTCGACAGTGCAGGCCATGGTCATGGGCTGTGCCACCAGAAAATGACAAGTGCTCATTGAATACTAAGGCCAAGATTGTCATCTGTTAAAAAATAACTTTAGGCAACAACATTAACAGTGGCTGCTGCTCCCATGTTTCAATATTTACTCTCTGGATGGAATTTTATTTTTGGAAACAGACCAAATAATACTATGACTGATTTATCTTTATTGTTTCCATGTCTATCACATTGGCATATGTATTCCAGAATGCTGACTGACTAAATGCTAAGTGAAATACAATGGAAAAGAGAAAGGCACAGACAACAGGGCAGAGGCTATGGACCCAGGAACAATAGGTACCAGGCTAGGAATGTTCTCTAAGCTCAAGGTTAGGGTTAGTATCAGAATTAAACTAAACCCAACAAAGTGAATTTAAAATCTGGTATGTTCTGAAAGTGAGATTCTATTCAAAACACCTGAACATACTAGTTTTGTTGTTATTTTAGTTTTTATATTGACAATTCAACTCGAAAAATTTGACTTAGAAAACCAAAAATCAACACATTTTTAAAAAACAAAACCATCTAGCCTAAATCAACCACATCATTCTACAAAATGATTGAGGTAAAAGAGGCCAAGGCCAATAGGTCCCAAAGTCAAATGGCAAGAGGAGAAGTGGCATCAGAATCTACCCTGTCCTGGATTCCAGGGCCAATGGCATCTATATCCTACCACTTTGGGGATCTTCTCTTCCATATATCACAGAAAGAAAGGGAAGTAAAGAAGGGAGGGAGGGAGGGAGGGAAGAGAGGCAAGAGAGAGAGAGAAGAGAGAGAAGAGGGAGAAGGGGAAGGGGAAGGGGAAGGGGAAGAGGAAGGGAGGAAGGAAAACTTAGAAAAAGTATCATCAGCAAGTTTTTCAAAACAATGAACTTATTTTCTAGATTAGCCCTATAAGCAAAAAACAAAACAAAACAAAACAAAAATATAGCAAAGAGGCAGGCACTGGTGGCTCATGCCTGTAATACTAGCTGATATCTATAGGTCACAGTTAGAATCCAGCCTAAGCAGAAAAGTCTGAGATGCTTATCTCCAATTAACCACTAAAAAGCCAGAAATGGCAAAATGGTTCAAATGGTGGAGCACTAGTCTTGAGCAAAAAAACTAAGGGACAATGCCAAGGTCCTGAGTTTAAGTAGGTGAGTAAATAAATAAGTAGACTAAAGTTGAAAAGGCTTCAAAGAAAATGACAATATTATGAATGTCATAGCTAATTCCTAATTTTATGCAGACCAACTAACTATACATAGGTTGATAAAAAAGGGTTTTGTAGAGTTTTCGGTCTTAAAGTCTGAACAATCACAACATTATTTGTTGCAAAGTTCAGAAGCCATTCTGAGTGGTTTTTAAAGCAACCAAATTCTTCCAAAATACCTTTTAAAACTAGGCACTGATACTTTGCTCCAGAAATTGGCTTCAAAATTAATCAAAGCATTACAGTCAGAGTACAGATCCTGCTATTTAATGGGTAAATCAGGAACTCAGTATCTAAGGTGTTAATATTTTACCATGAAGTTGACTACTTGAAGTATATCTGTGAAAATTTTAGGATGACATACTTATTTTGTCTAATACAAAACACACAGTGAAACTTCATACATTAAGAAATACTGAGGCCCAGCACATTGGTTCATGGTTGTAATCCCAACTACTTGGGATGCTAAGGATTTTGGTTCAGGGTCACCATAAGCAAAACGTTCATGAGACCTTATGCTATTCAATAAAAAGCTAAGTATGGTGGTGCTCATTTGTCATCCTAGCTCTGGGTGAAGTATAAATAGAAGAATTATAGTCCAGACCATCTCAGGTATAAAATTTAAGATCTGATGGGGAGGGGGGGTAGTAAAAACAGCTGGAGGTAGGGTTCCAGTGATAGAATAGAATACTCAGAACACCTTGGCACAAGGCCCTGAGTTCAAACCCCAGAACCAACAAATAAACAAAAGAAAAGGCTTATTTTGTACCAGATTAATTATTTTAAAAGCATAGAAACTAAGACAGCAATTCAGTGCTTTGTCCAGAGTCAACTTAAGACTTGGATCTCCAAGGGCTAGAAGTTGGTCTGGTTGTCATTTCATCAATGCAGTTTAGCAAGGAAAAAGTAGCTATTAATAGTTGGGCATTTCCTACTCAGCCTGGGATGGGAATTCTATTTTCAAGACATTTAGAAAAAGTCAAACATTTTAAAAGACAAGATTGGCTTTCTAAGGCAGAACAACACATCTTCCTAATAAAGAACATTTCCCTTCTTGGGAAGTTACAAGAAACAAAATTTATAAAAAGTACTGTATCTCATGTTGTTTGTAGAAGATAAGTCCTCAGCTACAAAATATTTTTAGGTTTTTTTTTGTTGTTGTTTGCTTGGTTTTTTTGTTTTTTTTTTTTTTTGTTTTTTTGTTTTTTGCTTTTTAATCTCCTGAGGGGTTGGGAGCCTACATGTAACCTAACCAAGTTCAAGCTACCCCAAAAACCAGAGACAGGACTGGCCGGGACCAGCAATGGTTTATAACATTGGCTGAGGCAAAGGCGAAATTAGAGAGCTCAGGGGAAAAGAATATCAAGAAGTGGAAAGAAAGTAAATGCAGTATGAAAAGGCAAAAAATGACAGAAAATCAGTAGTAGAGAAATAAGTGGACAAGGTATAAAGGGAAAGTAATGTACCAATTGTCTTTGGTATAGATGGCTAATCTCTAATAAGGAATTCAGAGTTGTTTTCACCAACAGTAGGCAATTTCTATGAATCAGTCAGTGAGTTTTCCTGGAAGTGTCCCATAAATGCACACACCAGTTCTTGTTCCATTTATGTGCAAACTCCACAATCAGGAGGAGCTGGATCCCTATGAAGATGAAACTTCCGATGGCTCCCACGTAGCGCCAAGCTGCAACAGAAGATCATCCAAGAGGCCATGAAATGAAGCTTCCAAAAATTTCAAAAGGATGTATTCATTTTTACTGAATAGTTATTATATGTGTAATACATTCAGTTCCCATAAAACAATACACAGTAGGAATATAATACTCACTTTCTAGTTAAAAACTGAGAGTCTCTGTGAGTTGACACAGCCTCATACTCAATAATAAGGGCAGTTGGGATTTGAACACAGGGAGGCTGATGCTGGAAAATGCAAGCTTAGCTGCCATGCTAAAAGACCAGGTGTAGTAATTCCAAAAATCCACAATGGCCCACACACATGGCCAGAAAAATCAAGGGTTTAAATCTTACTAAGCAGTCATCAATGTTTAGTGAGGAAATGAGGTGGGGCTTGGACTTTTAGTTCTGTTACAAAGAAGCTACAGCCCTGGATGAACAATATCCTGAGGGCTACAGGTGTCTAAAAAAAAATCACAAAGTGAAGCTGAAGACTTCTAAGTCTCTTCTCATTCTAAATAAACTACCCTAAATACACATAAAAGGACTTTAGTGGAGAATAGCAAAAATTAATAGTAATAGGTAAAAGTAAGACTTGACAGAACATAATTGTTTCTCTTTCCTTTTTTGGAGGGGAAGGCAGGACTTTATTATCTCAGACTAATCTAAAAATTATCTTCTTGCTTTCCTGAGTGTGAGGATTACAGGTATGCAACCATCATGTCTGTCTTGAATAAAATATTCTTAAGAAGTATATGAGAATATAATCAACATTACATAGAGACATTATATGCATGTAATGAAAAAACAATGAAACCTACTACTTTGTGCAGTTAATATATGCTAATAAAAATAAAATAAATTTTAAAATAAGCTTATTGAAAAGCTAGTATCATCCTAAAATTTTAGCTGGACCCTCATATGTAACCATCTGAGGGAATACGGCTGCTCCTTATCATTTGGCAGTGGGTTTTCACTATTTTAATTAGGAAAGTTAAGTCCTTTGGTGTTGAACAGAACATTGTTAAATACTGAAATCAGGTTCCCCTCTTTCCTGAGATCAAAGGAATAAGGAGGCCCTGTTTTAGCTATGACAAAAGTCTTCATATTAAATGAACCTTATGAGTTCTAGCAGAAAGGAATAAAATTTAATGTTATAGAGCTTCACATAACGAAAATTTTGAGCCAGGCACCAGTGGCTCATGCCTGTAATCCTAGCTACTCAGGAGGCTGAGATCTGAGGATCATAGTTCAAAGCCAGCCCAGGCAGGCAGGAAAGGGTATGAGACTCTTATCTCCAATAAAACCACCAGAAAACTGGAAGTGGTGCTGTGGCTCAAGTGGTAGAGCACTCACGTTGAGCTGAAGAGCTCAGGAACAGCACTCAGGTCCAGTGTTCAAGTCCCATGACAAAAACAACAATAACAACAACAAAGAAAGTTTTGCTAAAAAGAACAAACAAACAAACAAACAAAAAAACCTATGGTTTCCTGTTCAGAAAGAACCAGGTCTCTCCTTGACTAGTTCTCAAGCACATTTTTAAAGTTCATTTTCCCTTCAGGCCAATAACATTAAAATTATCATTTCAATTCTTCAGCTAATAAGAGTAACTGAAGGACCTTTCACAGGTTGCCTGGGCTAAGGGAGAGTAAAGAGAGGAGTATACGCAAGTAAATGGGAGGATTCTTTTAAGCCACCGAAAGTAATTAACAATATCAAAGTCTCCCAGCTACAGCTCTGAACAATTACACAAGATGGATAAAACAAAATAAACAAGTATCTCTAAATACCCCATGTATATTTACCATTCAGAAAGGTCTCCTGATCTGGAATGAAGAATGCTCCTGAGCACATGGCCCCCAGAAGCAGAAGCTTAAAGAACCAAAAGCTGAGAAAGAAAGAAGAGAGAGAGAAAAAAAGAGGAAATGTATTCAAATGATATTCAAATAAGAACAAAAAAAAGCTTAGACGGTGGCATGTCAACCCATGATTCTGCCATTGCTAGTGTGCTCTCCAAATGGAGGGGAATGCCTTTTCCCACAATTAGGCACACTTACTTTGACCTCTAATTACACAAAACTCCAGTTTACTGCAGAGGTGAAAATGACCCAAAGGGAGATGGGGTGGGAAGAGGGGGTGGTACCAGGAAGATCTTGGTGCAAGAAATAAATACTTGGTCTCTAACAGATTTTTCCTTATGGTACCAGGTGTTACAATAGCACTATAGGTCATAAGCCAAATAAGCATGCTTCTTAGGCCCAACTCCACCTTTCCCTAAATCAGTAAGAACAATTTTAACTGGAGGAGGAGCAGTTGAGATTTGATGAGTGGAATGTAATGGAGAAGACAATCTCCATGAAACAGAACAGATAACTTACCCATTGTGAATATGGGCTCTGCAGCCTTTGCTGGTGTTGATTTTCAGGGTGATTAGGCAGAAGACAAAGAAGAAACAAGCCATTCCAAAACAAACTCTATACACGGCAGAATACCCCACCAGCTTCTCACAAGTGTCACCAGCTTTGATGCCTTTACAAAAATCTTCAAAGAAAGGAATCTATGGAAAAATAAAGTTGAAGGGGTGTCTGTTATAACTGGATTAGAGACCGACCAACTGTTACGAGTCTTCATTCAGCCTGAAGTCAGAATCTACCATGGAAACTCACTGTGTGCACAATGAAACAGACCGAGATGAAAATCTATCTTCTAAAGACCTTTTCTTAATCTTTCTCTCAATCTGATCTTAAATTGTTATTATAAAGATGATGTACAGAGGGATTACAGTTACGAAAGTCAGTTATAGAAGACAATGTTGCCCTTTCCCTCATTCTCTCCCATTTCCCCCCTCTCAATCTTTAAACATACGTGTAATATAAGTACATATATATATACACACACACACATATACATACACATACATATATATTCACATAGTACTACATATAGTAGATATACTACAAATGATTTTTTAAAATAAAAAAGATGTGGGCTGAGAAGTAGGGTATTTGTCTACCAGGTATGAGTTTCTGGATTGGATCCTAAGTACAGACAGAGAACATGGTGGAGGAGGAATGAATAGAATATCTTATACAATTTCAACTAAACTTGTGGAATTTGCTCCCTCCAGTGATATCTGAAGTTGCCAGTGTGAATATCCAATTTAAAGGCTGAAAACTAGAATCTTTCTTGGATGTACATCAGCATTGCTAGTGGAACACGATAGTACCAGGATGGGGAATTTTGACCTACATATTTTGCAGATGGCAGAATAAGTTGATTAATGAAAACAATGAAATAGGAGCAGGGGCTATAAAAGAAGAAGGAAATAAGGAAGGAGCACAAAATTTTAGCATCCTGGCCTTATAGGAAACAGAAAGGAGAATCACCAATCCGAAAGTCCTCTTTAAGGACTCCTATTCTCCTTATTTAACCCAAGGCTAATCTCTGTAATAAGGAAGATGACTCAAGACTTCTTTAATGAAAAAATTTTAAATTTATTTTTATTATTATTAATTTGTATTCAGTGCTAGGGTTCAAACCTAAGACTAGGCATGCTAGGCAAGTACTCTACCACTGAGCTCTATCCCTAGGATCCTATCATCTTTAAAACTGGGTGACTGGGGGGGAATGTGGCCCAGTGCCTAGCATGCATGAAGCCCTGGGTTTGTTCCCTCCATACCACATAAACAGGAAAGGCTGGAAGTGGCACTGTGGCTCAAGTGGTAGAGCAAATGAAGCTCAGGGAGAGTGCCCAGGCCCTGAGTTCCAGCCCTAGGACTGGCAAAAATAAAAACAAACAAAACTGGGTGCCATCCCATAGAGAAGTTTTGATTTCTGTGAACCCAGATCAATTGTTTGTGTTGAGCAATAAGCCTTTGGCAGATAAGGTATGGTACTGATGGACTCCAGCCAGTAGGTTAGTTTTGATAGTCAGGGTCCAGAGAAGTGAATGATCAGTTTCTACAGTAACAACATCAGACCTATCACAAGTGTTAGAAGTACAGACCAGTGATCCAAAGCTCGGCTCAGCATTTGCGAGGTTCTATTTTGACCCTACTTTAGACCCACTGTAGTAAAACAGTCTTGCAAGGCTGTCCAACAGAACACACCAGCTACCTTCCATCCCAGTGTCCACATGCAACCAGTGCTTTCCTGGTTGGAGAAGATAGATAAGAGATTCCCCTTGGATTATTATAGCTGCCAAAGGAGTGATGTGTCTTGGAACAGGGTATTCACAGATGCCATGATCTGGTCAAAATGCTGTTTTTGGGTAAATCATATGGGAAGTCATCAAAAACAGTCTGGCAGCTATCAAAAGGAGACTAGATAAATGCAAACAATGGCGCAAAAACTCTCAAGGATGGTATGAAAGCTTATTCAGCTGGTCCCCAAGGATGATATCCCTAATATCAGCAAAAGCAGGACCCCTGGTCCTACTATTACTAATGTTGCTTTTGGCGCCCCTCCCCCCTATTATAAATGCCTTAATGTCATTTGTACAAAAGAAAATTGGAGCAGTAAAAATGTTAGTCCTACAGGCTCAATATAACCCCCTACAACAGGAGGACATAATTGGCTAAAGAGTCAAGGAACTGACTCAGTTTCAGGACCAGTTTAGCCAAAGTAACTCCATTTTGTATAAGCAGCCATCTAGTTTGTAAAAGGTCAGCACGAGCTGACCTTGCCCGCATCTGCTGTTTGTGCAGTAAGGGCAAGCTGACCCTGTCTGTAAGAGAAAAAAAGAAAGAAAAACAATTTTCAAAAAATGGCCAGCTCCCAGAGACGAAGCCATAAAGCAAGGTTGAGACAGACCAGGTGGAGGCATTCAATCAGTAAAAAACACATATGTAACCCTCCTGTTTTAACCAATAAGAGTTAATGATTAGTTAGTTTATGATTTGTGGTTTTGCCCTATAAAAGATAGCCTATAAGACTGGGAGGGGTCGCTCTCTCCATAGAGACAGCCCTGACCTGTCAGTTTAATTCTCGCTGCTTGGAGCAAAATAAAAGCTTTGCTTATCTTTTGCTTTGTGTCAGCCTCGGTCCTTGATCACAAACCTTATCACTCTACTCTAATATATTCACCTTGGCACCCTGTCCATCACCAGTAGCCCATTTTTCATCTTATCTTCTTCTTCCCCCTTCGTACTCCCAACCCTGCTCTCCTTTTTTCCCCTACGCATCAGCTTCTGTGCCACCATTCCCAGGATACCCCTCCCTTGATTGCTCCAGTCCATCTCTGTCTGCGCCCAGACAGGCTCATCAAAGGGCAATCATGTGGCACTGCACACTTCATCCACATTAAAAGAAGGCAAATAACACCTTTCTCCTAATACTAATCAAGCATCTTTTATGCTTTGTAGGTGACCTAGCACCATTTAGCTTTCACATAGTGAGTGGTAAGTATTTTTAGGCAAAGAAAAAACAAACCTCCAAGTTGAGCAAGCCAAAAGGATTTTTAGCAAGAGGAATTTGTTCTGATTAAATATTTGCTGTTCCAAACTCCAACTCAGTTTTGAAGAAAGAAAACATACATCAGAGACAGATTCTACACACAAGGGTGTTGCCTCTTAAGTCTAGTCTGGGCATGTGAGGACATGGAGGGTTAGCCAGGCTCAAACACTGAGTCTATGTGGTTTCTGCTCAGCCTCTGAAAACTATTTTTTCTCCCATCCTTCACAGTATCCAACTCTAAGCCACAAACCAAGTAAGAATAATAGTTCACGTGGACTTCCAATCCTGACTTCATTGCTCACTTGGGTAAGTCCTATCTCCCCCTTGTCTCAATTTCCCCATCTATAAAACGAAGTGATCTCATAGAGTTTCAATAAGAATGATATCAGATAAACCTTGTGACATGCTTACCCCAATTTCCAAAACTCACAGTAATCATTAAGCTTATTTCCTTAATTCTAAAGCATTATTCAATAAGTAAAAAGAACTTTCAGGGGATGGAGTCAGACTCATTGCCTAAATCACTGACTTATGGCTGCACTTCAGTCTAAATCTGGGAGGTAACCAAGCATCTTAGAACTCATTAGATGCCCTAGTCACTTTACCAACCAATTCCTACAAATTAACTTCAAATAAGGCAAATCCTTCTGTGGTACTCTTCGAGAAGAAATGAGTTCTAGCTGTGCGCCAGTAGCTCATGCTTGTAATCTTAGCTACTCAGGAAGCAGATATTTGAGGATCTCAGTTCAAAGCCAACCCAGGCAGTAAAGTCCATGAGACTCTTATCTCCAATTAGCCACCAGAAAACAGGAAGTGGTGCTATGGCTCAAGTGGTAGAGCACTAGCCTTGAACTGAAGAGCTAAGGGACAATGCCGAGGCCCAGGGTTAAAGTCCCATGACCGACAAAAAAAAAAAGAAAGAAAGAAAGAAAGGAGTTCCAGCCACATGTGGTAGTATAGGCTTGTAGTATCAGTACTTGAGAGAATTCAAGGCCAGCCTAGGCTATGTTAAGATCCCGTCTCAAAATACCAAGGGCTGTACTCACCTAGTACATGCTAGACCTGGGATTTAATCTCAAATACTGAAAAATAAATAAATAAATAAAGGAAAAATAGGAAGAGGAGAAAAATTGAGTCTCAATTCCCTCCTCCATAACAGAATTTAAAAAAACAAAAACAAAACACAAAAACAATATGCTTTTACTAATATAGTCACTTCGTGAAACATTTCCAATCATGAACATAAGTATTAAGCTCAAGGAGAAGGAAGCTAGGAAGCTCTACGTGATACATGACTCTGCTAACAAAGGAGAGATGCTAGCAATGACCGTCTCCCTCCCTGCCCCCAATAACTTCATTTGGGAGCAAACACACATCAAGAAATAGTAAGGGGACAACTAAAGAAAGGCCTTTTGGTCTAATTGGCCAGAGGACCAGATGTTGCCCACTTGGAAAATGTACAGCTGTGAGTGGCATTTACAGAAATGGCAAGGAAGATGATTGGGGTTCTGGGATATCCTGATTTGAGAGATGAAAACATGATACAAGTAAAACAAATTAGTTTTACATTTCTAGAGCAGGGAATGAAACCAAGTTGCTGAGAATGCTTTGGGCAGCTCAGCATGAGCAATAAATGAAACTCACAGAAACTAGAAGAACGAGATTTGCAAATTATTTAATCATCTCTTACTTCAAAAGAATCTCTGGTAAGCCACTCCCAGTCTCCTTTCTGATATTCTACTAGTTCGCAAATTCCCCAAGGTAGTGTTTTCTCTGTCATTCTAGGCCCTCTGATAGCGATGTTCACTTAATAGTGAATAAGAGCTGTGACATGGGAAAAAAATGAGTCAGCCTCCACCATTCCCTGGATAGAATGAACATGCAGGTCCAGTTCCCAGCGAGTGAGCATCCTTGAAGCCTTTTGTGGGACCTGAAAGTTATTTTAAAATGATAACAACAAGTACTCACATCCCTCTTGCTTAGGTACCTGGACATTTCCCTTTAAGGAGAAAAGTCTATCATGTATCCATAAAAAGAAGCCATGCACTAGTGGCTCACGCCTGTAATCCTAGCTACTCAGGAGGCTGAAAGCTGAGGATCATAGTTCAAAGCCAGCCATGGCAGGAAAGCCCCTGTAAGATACTTACCTCCAATTAACCAGCAAAAAGCCAAAAGTGGAACTGTGGCTCAAATGGTAGAGCACTAACCTCAAATGGAAAAAGCTAAGGGACCTTGCCCAGGTCCTAATCACTGGCACACATATGAGCATGCATACATAAGCATGATTTTACCTGACCTTGCCACCATTCAAACCAGGCATTTCTTGTCCCCAAACAATAAGTATTCAGAACATCAAAAGCATGCAACGATAGACACTAGAGTTCACAGCTTTTCTATTTGTGTCTGTCATGGCTAAACACTTAGAAAACAACTGGAATGTAAATGTAGTTTCAGTCCAAATGTTATCATGGGAGAGAGCCATTATAATGGGAAGAAGGGCTCTTCCAATGGAACAGGATAGATTCAGTAAAGTTTACCTTCCATTGAGAGAACTGTATAAAACTAAAGGCTGACCATATATGCAAATCATATCATATCATACCAGATTTTGAAAGAGAATCAGGAAAGAATTCCAGTGGAAAAAGTATGTAGCTCATGAATGAAGCAATAGCAATGAGAATGGGGACAATGTGGTGGACCCTCTTACTAGATGCAACTCATTCTGAAAATAAAGATAAATTAGGAGGTGTACCCAAGATTAGGAATCCTGTTTCAAGGCTGGAGGGGCAAATTTATGAGGGAATGACAGCATTTAGGGAGCAGGAAGTGGCAATAATTCATCTGGCAGACTATATTAAGAAAACTGAGCTACAGATAAGGATTTGAGAATAGCTATCAAAGATCCAGAAAAGGCAACCAGTGGGGAAGATCTGCTCTCCCAAGAGCAATGCATAAGCCAGGAGGAAGACAGTGGTAAGTCAGCCCCAAGCATGGGAAATGCAAACACTCAGGGACTGCTAACAGCCTAAGTGAAAAAATAAAACACTTAGCTAACTAAATCAGCTAACTTTCTTCTTAAGTGTGTAAAACTAGAGTACAGTAGTGACATATTATATTCAAATGCAACTACATATGTGAATGTCTCTGTATAATTTTGAAAAAAATACAGTAAAATTGAGTTTGCATTGTATTCTTCATTCCCTACTATACCTACATGATACAGATATATATATATATGTATATATATATATATATATATATATATACACATATATACATTACAGCACAATGTGTGAATGTCTACTCATTCCCATCTACTACCGACAGGTATTGTTTGAGGGATGGGGGATACAAGCAATAAATAGTTAAAATTTATGCTAAGATGTTGAAGACATAGCTTAGTAATAAGAGCGCTTGCTTAGCATGCACAAGGCACTGGGCTAACCCTAGCACCACAAAATAAATGAATAAATGAATGAATGATCTATACTAACAAGGAGTTAACTTCCAAGCCAAATGCTACATAAAGATGTATATACTGTGGCTATTTCAAGTATTTTCATGGTTAGTTTGAACTATTAATTATTTTATCATAATTTCATCAAAAGAATCTGCTATGTCTGTAGCAGATTCAAACACCTACAACTTTGAGAGTCTGGGAGTCCGACTAGGAACCAGCACAAGGCAAATAATTAGGTTTCTGGCCCCAGCATTCCTTCTCTCATTTTATGTCAGCACCACCACATCCTCATCCTCACTATGTTTTCTACTTTTTCTGTGTGTTGGTCCTAGGGCTTGAACTTAGACCCTGAGTCGTCCCTGAGTTTTTTTACTCAAGGCTCTACCACTTGAGCTATATCTCTACTTCCAGCTTTTTGTTAGTAAATTGGAGATAAGAGTCTCACAGATTCTGCTACCCAGGCTGGTTTCTAACTAAAATCCTAATTTCTCAGCCTCTTGAGTAGTTTAGGATTATAAGTGCAGGCCACCAACACCCAACTATTACTACTTCTTGATCACCAAAATGCTTGCTTTGGATTCATAAAAAAGTACAAATGAATTTTACTTGTAAATTACTCTCCATTTATTGCAAAATACCACGCAAAACAGCAGGTATATATTTGTTAAATGCATCACTTCATTTATTTATTGCTACACTTTTCTTGCCTAGTCTATCTAGCATGTGACTCACATAGCAACTACTTGCAACGTAGGCTAGAACTCTGGTACCAGCTTAAACTTTAGGTCGGTGAAGTTTCTCTTTCAGAGAGTAGGCAAAAATTGCATGTAACCCATATAGACCCACTGAGGGTGTAATAGAAGAGTCAGCATACTATAGCAAACTTCCTGTTCATGAAGTTTAATTGGAACAGAGCCACAATTATTTGTTACATATTGTTTGGACTGCTTTTGTATTACAATGGCAGCCCAGAGCCTGCAGTAGTAACTAGCAGGCTCTTCACAGGAAATGCTAACCCACTCTAGCGCTACTAGAAAGAATAATTGAGGAGTTGTACAGAACTGTTCACTGCAGAAGTGCCAATGCACATTTCAAAGGAGTGACAACTGGTGACAACTCGGTCCACCCATCTGAAGCCAAAGGCACGGCAGAGTAGAGTGGAGTAATTCAGGGGTTGTCCCAACACCCTACGCCTGGCTTCTGGCTTCTGCCTTGGCCTTCTCCTGGTGTGACTTCTTCCTCCCTGGAGCTGTCTTCATTCAAATGGAACTTGACTCTCAGTGAATCAAACTGTTCGTTTCCTACTTGTCATTTTTGGGGCAGCAAAGTATGTATCTTAAATTTATTTTCTGGAAGGAGTGGAAGGGGCTGGGGACAAACATGTCTCAGAGTCCCACACTGGGTTGGGTTTTTTTTTTTTTTTTTTTTTTTTTTTTGATGGCTCAAAAGCCCTCATCAGCACTAACTCAAGTCCTCACATCTGCTACACAAACACAGCCTGTGTGACCAAAAATAAAACCCACAGTGATGAAAGCCAGCATGTGGAAAGACAATTTTAGACTTATTTGAAGACTGTAGAAACTGTCTCCTCAACTTGGAAAAAAAAAAACCACCCCCAAAATACCCAATCTCTTGTCATTATTACCCCTCCTCCCCCCGAGCTGGCAAGGGCAAGACAGGTCCCTATTACAACTTCATCTAGGTTCCAGACAAGCACAAGGAAAAGGCATTCCTGCACTCCCACATGATCCCAAAAGTCAACAGAAGTAAGAGTGTAGCTAACTCCACTGTCTCTAGTACTCACAAATGCAATACACAGATTTAGCATTCAAACAAACATATGTGTGTTCAAGCACTCTAAGTGTGGTTAGGTACTCCTTCCTTACCTTCTTCCTAAACTGCTCTGCTGGTGTTGTTGAGACAGGGTCTCCCTATGTAATCCAGGCTGGCCTTAGACTTAAGATCCTCTGTCCTTCCCAGCTACCCAACTTCTAAAATTACAGGCATGAACCACCATAGCTGGCTGCCCAAATGCTTTTCTTTTCTCCAATCTGAGGTCTAGGTCAGCCCCCAGAACTATCTTTTTTGTTTGAGAAGTAATAGCAGACAACGATTATCACTTTATAGTGGATAATGATTTAAAAAATGAACTCAGTTAGGGGCTGGTCCAAAGGATGAATTGTACATCTTTGAAGCACTGGCAATCAATAGGCAGGCAGTCCAACTAAAGTAACCCTGGTAACTGAAAATATCTACGCAGCCAAAAGCCCTCCTCAGGGTAAGATCTCTACACCTGATATCTTAAAGCTGAAGCATGGTTCACAGACTGCATATCAATGGCTGGCACTGAGTAGATGGGGAGGAAAGTGTAGAGATGCACATTTGAAGTTCCACAGAAAAAAGTAAAACTTGCAGTAGAAAAAGAGAAGAAGAAAGGGAAGGGAGAGGAAGAGGAGGGGAGAAAGAAAAAGGAAGAGGAGAAGGGGGAAAAAAAAGAAGAAACAGAAAGAGGAGAAGAAAAGGACAGAAGGTTTTGATGAGGAGGAAACTTAAGAAAAAGAACCAGTAAAGAAATGTAAAACAACAAAAAAAGTTAAACTAGAATGGAAAAGACTCAAAACTGTAAACACTAATACCAAAAGGTCAAAATTATTTTTTAAAAAAAATCAGGTGCTAGTAGCTTACACCTTTAATCCTAGCTACTCAGGAGGCTGAGATCTGAGGATCATAGTTTGAAGCCTGCCTGGACAGCAAAGTCTGTGACATTCTCATCTCCAAATAACCACTAAAACTCCAGAAGTAGAGCTGTGGCTCAAGTGGTAGAGTTCTGGCCTTAAGCACAAAAAGCTCAGAACAGTGCAAAGGCCTTGAGTTCAAGTCCTAGGACCAATACTAAAAACAAAACAAAACAAAAAACAGAAAGAAACTCCTAAAATATTAAAAGACATTAGTTCTACAGAAGACATTAAAGCAAAAATGCAAGCAAGTATAAGAACAAGGTGATTCTCTCTTCAAAGTAGAAGTCACATCAGTTATGTGACGACTCACTTCTGAGTGACTGGCAGGAGGACAGTCAAGATCTCCAGCAGATGTCCTCCAGCAGTGAAAGACATCTCTTTAAGCAAATAATTTAAACAGTTAGTTGAAGTTTTCTCTTATTTTATATCTATGAGTTGGTATTCTGAATGTCCTTTTTGCAATGCAAAGTAAGAACTTTTTCTTACTATTTAGTAAATATTGCTTGAGTTCCATTGCCAAGAATGTGTTGTCCAAAATGCCTGCTGTTTTTAAAAATAGAACTCTAGCTTTTTATTTTTATGCTGGTACTGAGGCTTGAACTCAGGGTCTTGAGCTCTCACTCAACTAACTACTCATAGCTGGCATTTTGCCACTTGAGCTATATGTCTCCAGTTCCAGTTATTCACTGGTTAACTGGAAGTAAGAGTCTTAAGGATTTGTCTGTCCAGGGTAACTTCAAACCTTAATTCTCAGATCTCAGCTTCCTGAGTGTTAGAGCCCCCAAAAGCCAAGCTGTGAGATCTGAAAGGACTAGGAGGATGGAATGCTTCCTCTCAACATGAACTCTGAGAATGCTGAGAGTTTCCTGAAAAGGTCAATCAATCCTGGCTTGAAGAAAACTCAGATTTCTATCCTGGGTGTAGGCTAATTCCACACCAAACTTTCTGGGAACTTGGGGATAGGCAAAAATCTATGCTAACTGTAAGTCATTTATAATTTATACCTGCTTCTTAAGAAATTATTTATCACTTGAGTAAAAATATACCACATGATTGGTGCCTGTGAATGTAGCTTCACTTTCTGTGTATGCACCTGTACCCTACTCAATAAATACCTTGTAAAATGGACCCAGGACACCTGACACTGGAGGAAGACTTCAGGCCCCTGGCTCCCCAAACCTCAATTCCACAATCTGGTAGCTGTTATTGTCTTACCCAGGTCATCACAGGTTGCAACACTGAGCATGGTAAGTTTATGTCATAAGTATGATAAGTGCCTGGCTAGAACTCTAAGATCCGCTTGGTAATATAAAATGAAAAAGGGATGGGTGAGGGTAGGTGGTACAGCACTTGCCATAGCATACACAAAGGTTCCTGAGTTCAAGTAGGAAAGTAGTTAGAAAGGAAAGAAGGGAGGGAGGGAACGAGGGAGGGAGGGAGGGAGGAAGAGATATAGGAATGTAGGGGAGGGAGAAGAGATATAGGAATGTAGGGGAGGAAGGGACGTGTATCTGTAATCTCCAGGATTTGGAAGGAAGAGGCAGAATGATTGTGAGTTTGAGACTCTGACTTTAAAAAAAGAAAAAAGCAAATAAACACAAAAATAGGGATTCTAGAACATAAGCACTGTCATAGTGCAAAAGTCAATATGATAATAAGATGGCCACAGAGTGACTAATAGGTGGGTGATATATATAGTGTAGATACACTAGATAAAAAAAATGATTCATGGTCTGGACTGGATAAAGCAGGGTATGAGCAATTTAAAAATTATTTTGAATTGTTTACATCTGGAATTTTCTATTTAGATTTTGTGGATTTCAGTTGGCCCCAGGTAACCAAACTAAAGAAATCAAAACCTTGGATGAGTGGGAAGCTACTACATTACAATATTTAGAAACTGTTTCTTGTCCCATCTTTTTGATGCTACTTCATCTTACTTCATTCCTTTGCTATGTCATTAGGTCCCTCTTGCTCCACTTGTATAACTGATGGAGTTCATTTCCAACTGTAAATTCTTGTCTGTTTACTTATCTGCAGGTGTGTTGGGCCCCTTCAGTAGATAGTTCTTTAACAGATGGTTTTAACTGTTCATAGAAAAATGCCTTAGAAAAGGTCCATTCTCCCATCTCACTGCCAGACCAATCTTTAACAGACCCCAGTTAACATCTGGTGCTCTCCAAAAGGGTTCTGGATAATGGATCCTCAAGATCAAGGACAGTGAGTATTGTTTCTTGCCTTCTGGCTCCTGGCAAGCTCAATATTATTGGACAAGGGTCAAGTCTTTGGTTCAGATTCAAAAAATAAATTAAAATGCCTCCCAGTAAGATATCCATTAGTTCAAAGTGCCACCTCTAGTACAAAGCAATTTCCCACCCATCAAGTTCCTCCAGCCTTCACTGTGTATGGAAGGATGAAGCCCCACAGAGGGGGAAGCCAGGGGCAGGAATTCTTGCTTTCTCCTCCACATGGTGTTATGTCTGGGTGGAATTTAAACCAAGGATAAAACTGGTGAGAAACCTGTATCCTCACAGTCACTCATACAGGGAGGAGAGAGAAAGCAAATGGAACCTAGAGGATTTAATTTTTTTTAATTTTATTTTATTTTATTTGTGAACATACTGTACAGAGGGGTTACAATTACCTGGGCAGGATAATGCGTACATTTCTTACCAAGCATTGCAGCCTCCTCCTTTGGTTTACCCTTCACATCCCTTCCCAGCCTCCCCCCTCCCCCACAATCCCAATCCTTCTCCTTCCCCCCCCTTCCCCCCCCCCCCGCACCGACATTGTAAAGCTCGTTTTGGACATGACAACTTGTACTTCTCATTGTTGCAACAGGTCCGCCTGTATCCTTAAACAACTGGTTTTTCCCCATCTCCTCCACAAGTTATACTGACATCAAATATAGTGAAAGCAGGGGTTATACTGTGGGGGAGGGACATACAAAGCAACAAAGAGATAATCTTATAAATGCGTTAGAAACACATGCATGAAAGAAAAAAAAACATTAAAATACATATCTAAGGGTTCATTTTCCTGACATCACATTATCTGACCTTTTCCGCTTGACTCATACATATACTAGATATTGCAAATAAGGGAAACCATGGGACCTATGTTTCTTTGGGCCTGGCTTACTTCACTTAATATAATTTTTTCCAAGTTTTTCCATTTCCTAACAAATGGGGCAATGTCATTCTTTCTGATGGAGGCATAGAATTCCATTGTGTATATATACCACATTTTCTTGATCCATTCATCTACTGAGGGGCATCTGGGTTGGGAACCTAGAGGATTTAACAGGTGGTACCTCACTGTCACTTCCTTATAGGAAAATTCTGATGGTCCTTAGTGTCCTACAACAGCCTTGGAGTTTGACAGCCCAAACTCACTCTTAACCTTAAAAAAAAAAGCTTATGCCTGTAACCCTAGCTACTCAGGCGGCTGAGATCTGAGAATCGCAGTTCAAAGCCAGCCCAGACAGGAAAGCCCACTGAGAGACCAAAAATTAAGTTCGGCAGTAACGAAACTATAAGGAAAACATCTGTCATCTGTTTACTGGAGGATAAGTGTTAGCACCTGCTCCAAGACAATGTGACAGTATCAGCACAGTCCAAGAGGTCAGACCGCCCTGATCTGTCACCCCCAATCCTGTCGGGAAGCAATTTAGGACACAGAAATGAATCAGTATTCCTGTAGTTAGCCCTGCTTACCTGCTTACCCCTACCAATGACATGTTTGCTATATGTGACTTAACCTATCCTATAGCCATTAAGCTGGAAAGCCCCTACCCTAACTAATGAGCTTGAGACAAGATTCACCCGCGAACAGCCGACCAATCACATAACCAATGTTGTAATGACCCCTCCCTCTGCTTCATGTTCCCTATAAACCCTGCTGGAAAAGGGGTCGGGGCTCACAATTTCCAACCTGCTGCATTAGGGAGGGTTGTGAGTCTACAGCCTGGTACTATACCACAAGAGTCTTATCTTCAATTAACAACCAGAAAACCAGAAATGGTGTTGTGGCTCAAAGTGATAGAGTGCTAGTCTTGAGCTGAAGAGCTAAGGGACAGCACCTAGGCCCTGAGTTCAAACCCCACAACCAAAACCAAAACCATACAAGCAAACAAAAAACAAACTACTCTTGATACACTTGACTCTTACAATATACACCAACACACGGTTGGTAAAGATAGTTTTGTATGCTACGCTTTTGATTTTTTTGTCTTGTTCATTTATCTGTCTTTGGGGGGTAAGGAGGGGCATAGAAATGGAGGGCCAAAGGGTAAACAAGTGCAGCAGTGGTCCTTAATAAACACCATGTTGAAAACAAACTGTACAACTTGTGGGCAGGGGACAGTAAAACTGGGAGAGAGTGAAAGAAGGGGTGACCTTGTCCAAAAAGAAATGTACCCATTTTCTGACTTATATAACTATAACCCCTCTGTACTTTAGCTTAATAATATTTTTTAAAAGATACAACAGCACGAAGAACTCAGCAGCAGATTAGTAAGAGAACTTTTGAAAAATATTTCATCTCAGGTTAACATAAAATCCTTTAGATTCAAAGGACAGAGTTAAGAAATATATTTTTTAATTTGTTATTATTCTAGCTCAAAATGAGAAGGCACCTACTCAGAAAGGCCAGTTCTATCTGGGGCTTTGATATGCCTAAAACAAGTCTTTGGTAACACTGTACTCTGAACATTCAATCAGTGAAACACCAAATTAAATACCCAAGCCCAACTTTCCAACTTCAGCATGAATACCTGTCATTCTCCAGTGGGTCAAACTACATGGTGATTTGGGTTAAAGTGGAATATTTTCCAGCAATGATGTTTATTTTAAAAACCAAACACAACCTGTGGGCAGTTCTTTTCTACTTGTAAAGCCACTGAACAAACAAACAGTAGGTTTGGGGCTGCCCTAGTCTCTTGTCAGACCAACTGTCCTCAATGTCCCTAGAACTCTGCTTTGTCCCTGAAGACAGAAGGGGCCAGTAAGAAGATGGATATACTTTCTAGCAGGAATACTTCTCCCTGCCACTGTGCCCAGGGATTACTTTGGAATCCCATGGAAGGTGACACTTACTAAACAGCTTTCCCTGTTACTTGAGTGTCTGGCCAGCATGCAGGCCTAGTGGCACCAGCAAAGTAACACTGGCCAGGTGATCAACAGTCCTCAGTCTGAGTCTCAACTGTACCTCCTACCTCCACTGTGGGTAAGTCATTTCACTTCCTAGTTGGCTCAGGACTCTTCTACTTTAAAAACTCAAGTGATTTATTCAAATTTTGTTTGCTAAACATAATAACTATGAGCTATACCCCCTTTTTCCACTCATCTCAGTTATAGGATCCTTTTGTCAGGACCTTGATTCTGATACTTTTGGATCCCTGGGGCTAGCACAAGGGGGGCATCTCTCAAGCCACACTTACTACACTAAGCATCCAATAATCCCCGTAATTCTTCAGGCTAAATATAACAAACTCATCTACCAAATTACAGTGTCTCAAACATACTGCTTGAAAGATGTCAACTCCAGGAACCAGAAAAGTATTGTAAAATGTCACTCTGAGGTGACTAAGATGTATTTAGAACTAGTCTTTTGAAATCTAAGTTGTTCCTAAGGCAAGTAGCTTCTGTACTCATCCATAGTCATGGCACTGTAGTGTCTGTAGATTTTGGAAGTGGTACATCAAAAAAACAGAGCAAAGTCAGGCACCAGTGGCTCACACCTGTAATACTATCTACTCAGGAGGCTGAAATTGAAGGATCATGATTCAAAAGCCAGCCAGGAAAGTCAATGAGATTTTTATCTCCAATTAACCACCAGAAAACTGGAAGTGGCACTATGGCTCAAGTGGTAGAGTACTCTCACCTTGAGCTAAAGAACTCAGGGACCGGGCTGGGAAGGTGGCTCAGTGGTAGAGCGCTTGCCTTGCATGCCTGAGGCCCTGGGTTCGATTCCTCAGCACCACATAAGCAAAAAAGAAAAAAGCCAGAAGTGGCACTGTGGCTCAAGTGGTAGAGCGCTAGCCTTGAGCTGAAGAGCTGAGGAACAGTGCCCAGGCCCAGAGTTCAGGCCCCACGACTGGACCCCCCCCCCCAAAAAAAAAAAAAAAAAAGAACTCAGGGATCCAGGTCCAGAGATCAAGCTCCACAACCTGAGAGAGAGAGAGAGAGAGAGAGAGAGAGAGAGAGCGTTCTCAGGTCACTCATGGGATCAGTCATCTGTAAAAGAGGTCTTAGCAAAGCTGGGGACATTCAGGAAGTATCCAAGTCCAACCAAGTAAGTGGAGTATATAATGGAGGGAGCACAGCATGGTTAGAACTGATTAGAATATAGAATGGAAACTAATACTTTCAGGTTCTGTCTGGGAAAGTATATGGTCAGCACTGGCTCCAGAAATGAGAGGATGGAGGGAGAAAAAAAAACCATCAGTGTCTCTAGCCCTTACTGGTAGTTAACACATGGAGGATAATCAAAGCTAGAAATGAAAAGGCAGCTCCAGGGAAAGCAAGTGAAAAGGGGCTGGAAGCACTTAAGGAACAAGCAAAGAAGATGACTCCATCCACACTACAATGGCAGATAGGAAAGAAGAAAAGGGGAAGTGTTGGCAAGGGTGTCAAAAAGTTTGTATCTTCATACATTACTTCATTATGAATATCTCACATAGGGTTGAGGATAGAAAATGGCATAGCTGCTTTGGGAAAACAGTAACGCAGTTCCTCAAAAGGTTAAGTAAGGCACTACCATGCAGTCCATCAATCTACAGACCCCAAAGAAATGAAAACATGTGTCCACACACACACAAAAAAATACATGAATATTCATTGTAGCATTATCTATAAGAGCCAAAAGGTAAAACAATTTAAATGTCTATTAAATGATAAATGAATAAATAAAATATGGTATATTCACACAACGGTTGGTCATGGGGCTTGAACTCTGGGCCTGGGCACTGTCCCTCAGCTCTTCAGCTCAAGCTGAGCACTCTACCATTTGAGCCATAGCACCACTTCCAGTGTTCTAAGTGGTTTATTTGAGATAAGCAGCTCACGGACTTTCCTGCCCAGGCTGGCTTTGAACCATGATCCTCAAGAGCTCAGCCTCCTGAGTAGTTATGATTACAGATCTGAGCTACCAGCACCTGGCACATGAATGAATCTTGAAACATACTGAATAACGTGAAGAACGGAAAGGGGTATTCTATGTACCAGTCTGTTTTCTCTTGATAGATAACAAATATCAGGTAATGTATAAACAATAGAGGTTTCTTCAGCTCTTAATTCTACAAGTTGGGAAGTCTAAGATCATGATACTGACATCTAGTGAGGATGTTTTTACTCCACATAAAATGGCTGCACAGTATCACAAGCCAAGACAGAGAGGCATTCTCTCTCAGGTCTCTCTTCCTCTTCTTAACAAGACACTGGTATCATCAGAGGAGACTGAACCTCACTGCTTCATTAAACCCAAGTGCTCCACATGAATTGGAAATTAAGATTCCAACGTGTAAACTTTGGAGACCCATTCAAAGTGTCACTGAATAGTTCCTCTTATATTTAATGTCTCAAATAGACAAATCCATAAAGAATGAAAATAAACTAGCGGCTGCCTGGGACTGGAAGAAATGGGGACTTAATGTCAATGAATACAGTTTCTTTGAGAGTGACAAAAATGTTATGAAATTAAGACTGTGGTGATGGCTACATAGTTCTAAAACACTAAACTGTATATTTTAAGTGAGCCAATTGTGTGGCATATGAGTTATATCTTAATAAAGCTGTTCCAAATAAAAACCAGAAGTAATTGTGTGATGCTAGAGTTATCAATGCAGTTGTATGAGGTGAGGAATCAATGTGTTAAGTATTGTTCTAAACATTTTTCATGGGTTAAATCACTGAATTCACACAAAACCGTATAAAGCATGTTAAGGCTGACTGATTTTGCAGTACCAGTGATCAAACACAAAGCCTTGCACATGCTTGGCAAGTCTCTACCACTGAGCTACATTTCCAGCTACACAATGATTGTGTGTGTCTGTGTGTGCATGCGCACGTGTGTGTGCACTGTGCACCAATAATGGGGCTTGAACTCAGGATTTGGGCATTGACCCTTACCTTTTCCCACTCAAGGCTTATACGTCAGCCACAGCTCCTTTGTTTGGCCTTTTTGGTGGTTCACTGGAGATAAGAGTCTCATTGACTTTCTTGCCCAGCCTGGCTTGAGATCACAATCCTCAGATCTTAGCCTTCTGAGTAGGTAAAATTACAAACATGAGCCGCCAGCTCCTGGCCACACTCCTACCCTTCAGGGACTCGGGTAAGGCCCATTCTTTGGACTCCTTCAGTTCACTGTCTCATCTTTTCCATATAATCTTCTCTCAATACCACTAACATGCATAAATTTCCCTTTAGTACCTCTTCTCTCATGAGGGCACAGCAAATGTGAAAATAACTGAGAAATACAAACCAAATGAAACTACCTCGCCCCTATGCAATGTGTTCTAAGACACTGAATTTTTCAGATGAAAAAAAATCCTTTAAGCTCATCCTGCTAAGAGCAATGATTTTAACACCCGTCTGCAAGTATATCTAGTATCTCAAGTTTGTAGCTGTTTAAATATAAAACGAATGGCAAGAGCAGCAGAGCAGCCTGCAATAAAATGACTCCTTTGTTTCTTTTTTAGTTTTGGTACTGGGGTTTGAACCCAGTACCTTGTACTTGCGAGGCAAGCACTTTGCCACTGAGCTACATCCCAGCCCGTAACTCCTGTTCTGAGATGGGGAACTGCTTCAAGAGTAGGTAGTGCAACCATGCCCCCATTCAACCTCTGCAGGAGAGCCTTCAGCAAGTGGAGTTCTCATGGCAAAGAGTTGTTTCCCTGGTGAGAAGCAGGAAGAAGTTAGCCTGGCATCTCCTTGTACTTCCCTGTTACTGAGATTCACATTCAAGCCACACTTGGAAACCAAAGAACTGAACAAGAGCTGCCTCGTGGTCTCAACCCACACACTTTGGTGGGCCAAGTGACTCTGACAGTTCTTGTCTACTTGGTAGAGGCGAGAATGTGGGGTGGGAGGCGACACACCCCATTGGGGCCATGACAAGTATCCAGTTCTTTTCCCTCTGTCAATCTCATCCTCAAGCATTTCCACAGGCCAACAAAAGGGGTGAGGACTCCAGCAGAAACCCAGTGTGTGTCCCACAAGGGGACCTTTCAGTGACCGCCCTCACACACCGCCTGAGGATGAGGTCAGCCTCCTTCCAAGGCTATGAAACAAGCCGATTTTGTGGCCAGATGGTCCCCTGCAAGGGGAGAAGGATTGGTTTCACCCACAGAGACCTCATTCCCTATGCAGGAAGCCCAGCCAAACCTCTTTTAAATAGGTACATTCAGAGACAAGCATGGAAACATTTACAAAAGCCCCTCTGAGACATCAGTGTTGCCCTTTCCCTTCATCTCCCTCCATCTGCTCTCTGACCCCAAATTACCACCCCCCCCCAACATACACCACCTTCTTAATTTCTCCCTGTTTTCTCTGATGGCTCAGAAATTCATAATGGCTCCCCAACTGTCAACAGACTATGTTTAACACCTTTCTTGGCACTAAAATTCCTGAGAGTTTTTGGACTACCCCTATCTCTTCCACATCCCATACATACTTTGCCTTGCCTTTTCTCCTCCTCTAGTAACATCAACCAATAGCTTAAGAACACATTTGTCTCAGGTTCAAATCCTAACCCTACTACTTAGTTCTTAAGTACTACCTGGCACAAGATACTTAAATGACTGGATGCTCTAGTTTCCTCATTTGTACAGCAGGGATAATGACAGTGGTGATGAAGGAAGGAGATACAGGTAAACTACTTAAAACATATTTATTATTTATACAAGTCACTTCTTTCATGAATCCTACCTTACACCTCCAGTCAATATCTTCTATTTCTTGAATGCTTGACCAGCAGTCAGAAAGGACATCCCAGCTAGAGTTAGGGACTATTTGCTGGGGACTGTTTGCTGGGGACTATTTGGATAGTAATTAGATATTTAAATGATGGCATTCATGTTCTAAAAAATATGGTTTTCAAATTACCTCTACCTCTAGTAGCAATGTTTCACCTCCCAAAAATGCCATGTTTGTACAGTTACAAATCTTGTCTTTTGTATCCAAGTCTTTGAGTCTAGTAGGACTAAAAGCTTTCTGAAGAGCAGAGATCATGTCACAGATATCTAGGACACTGAATTTCCCACCACAAGACCTCAATGAATCATCAAGCCACTGATTATTGAGTTTAAGAGAACATTAAGCTATTACAAAATCTAAAGTAGTAAATGGAGGGCTGAGAATATAGCTCAGTGAGAAAACATTTGCCTAGCATGTGTGAGGCCCTGAGTTCCATCCCCAGCATTGCAAAACATATACCAAACATGTGAAATGAAGACTAAGTAGATCTTTGAAGTAAGTGTTTTTGTCTTTTAATCTACCCTTTCAGCATTCTAATTCCTGGACTTCTTTCCACAAATACATTGGGTTAAATATTGGTAAGAGGAAGGGAATGGGAGCCCAACAATTGAATACAGAGCAAAGCTGGCAAAGGCTCATGAGGCAGAAAAGTCCTCGGTCTCCTATTTCTGATGTGCTACAGAATGGCATCTATCAAGCCGGGGGCTGGACGCCTGTAATCCTAGCTACACAGGAGGCTGATACCTGAGGATCACAGTTCAAAGCCAGCCTGAGCAGGGAAGTCTGTGAGACTCTTATCTCCAATTAACCACTAGAAAACCGGAAGTGGTGCTATGGCTTAAGTGGTAGAGCACCTTCCTTGAGCTGAAGAGCACAGGGACAGTGCCCAAGCCCAGAGTTCAAGCCCCACGACCAACCGGGAAAAAAAAAAAGAAAAGAATGGCATCTACCGTTCTTGTGGCACTAATAACTTCCACCTATTTGAGGCCTCTGGAGAGTCAACATCTCTTTTGAGTGATAACTGTCATACTAGATACACTATAGTTCTGACTCTAGCACCTTCCTGAATATAAGCAGACAATCCAAAGTTACTGAGTTACTGACAGTAGTTTCCATGACATTCAAGACCATTATAAATCTACTACTCAGGAATAAGCTTCAAAGAGCTTACTGTAACTAATGGGCAAGGAATATACCACTCAATTCTAAGAAAATGCTTATTTGGGGCCGTGGATGTAGTGCAGCAATAGTGTTTGCATACCATGCATGAGGTACCAGAGCAAAAGAAAGAGGAAGACAGGAAGGAAGGAGGGCGGGAGGGAGGAAGAAGAAAAGAAAGAAGAAAAAAGAAGGAAGAAAGAAAGAAAGAAAAAGGGGGAGGGGAGGGGAGGGGAGGGGTGGAGAAGGGAAGAGAGGAGAGGAGAGAGGAGAGAGGAGAGAGGAGGAGAGGAGAGGAGAGGAGAGGAGAGGAGAGGAGAGGAGAGGAGAGGAGAGGAGAGGAGAGGAGAGGAGAGGAGAGGAGAGGAGAGGAGAGGAGAGGAGAGGAGAGGAGAGGAGAGGAGAGGAGAGGAGAGGAGAGGAGAGGAGAGGAGAGGAGAGGAGAGGAGAGGAGAGGAGAGGAGAGGAGAGGAGAGGAGAGGAGAGGAGAGGAGAGGAGAGGAGAGGAGAGGAGAGGAGAGGAGAGGAGAGGAGAGGAGAGGAGAGGAGAGGAGAGGAGAGGAGAGGAGAGGAGAGGAGAGGAGAGGAGAGGAGAGGAGAGGAGAGGAGAGGAGAGGAGAGGAGAGGCACTTGAACATATTTAACACAGTCATAATGTCAGCACCGGGTGGGGGAGATGGTCTTCCCAGGAGCAGTTCTTCACCAAGGGGAAGCACAGTATCATTAGGGCCTGCTCCTGGCTTCTCTCCATCTCCTTACTGCTCGATCCTTACTGCTTGGGAGGGTAGAGGGATAAGTGGTAATTCTCTAAGGGAGGTGGGGCTTGAATAGCTAGGTTCTCCTCTCAAGTTCCCTGGGATGAGAGCTGTCTTCATCAGAATGCTGCTGCTGCTGCTGCTGTTCTCTTCCCCATCAATGGGTGCCCAGGCAGATAGTCTGCCATGCTTTATGCTGACAGTGCCCAGTCTGGAAAGTCAGGAAGAGGAGGACCACCTCACTGCAGACACAGCCACATTGTCTCACATCACTTTACAAGGAATGGCTGTGAGGTTTGTCATCTCCTTGCTCCCATGTTAGTTTCTATTCAGAATAGAGAAGAAAAAGGAATGATATTATTGGACTTCTTCAAGACCAACACACACACACACACACACACACACACACACACACACACACACACACACACACACACACACACACACACACACACACCTAATCTTAAAAGAAGAGAGGAAATTCCAGGAAAAGATTCTCTGTCTGTTTCCACACACACACACACACACACACACACACACACACACACACACACACACACACACACACACACACACACACACACACACACACACACACACACACACACACCTAATCTTAAAAGAAGAGAGGAAATTCCAGGAAAAGATTCTCTGTCTGTTTCCATGAGTATCATGTATTTGTACACACTGCACACACATGTACACACACACACACACACACACCCCTAATCTGATCAAGAGGAGTATTCTAAAAGAAGAGAGGAAATTACAGGAAAAGATTCTCTGTCTGTTTCCATGAGTATCATGTATTTGTACACACTGCCCAAGAAATGTGTAAAAATCTACAATTACCCCTTGAGACAGACCTCTCTCCAAACTAACTTGTATCATCCTTTCCAAAATGGGCAAATTGTTTCTAACAGCTGCTACTTGAATACTGGCAGACATTCTTATGATGAAGGAAAAATGTACTGGTGTATAAACAAAGTCTGTACAGTTCATCAGAACAACTATAAACACAGCAAAGACAAAACCCACAGCCCTCTGACACACACATTCCCTACCAACAGCATCAGACTGCCTCCAGATCACTACTAAAGATCAAAGTTTGAATGGCTTACCTGCTTGGCCAGAAAGTAATAGAGAGGCTTCAGGAAATTTCAGAGAGAATAAGTATTCCTCAAAGCATGGCGGCATGGAACTCTGTCCTGTAACTCACATTTTCCACACACTCATCAAACATCAGCAATAGGAAGAACAGAGAAGAGGCAAACTTACGTGCTCCTTCACCTGCTTGGCCACGCTGGGCGACATCATCATGCAACAGAGGCAGACCACCAGGATGAAGTAGAGTGCGTACATGAAGCGGGTCGTCCTGGACTGTCGGACCTTGGGGCAGCAACCGCAGCAGAGGGAGCAGCCAGCAGACCCACAGCAGCAGGCCAACTAGAAAAGGACACAAACATACTCTCAGAGTGTGGTATTGTGACTTAGCAAGAAATGCTTATTTGGTCTTTATGCCAGGTTCTTAGCACTAAAGTTTCTAAAGCCACTGGATTTTTCCATGGAAAGTGGTATTTCACATTTTTATTATTATTTTTTGGTTATTATATAGGCCATGTATGGAGGAGTTACAGTTACATAAGTCAGGTAAAGTGAACATTTCTTTTTGGACAATGTCACCATTTCCCTTGCTTTCTCCCAGTTTTTCCTTCCCATCCCCACCCACAAGTTACATAGTTCATTTTTAACACAGTGGCCAAGGAGTACCATTGCTGCATTTGTTTGTCCTTTGTCCCTCTATTTTTGTGCCTCCTCTTATACTCCCAAAGGGTTTTGTTATTTATAATGAACCCCTTTAAACCACATTTGAGTTTATGCTAATGATGACCTTTGATGACTTCCCCAGGTCACATGGGGATGAGGGCTGGTTGTCCCAGGAAATCAGCTGTGTGACTTGAAGGGTTGGAACATTTAGCCCCCTTCCCCCGTGATTCATAGTTCCCAAGCTACTGAGCGGTATATACATGCCCCTGGGAATGGATGCTCCTGAGCTTCTAACACTTCTGAACCTCAGCCTATGGACCCCTTTAACAGGCTGTTCATTTATATATTTATATTTATATCTTTTATAATAGACAGGTAAATGTAAGTAAAGAGCTTTCTTGAGTTTTACTGAGCTATTCCTGCAACACTAAACTCAAGGAAAGTACAATGGGAGCCCCCAGATTTATCTCCACCCAGAGAGGAATGGGAAAGTCCAGACTAAAACTGGCATGTGAAGTCAGGGCACTAGGACCTTTACTTGTGTGGTCTTCCTTAAGGTAGTATAGAGTTGCATTAAACTTTAGAAGAACAAGCTGACATCATGTACTAAGCTATTACTTTATAGACATTCACCCCAGCCTTAGGCAAGCCAACCTTTCAATACACAAGCTGACGATCCTTCTAGGCACCCTGACCACAGGGCACACAGAGGAGTTTAGAGAGTGATGACATAGCTTTCCAGAACTGGTCTTTAATGAGCACTTAATGGCTTGGGAGATGGCCAATAATAAACAGGAAAGGCACAATTCATTAGAAGTACCACAATCATTGCTCTTCAGCCAAAAAAAAGATTTCTGGGAATGGCTAACAGGAAGAAAAGAAGGAAAGAACTTGACAAATGACAAAGGGAAGAAGAACAAGAAAAACAAGGAATTGGACTCAAGAACAGGACCTGATAAAATTGAGCCGCCAACTATAACAACAACAAAAACAAAACTGTATGAGCCTCAAAACATGCTGGGATGGCCAGGGCTTTACATAGTTCTTCATCTTTAGAGGACACAATGGAAGTCTGCAACCTGAAGCCCAAAACACACTATTTATCAAAACCTCATGTCTCTAAGGGTAAGCTTCCTAGGCTGGTCAGTGGGGCATGGGCCCAGCAGAGTCACAGAACTCCTGATGCACAACTATCACTATATTCACCTCTTATTTGGGGAAAACTAGGTCTTTAATACAGTATAACACAGTAGATCATAGGATTAGCAGCTAAGGCACAAAGTTACACTGTCAAGTCTGTACCCAAGCTTGCTACCTACCACTGAGTAAGTTATTAATCCTTTTAAGTCTCTGTCTCCTCATTTATAAAGCAGAGATGGTAAAAGGACTTAGGCTTACAGTCTCCTGGACTCTCCTTAGATGTTCTCACTTGATATACATGCTGTGTGGGAAGGACCTACAGTAACCATTAAGGAATTTCACAAGGGATTATCCTGGTTGTCATTACAACCAAATCTGGGTGGACTAACACTATATTCCATAGCAAACTGAAGTCATACAGTTCAATTTCTTAATAAGAATTTACATCAAAGTTAGGGCCTTTGCAAAGCTTCAAAACAAGCATTGGTTAAAATACTACATTATAAATATAACATGTAATGAGACTATATTATAGGTTTACAGGTAAGATAACAAATTATAATGCTGTAAGGTTTAGAAATCTTGTCATTTCCCAAGCTGTCTTATTCATTTCATGAAACAGCCACCATTTGAGCCCTTTGTCGTTCAGTATTAATTTTCTACCTCAGAGTTTGCTAACGTCTTCCCTCTCGTTTACATCAGTAATACAAGCCACTTTTTTTTTTTTAAGTTTGAACTCAGGGCCTCAAACTTTCTACGCAGGTACTCTACCACCTGAGCCACACACTAGCACTTTTTGCTTTAGGCTTGTCTTTTTTTTTTTTCTTGCCTGTCCTAGGGCTTGAACTCAGGTTCTGGGTACTGCTGAGCTTTTTGTTTGTTTATTTGTTGCTCAAGGCTAATGTGCTATCACTTGAACCAAAGCTCCCGTTGCAGCTTTTTAATGGTTAGCTAGAAATGAATCTCATGAACTTTCTAGCACAAGCTGGCTTCAAATCACAATCCTCAGCTCTCAGACTCCTGAGTAGGTAGGATTATAGGTCTGAGCCATCAGTTCCTGATGCTTTAGTTACCTTTTGAATAATGTCTTGCATTTTTGCCTAAAACTGTGATTCTACGTATTGCTTCCCACATAGCTGATTTGACAGTCATGAGTCACTATGCCCCACAGTTTTAAATTTTTAGTTGATTTGATATCTTGAAAACATTTTGCCCAGGCTAGCCTCAAAGTAATCCTTCAGGTCTTAGTTTCTCCAACAGCTGGAATTACAGGCATGAACCACCGTGCATGGCTCAAAGGACGGCTCCTGATTTCTAAGACTAGGCCACTGCTTTGTAAAATAAATTTTACTCAGGCTGAACCAAAGGATCACACATATGAAATCCTAAACTACTGCTTGTATTTGTACAGGCTAAATCCTCCTTGTAATTCATTCATACATATTTTTAATCTCCAATTTTATTTATCTTTTCAGATTCACATGCCCAACTTTCTCTCAAATACACATTCTCCCCAGCTGGCTTGACTCTTTGGGCTGTCCTTCCTCGGCCTCCTCAAACTTTTCCCAATTATCTTCCTTCACTGGTTACTCTTAAGCCAAGGCCACAGGTAACTTTTCTTACTATATTTCAATTTTAAATGTGATATCCTACTTAGGAATAGAAAATATTTAAGAAGCAGAGCACATTGCTTAGATCTTAAGTGTCCTCCCAAAGTAAAAGCTTGGTCCCATTATGGAGCTACGAAAAGGTGGTGAAAACTTTAAAGAGATAGAGCCTAGTGAGAGGTCAGTGAAGGGAACTGGGAGACCCTGGCTCCCTTCTTGTTCTCTTTTGCTTCCCAGTCATGAGGTGAGTAGTTTTAGTCTGCCATATGCTCCAGTCGTGATACGCTGCTTCATCACAGGCCTAAAGTACCAGGGCCACCTAATCATGGCCTGGAATCTCCACAATGGTGAGCCAAAATAAGCATTTTCTCTTTATAAGTTTATTACTTCCAATATTTGTTACAGTGACAGAAAGCTAATACCTCCCATAATAGAAGTTTCTCATCAAGGAATCAATACTTAAACTTCCTATCACCACAGAAGGGAAAATGAGTAGATACAAACATTTAAAGGCAAATAAACAGTGAGAAGGGATGTGATCATGGAAAATGTGAAAATAAAGACACACTAGTTGATCCTACTCCTCATTAAAGCCTTATGTCACTGTATAGATTACATTTTTCAAAGTTCACTTTACCCTATATAGTAAAAGAGTATGATATGTCATATTTATCAAAATATATACATGTACATACATACATACACATATTATACTGTGAGCTGGGGGTAGGCAAGGCAGCTAGGAGGAGTAGGCAAAGTAGTGTATGTAAACCCAACATCCCCAAAATTAAAAGATATATGTGTATGTGTGTCATTACTCCTCAAAGCAAACTGCCAATAACCAAGAGCATAAAGTAAATACTACTATATACCAGATGGAAATTCAAAACAGTATCCACAAGGGAAATGTTTGTGTGAGCATTCCTGGAAAGTCTTCCAGTCAAGCTGACTCACTATTTGGTTCTGGAAGAACATAGCTTAGAATCACTCACCTGGACCTTTCCCTTCAAAACTGGAAATCAATTGCTGGGTGTCCTAACTCCAGGAATATCACAGGCTTGGAGAAAAGAACACAGCAACTTGCTGTGCCTGGCTCCAGAGGATGTCTTTTGCTAAACAATTCAAGGCTTAGAAAACAAATAAATGTAGGAGGTACAGCACTAAAAGTGAACCTTGGAGTAAACCACAGGCTCTGGGAGATGAAGATGTGTTAGTGTAGGCTCACCATGTAACAAATGTCCCAGGCTGGAGGAAGGTGACCATGGTGGAGGTTGTATATGTCAGATTTGAGTATATAGGACATCTCGGTATTTTCTGCTCACATTTACTGTGAACCTAAAACTGCTTTTTTTTAAAAAGCCAATGTTTAAAATAATAATAAGACGAACTAAACAGTGCCTGCTCATCTTGCCTGAACAAATGGAAGCTGGATGAATAATGCATGGTAAAATAATGACAGCACCACTCCTCAAACAAAACACTGGCAATCCCACTCCCTGGGGCCATCACCACCAACTGCCAGCTGCACTCTGAACAGCTCGCTAAAATTATGTCACAAAGAGGATTAAGGGCTCCAAGGGCTCCAATTTACACAAGCTGCACACTCCCTTCTACTCAGAAGGGAGAGGTGGGGGTGGGTGCTAAGGGTGTAGCTCAGTTGTAGACCACTTGTCTACAGGCATAAAGCCCTAGGTTCAATCCCAAGAACTATTCCCTCCTCCCCAAAAAAGAGGTCAGATAATCTCTGGAGGTCAATGCTTTCAAGTCATTCTAGAAGTTCGTCCTGATGATACATTTCCACAAGGGCAGAGTAATTTAGGTACAAACATTGGAAAAAGCCTTATTTTTCATCTATATAAGGATGAGGGTTAAATAAATTCTGGGCCATCTATACAATGAAATGTTTCTAAAAAGATGAAATCAGTATTTATGAGCAGAATTCACATCTTATGTAAAAGTCATTATTAACAAGCAATTTATATGTTGAAATACTAACTCTCAGTACCTCAGAATGTGACTATATAGGGAGACAGGGTATTTAAAGAAACCAATAAGGCTAAGTAACTGGGATAGTCCTTGTAGAAAAAGAAGAGGACACAGATACCCATATAGGAACTCCATATAAGAACACATGGAGAAGTAGCCAGCTAGCTATAAGCAAAGGAAAGGCCTTAGAAGAAACTAACCCTGCCAACACCATGCTCTTGGATCTCTACCCTCCAAATGAGAGACTCAGCTTCCATTGTCGAAGCTACATGGTTATTGATAGTTTATTCTGGAAGCCCTAGCCAACTCATACAGCTCCTGTGCCCCAATGTATTCTACACATGCACACAGTTCCATGGGGTGCTGTGGAGATAGAAAAAGCTATTCAGTGGTCACCTGTGACAGGGGGAGGGAGAAATCTACTTCAGGTTTGTTTTGTTTTGATTTTGTTTTGGGGTCTGGTTGTGGGGCCTGAACTCTGGGCCTGGGTGCTGTCCCTCAGCTCTTCAGCTCAAGGCTAGTGCTCTACCACTTGAGCCACAGCGCCACTTCCAGCTTATTTTTCTTCTGCTTACATGGTGCTGAGGAATCGAACCTGGGGCCTCAGCATGCAAGGCAAGTGCTCTACTACTGAGACCCCTTCCCAGCCCTCTTACTGTTGAAATAGAAATAAAAGAGAAATCTGGCATGAGGGTTGAAGATATTGCTATGGATACTCTTGCAAATGTGGTATGGAGTTATACAACTTTCTTCCCTTCTAAAGAACCTTCCTCTCCCCTAAAGAAAAGTCTTTCCTCCAAAAAGCCTCTCTACCCACATGCTTCACCCCACCCCCACTAACTACAAACAGCAAGGGCACAAACGGCAAAGCCTTTCATAAATAAAAGGCCTTCACCTGTGCAGAGACAAAATGAAAACATAAGCCAGCTGCTCACTACTATCTGACACTGGGCATCCCCATACTGTTCCTTTGGTTCTTCCATTCCACCATCCAAACACATTACACAAAGACTAAGTGTCACTTCCCTGCCCTGGCTTCCCCACAGACCTCCTTCCAAGGACTGAGAAAATGATCACAGAACCATTAGGGCTGCCAGTGACTACAGGTAATCTGGCTAAGTAAAAAGGAAGCACAATATCTGTATTACCTACATCCCAGGAGGCAACATAACCAAGTGGAAATAGTCAGGCATCAGGCAGAAAGCCAACAGGAGTCACTGAATAAGCATGGGCACACACAGGTCCCTTATTTGTAAGAGTCATTTTTCTCTCCTTCTTAAGTTTCTTGCACAGTTCCAGGTTTTAAAGACTGCAACAGGCAGGAGGGACACAGTGGTAGGAAAGCACTCTGGTCTGAAAACCAGAGAACCTGGGTTCTGATACTGGCTTTTTGTCCTGGCTTTCCTTTTGTAATTTGATGGAGCCCAGCAGACACTGGATGGTCCATCCCATATCCACCTGACATGGGTGGCTATCTGCAGCTCTGGGTTTAAGAGGAGTCTAAGCAGGGAACAGGCATTGATCAGTAAGTGCTCTCTGCTGGAAGCATAGGAAGCATCTGTGTCATATTCTTCTGGTGATAAACACCTGTAATCTTAGCACTCAGGAGGTTGAGATAGCACAATCATGAGTTTGAGGCCATTCTGGGCTACATAGTGAGTTCAAAGCCAGCCTCATAGTAGGATTCTATATAGTAGGATTCTATCAAAGAAGGAAGGGGAAAAAAAGTAAAGGAACATATCCATCAGCCATGAATTTTTAAATGCTGAAAAACATAGCAGCAGCCAAGCATATGGAGTCAACTCCAAAGCAAGAAAAGCAAGGAAGAGAGAGAATGGATTCAAGAGAAGCAAAGCTCACAGTGGAACTGCTCAAAACATCCTCAGGCATTGCCAGCAGCTATGAGCATGACTGTGATGTTCTGTGCCTATGTTCTGCATGATGTCTTGTCAATGTGGTGGGGTGATAACCCACATGTATAATACCCCCAGCAACACATTCCTTCCATGAACTGAAGGCAAAGGACTATATAAAACACTCATCGCAAGAACCATCCCAAACATGGGTCCCATTTCCAGGTTCAGGGCTTAGGTTTGAGGTGTGTAAAGGCCTCAACAGTTCAGGAAACACCAATGCTGAAATTAGTACTCTCTGAGGTTCCTGGATATTCCAGTTCATTTGAATGTATATTTAAAAGGAATTCTTAAATTTGGGCCAGGTGTGGCTTAAATGGTTGAGCACTTTCTAGCAAGCGTAAAGCCCTGAGTTCAAACCCCACTTCTACCAGAGAAATCTTCAAATCTGACACCTTCTTCAGGCCCTTTTCTCTAATTTCTAGCAACATAAAAGCCCTAGTAAAGCTGAGGAAAAACATAAAGAAATTTTTGCCAAGAATGGTAATTAATACTCGCTGGGCACTGGTTGCTCACACCTGTAATCCTAGCTACTCAGAAGACTGTGATCTGAGGATTGCGGTGTAAAGCCAGCCCGATCAGGAAATAAACCACCAGAAAACCAGAAGTGGCACTGTAGCTCAAGTGGTAGAGTGCTAGCCTTGAGCTGAAGAGCTCAAGGACAGCGCCCAGGCCCAGAGTTCAAGCCCCATAACCTACCGAAAAGAAAAGGAAGAGGAGGAGGAGGAGGAGGAGGAGGAGGAGGAGGAGGAGGAGGAGGAGGAGGGAGGAGGAGGTGGAGGAGGAAGAGGACAGGGAGAAGAAGAAGGAGGAGAAGGGGAAGGGGAAGGAGGAGGAAGAAAAGGAGGGAGGAGGAGGAGGAGGAGGAGGAGGACTGCAGGGCATCAATGGCTCATGACTGTAGTAATCCAAGCTACTCAGGAGGCTAAGATCCAAGAATCATGGTTCAAAGCCAGCCAAGGCAGGAAAGTCTGTGAGACTCATCACCAATTAATCACAGAAAAAGCCAGAAGTGGGTCTGTGGCTCAAGTGGTAGAGGGCTAGCCTTGAGCAAAAGGAGCTTAGGGACAATGCCCAAACTCAGAGTTCAAGCCCCAGGACTGGGAAGGTGGGGTGGGGGAGGGGGAAGAATGGTAATACTGACTAGAGGTGTCAATCAGTGGTAGAACTTGTTTAGCTGCTAGAAGCAGGAGTCCCTAGACATGCTAGGGGGTTACAACATCAGAGAAATCGAAGAAAAATGGACAAGACATAAAACAGAATGTTCTCTATGCTGAAACTACATTTACATTCCTCATCATTCAGTAGTATACAACATCACCTGTTCTGAATAAGTGTCACTTCCTTCCTGTTTCTAAGATAAGGCTTTGGGGTTACCTTTGAGGTCCCTAAGGTTGGCAGAGAGGAAATGAATGATTTATTCTGCTTTCAATAACCTACAGCTCCTAACCAACCTTTTACAGCTTTTTCCTCAGCTAAAGCTCAGAGATCACTTCTCAAGAGCAGAGATTAGGGTAAGGGTGCTGCCATGGTGCCAGGCACCATCCTTTCCCAGTAGCTGAACAACGGAATGACGGGACTAAAATGAGAGCATGAACAAAGTCCCCTGCCAATAAAGGAGTCTTACAGTACGAACTAGTGCCAATCATAAAATGATTGTGTCCTAGAAACACCCCCACACACAGGCAAGTTCCTTAATAGGGGCTTACAGTATGTTTATCCCAGATAAACAAATATAGCTTACTTTATAGTATTATTAGCTAACAACAGTTAGTACTTGTTAACCTCTTATACTCTTCAAGTGTCGAAGAAAATTACTGCTATCCATCATCATCATTTCTGTTTAAGAAAGATATACCCAGAGCTCAGACAGTATAGGCAACTTAAGGTCACAAAGCTGGAGAGTGGCAGAGCCAGGGTTTAAATCTGGCACACTGCCACTATGCTCTACTCTCTGTTGGCATACGTGAGTAAACAAGATGGATCACACTGCCCAAAATCAGCCTCTGATCTTGATTTTCTCTAGAGGAGGATCATTGTGCTAGGAGAAAGAAGAAAAGCAGGTTTTCTTCCTACCTTGTATGTACAAGCAGTTGGGATATCTGAAGATGTCGTCTCCCTTCTAGCTACAGAGGACAGGGAAAATTCCCGAGCCTTATGTCAAGCTGTTCAACCATCAGGAACTAAGCGTCCTACCTTCCCACCAAGTCCTGTCCTGTATTAAAAGCCCAGTTCCAAAGTCTGTATGAAAACTCAGGCCAGTCACTTACTCAGCCAATCTATTAAATTCTATATCTGCTATATACAGCATTTGTTTTTGGTAATACAGTGAGTCAAGGACTTTGTTTCTATCTTCACTAAGAAAGAAAAGCAAGAAGCAAGACAACAACAACAACAAAAACAGATAATAGATAAACAGAATAAATAAAACCATCTGCATGTTATTTAAGAAGAGAAAGAGGGAGTAGGGGTTAGGCTCAAGTAGTATAGTACTTGTCTAGCAAGCTTGAGGCTCTAAGTTCAAATCCCCATACCACAAAAAGAAGAGAAAACAGAGGAGGATAAAGGAAACTTAGACGCCCTAAAGAGAGTACACTACTTAGATTATGGTATTCATTGTATTCAGTGTACATTAGGGAAAAATTGAACTACATAACTTGAGGGTAGGGATGGGAGGGGAAAATGGGAAGAACAATGGCAGGAGTGACATTGATCAATATGTAGTATACTTATAACTTGACTTATTGAATTGGCAGCCTCTTGGTACAACTACTTAATAATAAATTTTTAAAATTAAAACAATATAAAATTCAAGATTTTTCTATAATTTCCATAAGAAAAAAATTATATGCAGCCACTGAAGTGATTATTCCAGATATACAGGGAATGTTGTGGGATGTTCCACTGTATTAACTGAAAATAATAACAACTAGCGAAGAATAAAGCAGCCTTTGGGATAAAAATATAATAAGACACTGATCAACAATAACAAAAAACTCCAGAAAGATATAAATATGTCAATGGTAATTAAGAGTCATAAGAGTACGAGTGATTATGCTGCTCTGTATTTTCTGAGTTCTACAACACACATATCTTATAATTAGAAAAACGTTACCACAAGTTTCTATTTGGGAGGAAAACAAAACAGCATTCCTGTTCCATCTTGTAGGTGGCAAGCACTCAAATATTTGTTAAATGAATCAGACAGTACATAAATGAAACCTACTTCATCTGTGAGATTAGAAGGGGAAAAAAGCATGTTGTGTCACTGTAACTGAGGCCTAAGAAAAATAAGAATTCTCCCTGCGCTGCCCACTTACATATGATAAAGATCTATATTTTGTCACCTATTTCTTATCACAAACAAAAACATAATTACTTAACCCTTCCACTACCTTTAGAATTTACCTGATAGAAATAAACCTCTATTCAACAGAATATGAAGTAATTAAAAATGAAATGATAGCTAGAGGTATATTGAGGGGTACGTAGAACACTTACCTAGCATCCCCAAGACCCTGAGTTTAATCCTTAGCACCACACCAAAGTGGGGAGTAGGGACCAGCACTCAAACATGAAAGATAAGCTATTGTTATGTAACTATACAGCCCAGAAATAAACTCTTGTATTTTTCTTTTTTTTTTTTTTTTGGGGGGGGGGGTGGGGTCCAGTCGTGGGGCCTGAACTCTGGGCCTGGGCGCTGTCCCTCAGCTCTTCAGCTCAAGGCTAGCGCTCTACCACTTGAGCCACAGCGCCACTCCTGGCTTTTTTCTTATGTGGTGCTGAGGAATCGAACCCAGAGCCTCATGCATGCAAGGCAAGCGCTCTACCACTGAGCCACCTTCCCAGCCCTTTTGTTTCTTATATTTTCTTTCTGACATCAGAGGATCCCTAAGTCACAAGGCCGTCACAGTGATTCCAGCAGGAAGGATCCAGGATCATGAGGGCAGAAACAGGAATTTCCTGCAAGTGATTTCTCTTAGAGTTATCAATATTCTAGAACATGCTAGTTTCCACCCTCTATCATGTTTCCACAAAAAGTGCAGTTTAGGCCATCAGAACCAAGTGTTAGCAAGCAAGAAGGGGCTAGAAACACACCCACAGCCAGTAGCCTTTGGTTTAAAAGTAACTCTATTCTTTTGGGACTTTTTCTCACAAGGTTAGAGTTACTTCTAACACCAAAAGAAAGTTTATCAAGTTTTCTGTTCTCAGACATCAGTTGGATGCTTTCGCTCATTCCTTCTAAAAAATTCCAGATGACGGCTGGGAATGTGGCTCAGTAGCAAAGGGCCTGCCTAGTATGCCCTGGATGAAGCCCTGGATTCGATTCCTCAGTACCACATAAACACAAAAGGCCAGAAGTGGTGCTGTGGCTCAAGTGGTAGAGTGCTAGCCTTGAGCAAAAGAAGCTCAGGGACAGAGTTCAAGCCCTAGGACTGGCAAAAAAAAAAAAAAAAGTTTCTCTTTATGAGTCAATATAACCCAAGACCAAAAGCATTAAATGAAAATTTCCAGAATTAAGCAATTCAGAAGTCTTAAATAACCTTGATCACAGTATATTGTGATAATTGTTCTTAAAATGATAATTTTATTTATAATGAACAATACTTTATGATCATTGTTAATCTTTTACTGTGCCTAACTTACAAACTACACTTTATCATATACATAGGAAAAAACATAGCACATATATCGGGCTTGGTACTCTGTGGTTTCAGGCATGCATTGTGGGTCTTTGCCATAGCTCTCAAGGATAGGGGAGGACCACTGTACATGTTAGTAGATTGATGAGAAGAATCTATAGAATTTAGGGTCAAGTAACCTCACCCCATTCTAACAATTCAACAGAAAACAAATATTCCTAGATCAAGAGCAACTTTCTCCAGGTCAGTCCTGTGGATGGCTCTTCACTGTAGGGCTAACCTGTGAGTGCTAGGGGGCCAGCAGCCTCCTTCTGCTAGAAGCCAGTAGCAACCTCCTTCTTACTTCAACCGAGAACCATCAGAAATGTCTCCAGTCAACTGCTCCCATTGGGAACCACTGATTTAAAATGGATGGAATCAGTCTGTCTATGTTTCCACCCTATAGTCTGGGCCCAGAACTTAACTCAGAGGAGAATGTCTCAGCAAAGTAGAAAAAGCTGTTCTGTGTATATAAAAACATTTGCCACATGCTTGTAATCAGGCTATCATTGTACCTTTATTACCACTAGGAGAAAACATGGCTGCGGGAACACTCATCTGCACCCACTTAAGTAATAAATACCTGCAGCAGAATCAGGCTGGCAAAGGGGAGATCAGAAGGAAGGGAAGAAAATAAAACCGTAATAAAAAATGGAAAAGTATAAGAAAATGAGAGGAAATGAAAGTATTCATGGTATTAAATTTTTTAATTAGTTTTAAATATTCTCATCAAAATCTCAGTTGTTCTATGTATGTATAAAAATAAATAAATAACAGCTACTGAAACACTAAACCCCGAATCTGCCTCACTGTGTCATGGAGATTATGCTACAATAGAGAAATCTGGCAAGCCCTTTCTAAGAGGTGCCATATGCCAGCCCAAAAAGCCCTGCCAAGCCACAGAGTGCTTTCCAGGCTGGTGACAGAACCACAGAGCCACGGAGATGAAGTACACTCTGGGATAGGGAACAGAAACAAGTTCATTTCATTGCTCGCAGAAAGCTCTAGCAAGGAGGAGCTCAGTGCTCAGAAGGGCCACATTTCATGGGCTTCATAGGAAGTATATCTCTATACTTACCGAAGAAAATTCTATGTGATATAGAAGACACATAGATGCACAGTATACTGCTACAAAATGTAGTTATATTTCCGTACAACAAATGTTTGAGTGCCTCAGTTATAGGAAGATCTAGGCTATTTTGGGGAGATAGGAACTTTATTTTAGACCAGCCATCTTCGGAAAGAGAAATCTCAAGCCCAGAACCACCAAGCCAAGGTGTCTGTTTCTTCCCCCCCCCCCCCCCCCCGGTTGGTCGTGGGACTTGAACTCTGGGGCCTGGGCACTGTCGCTTGAGCCACAGCACCACTTCCGGTTTTCTGGTGTTTAACTGAAGATAAGAGCGTCACAGACTTTGCAGCCCAGGCTGGCTTTGAACCGCGATTCTCAGATCTCAGCCTCCTGACTATCTAGGATTACAGGCATGAGCCACCTGCACCCAGCTCTGTTCTCTTTATATAAGCAGTTTGACCACCACAGGTCAGCTCATATTTTAATTGTGATTGGCTAAGCAAACTGGCCCAAGGTTTGAATTTGCTGCTGGGGCAGATGAAGAAGGGACACAGGACCAGGTGGGTCTTAGCAGGTACAATGGGGGAGGGGGCGCTCCCCAATGGAAATCTTTGTAACTACAGTCTTTGTTCCTGTCCCGGGTAACAGTTGTAGTTGTCAGTGAAGTACACATGTGCAGGGCTAGTTAACACCCTCAGGGTAGGGGATTTATGACCAATTTCAGAAAAACAGTTAAATGGGAGGGAGGGAGGGGGTTCGTCTTCAAGGAGCAAGTTGTATAGTTCCTGCCATCATGAAGGCCATACTCCAGTAGATTTTGTTGTTGTTGTTGTTCCAGTCCTAGGGCTTGAAGTCGGGTGCTGGGGGGGGGGGTGGTGGTATTGTTTTGTTTTGTTTTGTTGTTGTTCCAAGCCAGCACTCTACCACTTGAGCTACAGCTCCACTTCCAAAGATTCTCACAAACTTTTTGCCCAAGCTGGTTTTGAACCGATGTGGTGACCCCCACCAAAATTAGGGCATCTGAGCCATGGTTCACTGGCAGGAAGTCCTTCCTGCTGTCTGGCCTCAGTCCCTCTTGCTACAGGAAACTCACTCTCTCCTGAGCCCTCCTCCCTTGGGAGAGGAGGATTGAGTGCCCTCATAGCTTAGTAGCCCACTTTCCCAGTTAAGACTGCAAGCTTCCAGGTCTATCTCCAATTAATATTATCCATCATTCTGTAAATCTATTTTCTAGTCACATTCCCTCTGAACTGCCAATACATATTGTAAGAATGGGGCAAACATTAAAGGCAGAAAACCTCCTTGTAGAAAGAAATTCTAGGTTAATTATTGAAGAAAATTCTCAGCGGTAGAGACTCAAAGTAAATTAGGGAGTTGAACAGGCTAAGTGTGGTAAATGACAGTGAAACTCAGGAGACTGGAAACCTGGAAGGTGCTTTGATTTGGGGTGTGTTAAGTAAGAAGCCTGGAATGTATTTTGGTAACTGTCAACTAAACGCTTATCAGGACTGAAACAAAGGGGGAACCCTTTGCTTCCATGACCTATTGCTTTACTTATTGAGACTCTATTTGTGATTACCAACTGCTAGTTCTGCTTCTCTAAACCTGCTTGCTATCACATATGACCACCTGCCCACCTGCGTGTGGCTTTAAAACCCTGCTGTAAGAGAGCTTGGCTGCTGTTCTTCACTGTCAATAGGGGAGAGCAGTTACTGCGGCTAATAAAGATCCTAGCCTGATGGACTGAGTGTCGGTGACTCTTTTTGCTGATAGTGGGTCCCACCAGGAAGTTGGGATACTTCACAACCCCCAGATCTCAGCCTTTGAGTAGCTAGGATTACAGGTGTGAGCCATTGGCACTGGCTTTCTAGTAGATTTTTAATTAAGGTCAGTAGCTAGAGAGTTCAACCCAACCTGGGGCATATGTGAAAACCTAGGTGGAAAATCTCAAGTCTAGTCCAGTTCTCTCATTTTCCTGGAGAAAGAACTAAGGCTAGAAAGGAGAGGGTACCAGTGGATGAGCAAAAAACACACTGGTGGGCTAGGAAGGTGGCTCAGTGGTAGAGCGCTTGCCTTGCATGCATGAGGCCCTGGGTTCGATTCCTCAGCACCACATAAGCAAAAAGAAAAAACCCAGAAGTGGCGCTGTGGCTCAAGTGGTAGAGCACGAGCCTTGAGCTGAAGAGCTTAGGGACAGTGCCCAGGCCCAGAGTTCAGGCCCCATGACCGGACCCAAAAAAACACCGGTGTAAACCACTCATTCACTGGATTCCACATTCCACTCAATTCAAAAGAGCTAAATTAATTCATGGCAAATAGATTTTAAACACTCTGATGATCCTAGCAAGAAGGCAGTAAGTAATAACAGTGTTTACCACACTTGGAAAAGTTTCTATCACAACACAGTTAAAATGAAAAGTTGATGAACAAAAGCACCAACACCAGGGTAGTCAAAAATCTGAGTGGTCTGGTGACTAAGGCTGTGTGTGCCGAGATCAATGTCCCCTTCAGATGCACCTCCCTTTCCCTACCTTTTGTTGTATAGGAGCAAGTAAGTCTCCACCCACTACTCTGGAGCCTTCCCAAAACGCAAACTTCTCAGCCAGGCACTGGTGGCTCACACCTGTAATCCTAGCTACTCAGGAGGCTGAGATCTGAGGATCACAGTTCAAAGCCAGCCCAACCAGGAACCTCTGTGGGACTCTTATCTCCAATTAACCACCAGAAAACCGGAAGTGGCGCTGTGGCTCAAGTGGTAGAGCACTTGCCTTGAGCTGAAGAGCTGAGGGACAGCGCCCAGGCCCAGAGTTAAAGACCCATGACCGACCAAAACAAACAAACTTCTGGCCACTCCCAGGCACTGCAGAAGCAGGCACTGTTGTCCAGAGACAAGGCGTTTCTTTTTCGATGGCAGTCTAGCTTTAAGGGGTTCTATGAAAGGAGAACCCTATAGACACTTTACTGTCCATGTCAGTCAGAAATCCATATATTCTTACATTTTAGGGGCTACAAGATGCCACATAGAAAGTTAACATTTTCATATAAATGAGTACATAAATTGAAGAAGCGTAAGATAAAAAGCATCTGGTTTGGAAAATCACCACTCTGCCTGCATGGAGACAGTGTTCAATGGCTCAAGAGCAGAGACTGGGGAAGGAGAAGAGGGGAAGGCCCCCCCAAATTCCCACGAGGTCACCTTCACCCCTCCTAACACATTCCCGGATGAAAAGCCGGGGGGGGGGGGGGGGTGGAGACAATGAAGGGTCAATTGGACAGCTTTCTTTTGGAGTTGGAATAACAGCTCCACTGGTTTCCTGCAGCTGAGAAAACACTTTCTTTCTTTCGTCTTTGAAATTCATCTCCTCCCACTTCTAGCTTGAAGAGGAAGGAAGGAACAAGTACACAGGTATAAGCTATTCCTTCCAGCTAAGAGTGCAAGTTCCTGGCCTTTTTCAGCTGCAGTTCTACCCAGTCACCCAGTAGATAGCATTCTCTACCTTCTTCTTGTCATGGAAAAATGGGCTGGTGAGAGACCAAGTGAAACACTCAAGGAAGTAGGAAAATTCAAATTTAAGTAGGAAAATTCGAATTTATTATTACATGGGTGGGCCCAAAGTCTTAATAGGGTTCCATAGAGAGGTGGGACTACTAGAGCTATGCTGTTAGCTGATAGGTGAGTTTAAACTAGGGGAGGGGGTGGCTCAGGCAGGAGCTGGGAGGGTGGTGAGAAAGCATGTGGCCCTGAGACTGTAAACAGGAGCAGAACCCAAGGGTGTGGCCGTGTGTAAGAATATTACAGCCATTCCATTGATTAAAGTTAGTGCACTTGGGTCAATTGTCATTTAGAAGTCAAGCCCTGGACTGTGCCCTGCAGAGGTCCTGTCTCATTTCAGATTTCTGTGCTTCATGTCAGTCAAGCTCCTTGACATTCTGAACTAGGTCATCATACCAACCCTAGGCGCCCCATCTGACAAGGCTCACATTTGGGGATGATACCAGCTGGCAGAGAACTGTCACACACATGGAATTCCCTCCAACTTTTGAGAAGCAGCCTGTTAAGGTTCTTAAAATATACTTGCAAAAAATTCCAGACTCTTCTTGGGGGTGTGGCTCAGGTAGAACATTTGCTTACCTTGAGTAAGACCCTGGGTTTAATCCTATCCCCTGCTCCCCTCCCAAAAAGGAGGACCAAATGAACAACCCAGGAATCCTGCTTCTAACACTATATCAACAAAAATGAAAATAACCTCAGATAGTGATCACCACAACTCTAGTCACTTACCAGTCCTGTCACATCCAACCTTTACTTTCCTACTTTTAATTCATTTTAAAAAGAAAGAAAGAAAGAAAGAAAGAAAACATGGAATCAAAGGACAGACCTAAGGTAGGAGGCATTCTTTTCCATGAAACAAGTCATTGCTCACATTGGCCATGTTCCATCAGCTTTAAACTGTGAAGGCCAGCACCCTGGCATCAAAACCAAATGTGGGCCTCAAAGCTGGGCTGTTGTGCACACTGAAGGAACTGTTATTGGGCTACAAGGTAAAAAGGCCCAAGGGGGAGGCAGTACAGGAAACAGATCTTAATTACTGTTATTTGAGTCAAACCTAGCCTTTCTGCAGCCAATTGGGTAGAATGATGGGGACCGAGCAAACAGGGCTCCTTTGAAGACACTGGACTTGTCTCTTTACCTTCCTTCCTTCTGTCCCCCAAGGAACCCAATGCTTTGGTGTTCAGGTAGCCCGAAGATTGAATCAAGGCAGCTGAATTAAGGCCCTCCACATAGAGGGAGGAATCAGACAGCACTAGGCCTGTCCTCTTAGATACTAAATGAAGACAACGAAGTGGAAAAACTAGGATCCTAATTTGGTGGGGAGGCCTGGGAAAAGTTTGCTGAAGTCAGCTGGCAGAGGTGTGGCAGCAAGGTGGACTCCATGCATACAGATCAGTGAGGAGTGAGGGTCCTGAAGAGCCCAGACATGAGATGGAACAAGATTAGCCATAAATTAGCCCAGAGCAGAACAGAAGCAGGATTGTTTCATAGCAGAAACAGAGAGCCCTAGAAGACTTCTAAAGCATCTTAGCTCATGGTACCCCCAAGTGTGGCTCAGTGGTTAGTCATCACTGAGGGCCAATGAGTCCCAATAGAAATCTGAACCATATGTAAGATGCTTCCACGAGGTCATCTGAAAGAAGCTCAACAGCAGGTCCAAGTTAGTGTTCAAAACTGCACCTTTCAGAAGTCTGTGCTTAAATCATGACTTTTGACACACTTAACCAGTTTCTCCTTGCTATTCACTTAAGAGCCCCTTCTGTAGCAAATAATGAAAATGAGTTTCCAGTAAGATCAAAAACCGCTTCAATCTAACAAGATAAAGAAAACATGACAGACTAGCATTCAGTCCTGGAAGATGTCTTTAATTAGATGTCTTTAATTAGAATAATGCTAATGAACATATCCTTGGGAAAGAAAAGTAAATATGCTGCCATATTAACTAGGGCTATGGGATGTTAGCTAACCATTGTTTTTACTATCTTGGTCTAGCTATGTTTTCAGTATTAAGGTTGAACTAGACCTGTTAAGATTTTCTTTTCCGGTACTAGGGTTTAAAGTCAAAGCCTCACAATTATTCAGCCTGTTTGCTCTGCTTGTTTCCTCTACCACTTAAGCCATGCCTCTATTCCAGCTTTTTGCTGGTTAATTAGAGATAGAGTCTCAAGAACTTTTTAGCCCAGGCTGGCTTTAAAATATAATCCTCTAAGTTTCAACCTCCTGAATAGCTAGGGTTACAGGTTTGAGCCACTGGTACCCCGCTAAGACTTTTTATTTGCTACACTCCACAAAGATATGACTTGACTTGCTACCTACTTTACTTACAAAATACATTTTATGGGTATATATTAAAGAGGAAGACAAGCTTGGCAAAACTGTGGATCAGCAGCATATCACAAAATAACTTTCAAGAAGAGCTTAACAAAAATAGTCCTAACTTCATGTCCTTTTTTTTGGGGGGGGGTGGCGCGCAGAGGTCAGTCATGGGGCTTGAACTTAGTGACTGGGCGCTATCCCTGAACTTTTTTGCTCAAGGCTAGCGTTCTACCACTTTGAGCCACAGCACCACTTCTGGTTTTCTACCGATAAGAGTCTCATGGACTTTGCTGTCCCAGCTGGCCTTGAACTACAAATCCTCAGATCTCAGCCTCCTGAGTAGCTATGATTACAGGGGTGAGCCACCGGCACCTAGCCTTGTGTCTTTTTTTCTTCTCCCCTGCCAGTTCTGGGGCTTGAACTCAGGGCTTGAGTGCTGTTCCTGAGCCCCTTTGTGTTCAAGGCTAGTGCTCTACCACTTGAGCCACAGCAGCACTTCCAGCCTTTTCTGAGTAGTTAGTCTCACAGACTTTCCTGCATGAGCTGGCTTCGAACCTTTAACCCCATATCTCAGCCTGCTGAGTAGCTAGGATTTCAGGTGTGAGCCACCAGCATTGGGCCTCATGCCCTATTAAGGCACTACTTGTGCTGGGCGCTGGTGGCTCACACCTGTAATCTTAGCTACTCAGGAGGCTGAGATCTGAGGATCGAGGTTCAAAGCCAGCCCAGGCAGGAACATCCATGAGACTCTTATCTCCAATAAACCACTAGAAAACGGGAAGTGGCACTGTGGCTCAAGATAGAGCGCTCGCCTTGAGCTGAAGAGCGCAGGGACAGGGCCCAGGCCCAGAGTTCAAGCCCAATGACTGACCAAAAAAAAAAAAAAGACACTATTTGACATGAGGGAACACTACTATACTGTACTAAGGAAATACCCACCAAGCATCAGTGGATTGGGCACAGTGCCAAAGTGACTATTCAGCAATGGGACAAAGCCTTGCTTAACTTCTGACCTCAGTTACCTTCCATCAACATGGGCAAGTTCAGAATCTGAAAGTTTTCCGGACAATAATACTGAATAGAGCACATGGGGATCAAATCCAAAAAACCACTCCCTCACCAGCTCCAACCCAGGAGTTCTTACAGCCAGCTCCTTATGCCATTTTTATGTCACATGCGCACCAGAAGTCTATGCTGAAATTAAATCATTGTTTCCTATTTCACAGGAACAAAATGTAATACAATGAACAACTTTTCTTATTTTCTGTATTCCCAATGCTTTGTAACCTGAGGCTGCTCCTGCCAGGGCCAGCTGTGAGTACAGCTTTCACTTTGCAAACCAACCAAGCCAGAACCTCAACCTGCCAACTACTCATCTACCTGGCTCTTCCACTCAAGAGACAATATTCCTCTCTCCCCCATATCAAGGTTCTGGCACAGGCAAGCAGATCCAGCCCCTGCACAACAAGTTCACTGAAATTAGTCAACCTAGCCAATCCTAAACCATCTTGCCCAGCAGAGCTTTTCCCATGGAAACCATAAGAAAGGCAAAGGCCAGCCTTCCCCAGTTCCCTGGGCCTCCTGACTGATCCTGCTGCTCCCCAGGATCTAGAGTGTCCCCTCCTCTTGGGAACTATCTTTTCATTCCAATTGTCCTAAGTCTGCTGAGGTTACCATACTGAAAAATTGCAAAACTTATATTTTAAAATGCACACAAGCCAGGCATATTAGTTTAAGCTTGTAATCCTACCTACTTAGGAGGCAAAGATTTGGGGGTTGTGGTTCAAAGCCAACAATCCAGGCATAAATATGTGAGATCTCTTTCTCAACCACTGACTGGCTGGGCGAAGTGGCCTGTGTCTGTTATGGGGAAAACACAATGGCTAGAAGTGGTGCCTGTCATCCCTACAATGTAGGAGGAACACAGCCCAGGCTGGCCTGGACATAAAACAAGATCCTACCTCAAAAATAAACAACCAGAAAGAGGCTGAAGGTACAGCTCAAGAGAGCCAGAGAGCATCTGCCTAGGAAGTGAGGCCCCGAGTTTATTACTAGTTCTGCCAAACACATACACACATACTCACACATACACACACAAATGGCTTCATGTCCTTGTTTTGTTTGTTTGTAGCGATCCTGGGGTTTGAACCTAAGGTCTCACTCTTGCTAGGCAGGCTTTCTACCACCATTTTTGCTTTAGTTATTTTTCAAAAAAACTTTTTTATTCCCCCAGACCTAGACGACCATGGTGCTCCTGTTTAATATTCCCACTGTAGCTGGGATGACAGGTGCTTGCTACCACAGCCAGCTTTTCCTGTTGAGGTAGGACCCTCAAGCTGGCTTCAAACTATAGTCCCTAGCATGTCAGCCTACTGAACAGCTAAGATTACAGGTAAAAGCCACTGTGAACAGTGGGTGGGTCCGGTTGTGGGGCCTGAACTCTGGGCCTAGGCGCTGTCCCTCAGCTCTTCAGCTCAAGGCTAGCGCTCTACAACTTGAGCCACAGCGCCACTTCCGGCTTTTTTTCTTTTTGCTTATGTGGTGCTGAGGAATCAAACCCAGGGCCTCATGCATGCAAGGCAAGCGCTTACCACTGAGCCACTTTCCCAGCCCCTGAATTTATTTTCTTAATCCCATAAATTTCCCTTAAACCTTCACCACCTGTTCCCAATTACATATAGGCAGATGGCAAGCAGAAAAACAGAAAAACATGTCACACATATTAATGGAGAATAAGGAAGTAGAAAATGATGATATTCAGCTTGCTTTTTGGTGAAGAAATAATATGTGTGGTATTCTATATGAAATATAATCGTATTCTGCTATAAACTTAAATGATATTCTTCCCTCTAACCTTCTCAAGGTACACAGCAAGGGGCATCATGTTATATATAAAGAGAACTTAGAGAACAAATTTCAGAATCAATGTTCTAATCAGACAGAAATCCAATGCAATTTTACAAACTAAATCCCAATTTATTCTAGCATCTAGAATGAATTAAAGGAAATATTCTTGGGAGGGATAGGGATCATAACAATCGCCATGTCAGCTAGGGATAAAAACACACAAGTATGGAGATTCCACTCCCTGGTGCCCATTGCAATATAAGTTACCTCCCACTCTTGACCATTTCCACTGCTACCCACTTCACCCAAGGCCCGCCACTTAAGTGCTCTCATTCTTTCATTTAGTCATCACAAGAATCCTATAAGGAAGCATCACAATTGCCATTTTTTTTTTCAGAAAAGGAAACATGAATCAATGAGAAGTTAGATAACATTTACAGGGGGTGTTTTGAGAAAACAAATTCCTGACCTCTGACCCCCAAAGAGCATCTGCATTCAAAACTCAGTTTGATATCACTAGATTCTGGATATTAGTATTATAGTTTTGATCTGTCTTCCATCTATGCTTTCCCCTATATAAGAACATAAAATTAAAGAGTCTACAACAGGTATACCCACTAGACCATGAGGTGGTCAGAAGAGCCCAGGGAATGCTACACCTCCCTCCCTCACCTGCCCTGTACATAGGGCCAGGGTTGACTTCGAGATAAGCCATTCCAAAGGCATATCTTTGTTTAAGAATACAACCACTGCCTTAAACACCCTATTACTGTTTGGAAAAGTATTCTTTTTTTTCTTCCGGCCATAACTAGCCAGGTAAACGTTCTACCTCTTCAGCCATGCCCCAAGTTCTTTCTGATTTAATTTTCAGATAGGTTTCAAGCTATTTGCCTGAGACTCAGCCTAACCTATACTACCCTCCTCACCTATATTCCTTCAGTAGCTGGAATGTCAAGTGTGTGACACAGCATCCGGTTTGGAAAAGCATTCTTATAATGTGGCAGTAATCATAATTTTTTTAAATAATAGAAAAGTGTAATGTATATTTTTAGGTATCAAAGAGGGCCCTCAGTACTTGGCAGAGATGTACTTCACCCTTTCAACAACTGCCACTGTACTTTGGATGTTAGTGTCCCCCCACCCCCTGAAAAAAAAAGCCCATGTGTTGGCTGTCAATGGATGGTGCTATTGAGAGTATGGAACCTTTAAGAGACAGGCCTAGTGGAAAGGTCACTGGGGAAGTGCCTTTGATACTGAGACCCCAAAACATCCCCGGCTCTCTCTGTCTCTGTCTCTGTCTCTCTGCTTTAAACAACCACCATGAGATGAGCAGGCCTCTTCTCCAACGTGATCCAAGCCAGAGAAGCAGCTGGCCAAGTAACCATGAACTAAAATCTCTAAAACCATAAACTACAATAAAAAAAAACATTTCCTCTTTTTAAACTGCCTATCTCAGGTATTTGTTACAGTATGGAAAGGTGACAAATACAACTCCACAAGGAAAATACTTACTGTCACTTCTCACAAACAAGAAAACATTAAATTTTTTTGCATGAGTATGAGCTACTTGTATGAGAAAAATTTATACTATATGCTGACTTTGAAAAGGGGAACACAAAGTAAGTAAAAGACTAATACCAGAGAGAAAAAGGGGAAAATGTCTAGTTAATTTTTCACAAAAGAGAAAATTGGAGATGACATAAAAGAAGGGCCTTTTAAAGTGTGGTAGGATACCAGCTCCAGGCAGCTGGGTCCTCAAACTCTTCTCGGCTCAGCTGGGGTGTCATCTCTAGCACAGAGCTGCTTACATACATCCCCAGTGAAATAATTTTTGACACAGGGTGACAATGCTTAAAGTTTCTAGTAATTGGTTTGGACTTGAGATATTATATAGATATTCAGCATATGAGTAAAAACTGTTTTAGACTCAGAACAAGCAAAAAACTGTTTTAGACTTAGAACAAGCATAAACCACAATCCACATCTCCTTGTAATCATCACTTTCCTCTTTCAGTTGTTATACGATGAAAAAATAAAGTTTCCATTAATAATACTTGTCTACATTCTTACCCACTATGGTACTGAACAAAAATTTCCATTTCTACTATGTTCCACATTTTTCACATTTTCCCTCCTGATAACATTACAAAACTCCCACTCTTTCTCAAATAAATAGAAAGACTATTCCAAGCTCTCTGAAGTTAACTAAAATAAGACATAAACGCACAATAAAGGGCTGGGGATGCAGCTCATGGGTATAGTGCTTGCCCAACATGAACAACTGGGTTCTATCACCAGTGAAAAGAGAAAGAGAGAAAAGGAGGGAGAGAGAGACAGAGACAGAGACACAGAGAGACAGAGAGAGAGAGACGGGGGGGGGAGAGAGAGAACAACAAAAATTATACTTAAACCTGAACCAAAGTTAATGCTATCTTTGGAAAGTTTCCTCTCCTTTTGAATACTATTATTTTATACACTTATTTTTTTTTTTGCTAACTTAGCATCTAGGAATAATCTCTTTTGAGAGATTGCATAAAACAAGTTAGATCTGCAAACAATCTTTAAAGCTATCAAATAGATAACAATGATCAAAACTAAAAAACAAAAATTTTCAACTTACATTTAACTCAAATTTAAGCCAACACTAGGAAAAGGCCAAAGAAAAGCAGAAAACTGCTCTCTGCAGTAGGAAGCAATCACTTGGCTAGTGAAGAACACAAAAACTTCTTCACCCATATCTCTAAGGACTACATCAAACTCAGCCATAAATTCACATTCAGCACAGGTGCATGGCACATCATGAGCATTTAGTTCAACATTAGCTTGTACTCAATGTCCACTTCACTCAACTCAAAGTTACCCATCTGCTCTGTGCCTGTTTCCTTATGCACAAAACAGAAACAATAGTAGTTCCTACTCCTAGAAATATTAGCATTGACAATATTTCCAAACCACTTAGGACACAACAATGCTAGCTGCCAATATTATTATTAGTGCCCTCTAAAAGGAAGTTCACGAGCTTTACAGGCTGGGATCTGAATCCAGTGGAGCTGAAGCCATAATGTTTCCATTTCCTCAAACTTTAGCAGTAGCTGACACTTGGTCAGGGACTTACAGATGGCCAGCTGTCTTCCCACTGCTCAAGGAAAGCCCAGGGGAGAGACAAGAAACACAAGGACTCTCTTCCTGTTGGCTGTCCAGGAATTTGCAGCAGCTTCTTTACCCAACTTCAAATGACCAAAAAACAATTCCTCTTTGTATTTCTGTCTGCAATTGTCCATTTATTCTTTTCTAAAGGAGACTTAGAAGTTTTAGACCCACTTAAAACAAACAGCAATTAACAACAAAGGAACTACTCGTTTATGCAGCACTCACTGGGCTGTGACAGATGCTATGACATGAAGACAATTTCTCCCAGCCTATGAGGTAATCACTATTATTAACTCTACTGCAGCAGGGGGACATTTGAGCTCTAGGAATTAAGTCACCCAGGGTCACGGATCCTCAGGAGTGAGGACAGAACTAAAACTAGTAGAAACTTCAAAGCCATTCTCCATTTTGGTGGAAGTCCTGAGGCCTGAGGTCTGAATTCAGGACAATCATGCTGGCTCGGCTTCCTTACTCTTGGGAACTTTTCTGCCCACGCTGGCCTTCCAATGTTATCCTCCAGATCTTAGCCTCCTAAACAGGTAGGATTGTAGGTAGGAGCTACCAGTGCCCAAGTCCATCCTTAATTGCTCTGTTACACTGAATATGGAAAGAGAATAAACATTCAAAAATCAAAAATGAAAAATCATAGGGGTGTCTGTCACCTGTCAAAATGCACTGAGTTATAAACTGACATGAATTGAAACCCCTTTCTCTAACTATTCAAAGATAATAAGATTTTAAAAATAAATAAAAAGCAAGTGAAGTACTGAACATTCAAAAATAAATTATTTTTAGAAAACCAATCAAGAATCCATTTTCCAATTAAGTTATTGCTTAATAAATGAAAATATTGAATAAAAACCCGGAGATGCTCCTTTGGTAAGGAAGTACTTTAGTCTTTACAGCTCCATTATTCAGGACTATACAACTAAGACATGTAGATGGCTCCAGTGGTTACCACCACGGTATATTACATATGTGTGTTTTCAGCAAACAGAATCATCTCTCATGCCTCTCATAGATCTGCTGCAAGCCAGTATAATTTACAATTAACTTCATGATCACAAAAAGAGATGTCAGCCATCAAAGAATGACATCATGAGTTCCCAAAACTGTATCTTCATTCTGTTGACTGCCAGACCCACTGGGCATAAATCTCAGATCAGTTCCCCCAGAATATAATCAGTTTTTAAATAAAACTGAGAGCTCAGAAACAAAGTTTAACATTAACAATCAATTAATTTTACTAAGACAACTCAATGAGGAATAAAATGACCAGTTGAATAAATGGCACTAGAACTGAATAAATATGAAAGAATGAAGCCAAAGCAAGATAAATCAGGGAAAATGAGACATGGGAAACAGAAGGCAAACACTGTACTGATAAACACTTTGATTAAAAATACTATACAGATACCATTTTCTTTGCTTTAAGCCTTATAGTTGCTCAAGAAGCTGCAACATTCAGGTTTTTAGAAAGAAAAGGGAAGAAAGGAATGAAGGAAGAGAGAGAGGAAATTAGAGAAGAAAACGGAAATAAGAAAAGGAAGAAAAGCCTTCCCCTCTAACCTTGCCTCCTTGATTAAATACAGACAGACAGACACTTATTGGGGGTGTCTCTTGAGAAAACGGCTCCTGTGGGCATCAAAATGTTTACCAAGGAAAACTCTTATCATAAGGATAGCTCCCTGTTTTGAAGAACGCAGCAATAATGAATAAATTTATCCCAGGACAAACTTGAATCAAGCCATCTTTTTCTACCATAATACCTTTGAAAGTAGAGTGATCATTTCACTTGCTATTAGGTGTGCCCAACATATCTGTCTGGGTTGAACACTAGACCTTTCTTTGTTTTGCATGACAATAATAAATTTTTCTGGTCTCTACCCTGATGTGTCCTTTTTTTGTGTGTGACAGTGTTACAAACTCAGTACTCAAGTGCCAGGTAGATGCCTCCTCCTTTCAGACCTCCCTACTGGAGCATCACCAGCTCTGATAACAAAGTTGGATGCTTTTATTATATCATACACAAAAATTCACTCAAAATGGACCAAAGACGTAAATTTAACAGCTACAACTATGGCACTTGTTAAAAACTTACAAATAAACAAAAAAATAAATAAAAAGGAAAAGAAAGGAAAGAAAAATATAACTTCATTTTCATGAACTTTAGTTTGGTAAATATCTTCAGACCAAAGACCAATGAAAAAGTGTATAAGTATACTTCATCAAAATTAAGAATTTTTGTGCAGCAAGCAACATCATCAAATAAGGAAGACAAATCACTGAATGAGAAGATAATCATAAATTATCTATTATGAGGTATATATTTGGAATCAAAGATATATAAAGAACCCTAAAACTCAATAGAAAGACAACCCAATTTAGAAATGAAAAAAGGATACAAAGAGGAGGTACAAATGGACACTTCGTAGAAAGATGCTGAATATCATGAGTCATCAAGAAAAAGCAAAGGAAAGACTAAACAAGGTGTCAACTCACACTAGGATAGCTATTTTAAAAAGTAATGGTGGGCACATGCCTGTAATTCAGCTAGTCAGGAGGATGAGATTCATTAAGAACATAGTTGAAAGCTAATGTGAATTTTAAAAAGTCCACAAGACTCCAATCCCAAAATAACAGGCAAAAAGCCAAGTTGAGCTAGAAGCCAGTGGCTCATGTCTGTAATCCTACCTACAGAGGTTATTAGGTTGGACCTGTCTGCTGGTGGAAAAGCAATAGCTTAGGCATTTCTCCAAAAGCTTGAAAATAGGGAGTGTTTTTTGAACACCTGTTAATTTAAACAAGAATGGAGTGTCCCCCAAAGGCAAATTCTCAGCACTTTAAGAGCTGAACTGCTTCATGGGTTTCTTAAGTTATTCATCTGCTGTAAAATGCTTTGTAAAGCTTACATAAAATATTTTATGGATCTTCAAACATTTAGTTTTCATTAAAAAGTGCACATTTGAAATGGCTTAGCCTTAGCATCAGAGCTCTTGATTCTCTGACAATTTTCTTGTCTCATATCAAAGCAGCCCTTTTAAATAATACATCATAGTAATCCAAGGCCAGCTGGAGAGCTCCAACAAAGATGAAATTTCACAGTTTAACTGTGATCTTGGCCCCCACTTTTATGGATGGTACCCTCCTCCTCTGTACTTCTATTCACTCAGTACTGTAGCTAAGAAAAGAGAAATCAAGATTTACATATATAAACTATGAACATGTGGACAAAAATTAATCATATACACATACACTCATACCAGATGTGCAAGCAAACTGATCATCTGTTTCTGTTCTAATGCAAAAATAAATTAAATCTGTAATGGGCAAGCCCACTTTCTAAATACACCATATACAGCAACACCACATCATCATCCTCACAGACCACTCCACCACCACCATCACCTCCTTCTCCATTTCCCCCTTCAGAGGCAGGGATAAAATAAAATAAAAAAAATTCTAGAAAATGCAGTTTTGTGGCATGTTGAATTTTATACATTTAGCTTTGTAATGAAGCTGACAATGAGAGGATTGTGATTTGAGGCCAGCAGGGCAGTTTCTGCTGTTCCATCTCAATCCATAGCTAGACATGGTATGACATACCTACCTGTTATCCAAGCTCTGATGGAAAGCCTAAAATAAATGGATCAGCAGGAAATCAGTGGTTCACACCTGTAATCCTAGCTACTCTGGAGGCTGAGCTCTGAGGATTATAGTTCCTGCCCCAGCAGGAAAAGTCTGTGAGGCTCTTATGTCCAATCAAGCACCCCGTACCTCACCCCCCCAAAAAAATATCAAAATGGAGCTGTGGCTCAAAAAAGCCCAGCGATACTCAGGATCTAAGTTCAAACCTCAGGATGGGCACACACACACACAAAAAAAAGGTCCAGGTCTGTACCTGGATAGGCAATGAGACCCTATCGCAAAAATAATGAGCAAGAAGGGACAGTAGGATAAAAACCAAGGAGGAGGGTAACAATGCTCAATAGGAAATGTGTTCATTGCCTTACTCATGTAACTGTAACCCCCTCTGTGCATATCTTTACAATTTAAAAAATATTTTAAAAAATAATGAGCATATAAAAGGGCAGGAGACATGGCTCAAGTAGTACAGTGCCTGACTAGTAAGCATGAGACTCTGAGTTGAAACCGTTATACTGCCAAGAAAGAAGGAAAGAAAGAGAAAGAGAGAGAGAAAGAAAGAAAGAAGGAAAGAAAGAAAGAAAGAAGGAAAGAAAGAGAAAAAGAAAGAGAAAGAGAGAAAAAGAGAAAGAAAGAAAGAAAGAAAGTTTTAAAGAAATAAACAACACATGCTTATGACAAATCCAGATGGCCTGCCAAGCTGTCAAGTGTAACCAATGTCCCCAACATTTCCTCCTATCCCCTCCAACTTCCTGTTCTTCCTCTACAGCAGAAACCACTGCTAAAAGTTTATGGTGTACCTTAACAACTCAGAAATCTTTATGCATACACAAGAATCAGAATACATAAACACATGTGTCTTTCCTTTTTGAAAACCATATGCAGCAAATACATATACTGTTCTTTAACTTCTTTTTTCTCAAAAAGCACTACTTATCATCATATCTTAGCCATGTCTTCCTCTCAATTTACACATACAAATTTATCTCTTTTTAGAAATGTTCTGGTACTGGGGCTTGAACTCAAAGCCTTGTACTCTTGTTTAGTTTGCTGGTGTTCTACCACTTGAGCCACACCTCTTTCTGGACTTACTGCATGTGCTGGCTTCAAAACACAATCCTTCAGATCTTAGCCTTCTAAGTACCTAGGATTATAGGTATGAGTTAATGGCACCTGGCTACCATATTGCTTTTTATACTGGTAAGCACTAAGTTTACCATCTTAACCACATTTAAGTGCACAGCCAAACAGTGATGAGTATATTCAGACTGTTGTGTAACAGGACCTTTAGAATTCTCATGAAACACTGAAAATCTACACTTACCAAACCCTAATTCCCTCCCGCTAACCCTTGACAGCCTCCTTTTATGATTTTATGATTTTTTTACTGTTTTAAATATTACATATGAATGTTCCTTGGTAACTGGCTTGTTTTGCTTGGCATATCCTTGGGGTTTATTTATGTTCTAACATGACAGGTTTTCCTTCTTTTAAAAATGTTGTATGAGCCTACTACTCAGGAAGCTGAAGTATAAGAATTGGGGTTCGGGGGCAGGGGAGTAGTTGTGGATAGCAGGGGAAAAACGAAGGAGGAGGCAACAATGCTCAATAAGAAACGTACTCATTACCTTGCTCATGTAACTGTAACCCCTCTGAACATCATTTTTACAATAAAAAAAAGTACCAAAAAAAGAATTGGGGTTCACAGTCAGCTGGGAGGCCAGGCACTAGTGGCTCAAGCCTACGATTCTAGCTACTCAAGAGGCTGAGATCTAAGGATTATGGTTCAAAGCCCTAGTAAAAAAGCCTGTGAGACTTTTTAAAATTTTATTTTATTGTAAATCTGCTGTACAGAGGGGTTGAAGTTACATGAGTAAGGTCATGAGTACATTTCTTGTCAAACATTGTTACCCCCTTCTTTGTTGTTCTCCCACTATTTCTCCCCCCCCTGCCCCCACCCCCCACCCCCGGTGAAACTCTTAACTCCAATTAATTTAAAAAAAAAAAAAAAACAAGGGCTGGGAAGGTGGCTCAGTGGTAGAGTGCTTGCCTTGCATGCCTGAGGCCCTGGGTTCGATTCCTCAGCACCACATTAAGCAAAAAGAAAAAAGCCGGAAGTGGCGCTGTGGCTCAAGTGGTAGAGCGCTAGCCTTGAGCTGAAGAGCTGAGGGACAGCGCCCAGGCCCAGAGTTCAGGCCCCACGACCGGACCCAAAAAAAAAAAAAAAAACTGGAAATGGAGCTATGGTTCAAGTGGTAGAATTCTAGCCTTGAGCAAAAAAGTTCAGGGAAAAGCACCCAGGCCCTGAGACTAAGCCCCAAGACTGGCACATGAAAAATGGCTATGTAATATTCCACTGTTGATATTATCCTTTTTTAGGGGAGATGGTGATATGGATTTCAAGTCAGGACCTTGTAGGAACTCTTCCCACTGAGCCATGCCTCCAGTCTTGATTTTTGCTGATTACTCTTCAGACAGGGTCTTCCTTCCTGTCCAAGTGTACAACCACCCAAGTAGCTAGTAAGACCCTGTCCTGATCTCTCTCTCCTCCCCCCACCCCCCTGCACCCTGTCTCCTCTCTCTCTCTCTCTCTCTCTCTCTCACCCACACACACACACACACACACACACACACACACACACACACACACAAACTTGGTCCTCCTAAGATTATTATTTTTCTTAATACTTTTATTTTGAGGGTAGGTAATCTTTTCATATAGCCCAGGCCATCCTTTTTTTTTTTTGGGGGGGGGGGTCCGGTCATGGGACCTGAACTCTGGGCCTGGGCGCTGTCCCTCAGCTCTTCAGCCCAAGGCTAGCGCTCTACCATTTGAGCCACAGCGCCACTTCCGGCTTTTTTCTTTTTGGTTATGTGGTACTGAGGAATCAAACCCAGGACCTCATGCATACAAGGCAAGCGCTCTACCACTGAGCCACCTTCCCAACCCCCAGGCCATCTGTTAGTTCATCTTTCAGCCTTAGCCTCCAGATTACAACTTCTGGTGAACCCATTAATTTAATGTGACTAAATATTGGATTCTACTGAAGAAACTGAAGCAGAAGAATCACTTGGTCCCAGGAACTCAAGACCAGACTATAAAATACAAGGAGACTGTCTTAAAAACTAACTAACCAACCGAATAAATAAATACTGGACCTGTACATCAATTTGAAGTAAAGGATTCAGATCAACTACAAAAGAAGCTCATTCACAATTTACACTTGGGATACCAGTATCCCAAGGGAGAGGGACAGTTCTCCCCATGGGAATACAACTAACATTTAAGAACCTGTGCTCTGGGCCAGCCACCATTCTGAATGTAAAATCCTGTGAAGGTACTACTGGTTACCCATCTTTCAGATGTGAAAAATAAAAGACATACTGCTGGTAAGTGACAGTGAATAGCTCTGAACTCAGGCTGCCTCTCACCAGAGCTGGCTTTCTACTCAGCTATATCACCTCTGATCTCTCTCATCAAAAAGCCTCAGAAATGCACATAATATATAAGTGAATCCTCTCACTATAAACATGTTTTATTTTTTTCCTATCAAAAAATACAATTTTAAGCTGACGCTGGTGACTCAGATCTGTTATCCTAGTCAGGAGGCTAAGGACCATGATTCAAATCCAGCCCAGGCAAGGAAGTCTGTGAGACTTTTATCTTCAATTAACCATTGAAAGGCCAGAAACAGAGCTGTGGCTCAAGTGATAGAGATCTAGCCTTGAGCAGGGGATAGTGTCCAGGTCCTGAGTTCAAGCACCTCAGGACTAGCACACGCATATACACAAACGCACAATTTTAAGCTGGTCGTGGGAGCACATGCTTATTAATCTTAGCTCTGAGGAGGAGGAGGCATGTGACTCTCAAGTTTAAGGGCAGCCATGGCTATATAGAAAAAGGTAGGGGTGTGTTATATATACTTATATATTTATGCATATAGAAAAACATGTTATATACATATATACTTATATGTATATGCATATGTATAACATATAATTAATATAATTTTAACAGACAATTTAAGCATCAAGTCTTGGGGTCATTTTGGGGATGAAGGTTTCACTCTGTATCCCAGGCTACTTAGGATGCTCCTGATTCAGTCTCCTAAGTGTTGGGATTACAGGCATGCACCCTTGCCTCTAAAGTATAATTTTATATATTTATAGCAAGTCTTATGTGGGTGTGTGTTATGTATGTTAAAGTGGTCATCTACTTGCTAACTTCTGTCCATTTAAAACTTGTAACTGTATGCTACTAGAATCAGGGTTAGTCTGCTCTGCAGGAGTTCATGCTGTATGAAGAAATCATTCAGCTCACCAGTCAGTGGTTCTGATCTAGTAATTTGGCAGAACCACTGCATGCCCTAAGAGGCCTGGCAAAAAAGAATGACAGTGTTTTCAAAGACTGCTCAGCTAATGGTATCTGGCCTTAGCAAGGATGTTAAACATCAGCTATGCACAGGACTCCCTCATAAGAAAAACTTGCCCCCACCCAAAGTACCAGCATAACTGTCATAGAAAAGTACTTGATAACATCTCCATTACCAAGGCTCACTTCATAAATTCATAGCTATCCCTCACTTTCTTCTATTAAGAACCTAGCAAGACAGACAGACAGACAGACAGACAGACAGACACACACACACACACACACACACACACACACACACACACACACACACTAGTATAAGATGGGTCTATGTTGCCCAGACAACCTAAACTCTTAATCTTTCTGAGTAGAATAGAGTGTTCTTTTTTAAAGCCGGAGCTCTAGACTTCATTTATAAAATAGCTAAGTTTTATTAATTCCATAGTCTTACAAATGTGAGGCAGAGGAAGTAATAGAAGGATAATGCTGAGAAGAGGAAGGCCTTCCTAACAATCCACAATGAAGTGCAAGTAGAAAGAGCATCATCATTCCTTTCAAGCACTAAGGCGCTTTTTGCCACACCACTTTATCAGAAACACCTCCAAAGGACCTCAGGCTTCAAAGAAGCTTCAATTCCAAACTTCAATTCCCAGTCTCCTATACCCCCAATCGTTCGCTCAATCATAAGGAAATAATTTACTGCTCCATGTTTTTCAAAGCCAGCAGATAGAAGCCACAAGCGGGGCAAAACGATTTGCATAAAGTGTCTCATTGGTTAACCAGCTCCGTTTAAAAAGCCTAATACTTGGCAACCTCCAACTGTGACTAAACAGACAGACAGCTTAAAAACTGCTTTCTGCCAGGCACCGGTGGCTCACACCTATAATCCTAGCTACTCAAGAGGCTGAGATCAATTGTGGGTTTCTGTGACCTGGAAGCTTCATGTGCCTCGCTCCTTCAGGTGGCCCCCCTGTCCAGGACACAGGTGAGCCATTTCAGCCTTGGGAAGCTGGCAGGAGGAAATATACTAGAACTCTGTAACAATGAAGTAGAACTGCCTCTGAAAATAGGAAGTTCCTGTTTCTGAAATTGTTTGCTTAGTACAGTACAAGAAGGGGAGCACAAGTAGGTCAGAAGAACAGAGATCCTTCCAGAAACAGCTTTCTGGGAGTAGATCCAAAGGAAGCCTGCTGAGACAGTTCCAAACCGGAGAGTGAACCCAAATGTGATTTGGTTAGCCTTCTTGAACAAAATCCACAAGTCCACAGCTTCAGAGCTACCCATTTTATATGTGCTTTGAAAATGTAATATTTGTTCCAACAGGACTAATGCACAGCCTTAAACATAACAGAGGTAAATTCTACATGTGAGAGACACTAGGTAAAAGCAGAAAACTGCCCCCAGTTGAAGTAAACTGTACACAACTCAGAGAGGCCTCCTGAGTCCCAAAACAATCTCACATCCAATCTCAAATGCCCTCCTCCTACCACTTCACAACTAGAAAGGTGGAACTTCCCATACCCTTTTCTAGTCTTTTCCAAGAAGTAACAAATTTATCATAACATTTCTTGTGTGTGTGTTGGTACTGTGGCTTCAACTCAGGGACTGGGCATCATCTGTCCCTAAGCTTTTCTATTCGAATCTGGTACTCTACCACTTAAGTCATGGCATCTCTTCAGCTTTTTATTTGTTAACTGAAGATAAGAGTCTCATAGACTTTGCTGTCTGAGCTAGCTTCAAACTATAATCGTCAGATCTCAGCCTCTTAAGTAGCCAGGATCACAGGTGTGATGTCCAGCAGTATTTACATATCTCTTACAATTTGAAAGATCGTAATAACTTTTGTAAATTAGATTCCTTTTTATTAATGTTACAAATTTTTGGAATGTTGTATTCCTTCATGAATGTTTCTCATAGGACCTATGGGGTTATGTTGCAATTGTTAAGACAGGGTCCTGTTATGTAGCTGGACTAACAGGCTGGCCTAGACCAGCCACCAACTCACTCTGTGGCATGGGCTGGGTCACCTTGCTTCAGCCTCCCAAGGCCTAGAATTATAGGCACATATACCCTTTCTGGTAAAACTTGTGGCTTTTATTGTAAATTTTGCATAGTATGGAAAGTTTTGGAATATATGTACCATATTGTATTATACCAAGACTATTTCCAGACTTTTAGCCTAGTGTAGGAAACGCTAATATTTTAGTTTTAGTTTTAACGCACTAAATGTCTACAAAGAAAATAGTGAAATAAAACAGGGGTTCTTTTTTCTAGGATTATAAGTGGTATTTTTTTCTTTACACTTTATATCCCATAATTTTATCATAATCGTATATTATTTTATAAAGCAAAATAGTTTTAAATGTAACTAGTATGTAAATTAGCTTTCATTAGTTTTCATAAAATATTACTTCATTATTTCAAGAGACAGTCATTTGGGCCTGGGTGCAGCACACTGGTTAAGGGCTTGCTTAGTGTACCAGTCTCTGAGCCTGGAGCTACATCCTCAGCACCAAAAAAAAAGTCAGTGTCAATATTAGGTTGTTATAGGCTATATTCAATTGCTTCAACTCAGGCCTGTAAATGCCCAACAGATGCCTAAAAGCAAGATAAAACCTGGCATCTCTGCCTTCATTTTCCACCTATCTCTTTTTGCTACCTTAAATTTGGGGTCAGATGTCCAATTAATTCAGTGGGTGGATAAGCAAATCATTTAAGGAGAGTATGACCTTCAGCTGGTAATCTTCCCTCTTCTAGTCTGGAAGCACTGAAATCAGAGCAATCAAGATATTTTCAATACATATCATAACCATAAGACTGTCAACTGCACATTTTTACAATGCCCTGTTCTACACCATTGGTGTAGAGCCAATAAGTCTGCAAATGCAAGTTTTGAGGACTCAGTTATTGTCCGAAATAACCATCTTGCCTATCTGATTTATTCTTAAAACTATGGAGATTATCTACTGCAGTCACTTTGGATTCCAAGATTTCAGCTCTGTTAGAGAAACATCTTTGTGATGGAGATAAAACTATCCCTAGGCAGCAGCAACTTTCTTGTTGCTGACTAGGCTCAGTTAGTCATTCCTGACCAGCCATGGCTTGACCAAGATGGCTTCACTAAGCCTCCTTGTCTACTCCTACACTCTACTTGTCCCCTTACTATATAACCACAAAGCCCTCATTAGCTACTTGAAGAAGATCTTTGTCCTTATTTGGAAATTAATGACATACTTTTTTTGGATTTTTGCCTGTCCTGTGGCTGTAACTCAGGGGCTGGGTACTGTCCCTAAGTCTCTTTGTGCTCAAGGCTAGAGCTTGAGCCACAGTGCCACTTCCAGCTTTTTCTGAGTAGTTTATTGGAGATAAGAGTCTCATGGACTTTTCTGCCTGGGCTAGCATGACTGTGTCCCATTGACATACTTCTCTAAAGAATCCATAATTCAAAGGAGAAATCTAGAAAATGTATAACCTGGCCAGGCACTGAGGCTCATGCCTGTAATCCTACTCAGGAGGCTGAGATCAGAGGATCACAGTTCAAAGCCAAGACTCTTATCTCCAATTAACTACCAGAAAACCAGAAGTGGTAGAGCATTTGTCTAACATGTGTGCAAGGCCCTGGATTCCATCTATAGCACTGCAAAAACTAATAACAATAACTAATAATAACGAAATTGGTAAATACCTAGTTAGATTCATTAAAGAAAGGAAGAAAGAGGAACAAAATTGATCAAGATCAGAAAAGACTGAGATATCACTATATACACATATTAATAACCTTGACATTTAGAGTAATTTAGCTTGATAGAAACCCAGAACAATAGATTCTTTTTTTTTTTTTGGCGGTTGTAGGGCTTGAACTCTGGGCCTGGGCGCTTGTCCCTCAGCTCTTCAGCTCAAGGCGAGCGCTCTACCACTTGAGCTACAGCGCCACTTCTGGTTTTCTAGTGGTTTATTGGAGACAGGAGTCTCACGGTCTCTCCTGCCCGGGCTGGCTTTGTACCGCGATCCTCAGATCTCAGCCTCCTGAGTAGCTAGGATTACAGGCGTGAGCCACCGGCGCCCGGCTACAATAGATTCTTAAAATAGGCTTGCACTTAGAAAACTTGAAATCAGGCAGAGGATAACATGATTTAATTGAAGGGTCAATCTACTGGCTGTATAAGAAGGAAAACCTGTAAGGAGCCAACCATTCAGTGAGTTGGGAAATGTTTTCTGCTTTTGCTGTATATATCATATACATCACTACTTCCTCCTCTTCAGCCTCCTCAGCCCTGGCCTTCTGCCTTTGTCATGGAGAAGTCATCACTAGCCAGAAGTATAGTGCTCTATGAGAATGTGTTATTATCAAGGGCTCAGTTTGTGTTCCATATCGTCCATTGTCTCACTCTCCTCCCTTGCCCTCCTTCTTTTATAGAATCTGGAACATTAGACCACATTTCCTAGACTTGGCTGTTAAGAATCTTGACAATGACCAGCACTGAAAATATGTGGAAGGTGACAAAGAAGGTACAAGTCACCTTCCTACTGTAACATTTGCCATCAGGCAAGATCCTGGGTAGGACAGGAAGTTACAGCTGCAAGACTCAGAGCCACCAGCAATAGGTGTGAAGAGAAAATCACTATGGTGACTGGCAACATCTGTCCTTGATCTCTGGATCTCTGGATCACATCTTCAATGGTAAGAGTTCCCAAGGCAGCCCCCTGATTCTGTTTCCTCTAGTTCTTCTAATTCCTTTTAAATACTGAATTCCCTACAGTAAATCTTCTTCTGCTTAAATTACTGAGAGTGGTCACAGTTTCTTGTACTGAACCCTGCCATGATGTGTCACCACTTGGCAAATAACAAAATCTCTTTACACAATCCTGTAGATATTTCAGGGAGATTGTAAGACAGACTCTTTCTCACTTGGTGAGGTAGGAAACCAAAGCATACAGAGCTGAAGAACTAGGAACAGCAGCAAGGCCCCCTGGAGAGGTTCCAACACAGATATACACTGAGCAAGGGCATCAAACAGGATCTCTAAGCCTCAGATGGGATGCCTAAAAGATCTCTTCCAAGGATTGCCCCGATTCCAGTATCTGTCTCAAAAATCAGGCAGACAAGCCAGGAGCAGGTGGTTCACACCTATAATCCTAACTATTCAGGAGGCTGAGATCTGAGGATTATCGTTCCAAGCAAGCTGGGGCAGAGAAGTCTGTAAGACTCTTATCTCCAATAAACTACTCAGAAAAAGCCAGAGGTAGTGCTATAGCTCAAGTTAAAAAAAAAAAAAAAAAAAAAAGCAGGTAAATAGAAAAACCTTATCACTACAAAACTAAACTAACCTGTTCAGAATTTTCCAAAGAACAGAATCTTAGTTAATAATATTCCACATCTAGAAAACCTGAGGGTAAGGAGATGATTTAATAAAAGTGCCACTTGAGGAAAATATAATATTCTGAAAACTTAGAAGAGGGAAGAGGGAAGTGTAAAAAATTAAGATAACTGACAGGAAGTTACAATTAGACAGGACTAAAGTCCTGATCAGACTAAAGTCTGATGTGGATCATCGGGCTTGAACTCTGGGCCTGGGCGCTGTCCCTGAGCTCTTCAGCTCGGGACGAGTGCTCTATCACTTGAGCCACAGCTCCACTTCCAGTTTTCTAAGAGTGTCACGGACTTTCCTGCCCGGGCTAGCTTTGAACAGCATTCCTCAGATCTCAGCCTCCTGAATTGCTAGATTGTAGGCGTGAGCCACCGGTGCCCAGCAAGTCTGATGTTTCATTGCACAGCAGAGTGGCAATGTTAACACTAATACTCTATATACTGCAAAATAGCTACAAAGGGGGATTTTGCATGTTTGAAGCGATACATATGCTAGTTATTCTGATTTAATCATTACATGATGTATATGTGTACAGAATATCATAGCATATCACACACATTGGCACCATTATGTCATTATTAAAACAATAAATCAGTATCAGGAAATGGGTGTATGTAAGGGGGAGGGCTGGAAATGGGTGTATGTAAGGGGGAGGGCCAATGGGAGAAGGGTAGATAAATGAAGGGGAGAAGGGAAGGCGAATACAGGCAAGAATTCTTGGTATATATCACAAAATCTTGGAAGGGTACAGGTAGAAGAGCTTAAGAGTAATTTGAGCATCTCTGAGTAGGAAGTGTCCAGGCCTCTACCCACCCCATCCCTTTTCAAGAGCTTGCCTCTTTCTTTCACTCTCTTGTCAGTCATGTCCCTACACCCTTTTGCTCAAGGCTAGTGCTCTGCCACTTTGAGCCACAACACCACTTCCCGTTTTCTGGTGGTTAAATGGAGATAAGAGTCTCACGGAGTTTCCAGCTTCGGCTAGCTTTGAACTTTGATCATCAGATCTCAGCCTCCTGAGTAGCTGGGATACAGGTGTGAGCAACCTGCTCCAACCTCTTTTTATCTTAAAAGATAATAATCTCTGCTCTCAGACCTCAACCTACAGCTCACCAGGGCCCAATACTAGTACCCTACCTTCTGCTGCTAGGACATTAAGGCTGTCAAAATCCTGAGCGCTGATCTTTTTGTCACTTGATTGCTGGGTGTCACTGGACCAGGTCCACAGCTCAAATGATGTCCCTAATCCTCCACACTCTTTCAGGCAGGCTTCACTATCGCTAAAATTATCTTTCTTTCCTCATGTGCCATAGAAAATATGTGTCTGCTTTTGAAATGAAGATGTCTCTAGACTGCATGGTTATCTTTCCTTCTCATTCTACAGCCTGTGAGAAGGCAAGACCCTCTTCCTAGAAAAGTGTTCACAGTATACACAGACACAATTCTGCACAACTGCAGAATACCTAGAACTCATGCAAGGGTCCCCTAAGTAATTCCCAGGGAACAACCATCCAAACTGAAGTGCATAAACCTTCTATCAACAATGAATAAATTCTGCTTTGGGCTCATCTTAAACTGCCAGGAAAACCAGCGTCATGGTGCAGAAGTAGGGCTACTTACGCCCTTGAATTATATTATTCTGGATACCCAATGAATATTTATTGGCTGACACATTCTTTTAGGGATTATTAATGACAAAAACAACAATAAGTAAAAAAGTCAGTAATATCTTGGAGTCCTTGGGGATAAAACACTAGCAAAGCTGAAGCAAGTTCATAGACAAAGAGTCCTATTACAGAGAACAGTTTTCATTACAAAATACTGTCACTGTTTTGGCGAACACCATTGGAAATAAAAGAGCATGCAGTCAAGAACAAAAGCCTGAGTTCCTCCCCCATGCTGGCAAACCCCTCCAAGAAATTACTGACATGGAATTCAAACACAAAACAAAACAAAAAACTGGAAAAGAAATTCCACAAAAGATCTCAGAAGCATTGTTTCTAAATGTAATTAACCAGTTTATAAAAATGCTCCATGAACCAACACAAGATTTTCTTTTGTCCCCACTTCATCTTTTCCTATATAAGACTTAAGAGGTGTGGATATATTCTTTTCTTATACTTTTGTTCTGACTAGACAGTTTTCCTGGGGGAGAAAAAACACTGTCTAATCACTATATACTGTAACATTACTGCAAACCCACCAAGTGTTTCAAAACTTTTCCTGTGATTAATACTCAATCTAAGTTTTTCCATAACAGCTGCTTTCCGAAAACATCAGCAACTTTAATCTTACAAGGCACGCTACAGAAGAAAATCCAAAAGCAAAATCCTATGTCCTTTAAAATTCAAACCAAATGTTTTATACACCCAAAGCAATCTACTACTTGAATTTCCTACATAATATGCTGACTAAAAGATTATATTCTCAGATCTTTTAAAAAGCCATTAATATACAAGCTAATGGAAATAATAATAATGGAAACATTGGTGTTTTTGTCAGTCGTGGGGCTTGAACTCTGGGCATGGGAGCTGTCCCTGAGTTCTTCAGCTCAAGTGGTAGTGCTTGAGCCACAGTACCACTTGCGGCTTTATCCGTTTATATGGTGCTGAGGAATCGAACTCAGAGCCTCATGCATGCGAGGCAAGCACTCTACCACTGAGCCACCTTCCCAGTCCCTGGAAATGTTTTAGGACACATTGTGACCAGGGGTTCGGAGCATCACAGCAACTACTTTTAGTTTTTAAACACAGTCCCTGGGAGGAGGATGAGTTCTTAGTGGCATCTAGGTTCATACTGCTCTCAACATCTAATCAGAACACTACATTCAAGAAACAACAATGATATGAAATGTAAACTCACTAACAAGGCTGCTTGGCTCAGGGCAGTAAGAAATAACATCTTTACTTTATTAAACAGGTATTGCCACTTTTTCAAAATGCTGAAAATGGCTGGATGGCAGGAAGCAATGAAAACTGCATGCTAATTCTGCAGGCACCAACTTCTAAAAGTCTTCCTTTGTAATGCAAGTTACTACAGATGAAATGGTCTAAGTTGGGGCTCTCCAATACAGGTAGCTAGTGCCACCATGATCATTCTACCTTTTTGAAGCTTCTCAGTGGTGACTATGTACATGAAAACACCTGGGAAACTGACAAATGAAGTTGGAAGCTGCAGGCCAATTCCCAAATATGCAAGCTCTGTGGGAAATCTACTGGTGATATTTACACAGAAAGCAGAGTAGGAAGGGAGCAATGAGGCGGTTGTTCCCTTTATCTCTACAGGGCAGGAGATGACTCAGAGGCTGCCTTCTACTCCCTCAGCCTAGATTGGCTTCTCCCTGTCTCTTGGCACAGTCTTCCCACACAGCCTTGCTGCGGCCCAAAGCTACTTGTCAACTCACCCAGGGCAGCTATCACCCAGCCACCCCCCTAAAAAGAAAGAAATCTGAAGGAGCAACTATCATGCCAGCTCTCCAACACACACAGCAGCCTTCACTCCCCTTACTGTCAAGTTAAAGGGCAGAGACTATATTCTATACAACAGAACTTGGCTGCAGCACACAACGTCCCCAAGTTCATTATGTGCTCCCTGGACGAACAGGTTAACATCAGCAGGATGACTACTTGTGTCAGCATGGTAGAGCAAGTAAGCAGCTGTCTTACTGCATATTGTCCTCACTGTATAAAAATGTCTAGAAAAATAAAAGTGCCTCATACTAGTGGCAAGAAGCACAAGACCCAGGCCAGGTGTGGTAACTGACACCTGTAATCCCCAGCTATTCTGAGGCAGAGATTGGAAAGATTGTGTTAGGCGGCTAGTCTGGACACAAACTTTAGTGAGACTCCATCTCAACAAACAGCTGTGGGGCATAGCTGTCATTCCAGATAAGCAGGAGGCAGATTATGGTAGGAAGATCACAATCAAGGGCTGGCCCCAAGCAAAACTGTAAAACCCTACTGAAACTAAAAGCATCAGAGAGCTGAGAAGTACAGCTCAAGTGGTAGAGCATCTGCCAAGCAAGCACAAAACCTGGAGTTCAAATCCCAGTAGTGGCCAAAAAAAAAAGGAAGGAGGGAAGGGAGGGGAAGGGGAAGGGGAAGGGGAAGGGGAAGGGGAAGGGGAAGGGGAAGGGGAAGGGGAAGGGGAAGGGGAAGGGGAAGAGGAAGGGGGAAGGGGAAGGGGGAAGGGGAAGGGGGAAGGGGGAAGGGGAAGGGGAAGGGAAAAAGGCACATGTGTGTGCACACATGCACACACACACACACACCTACACATACACACCAGAAAAAGTAACTCAAAATACTTTTAGACGAGTTCTGTCTGAAATAAAAAGCTCCAAATTAAAGTTGAAAACAATTGGAATATATTATCAATTATAACATCTAAAGGAGCTGAGTTAGTCATTTTTCTCATTATTTTTAGCCTTTTAGGATTAGAAACATATCCATGCCTATTAACACATTATTAATCAATTGACTGAGTTTCACACATTCAACTTTGACTTTTCACACATGCAACTTTTGAAGTAGAGTACTACTATACCTGAATATAAATGTAGAAAACATTTAGGCTGTGAATTAGTGGCTGTTTGTGTTTAAAAAAAAAAAAGTTGGTCACTCCATAATCAATCAAAGAGTAGGATCAAATATAGCACAACACAATCCCAATTTTGTAAAGTAAAATGGACAGACTAAATAGGTGACTGGATATAAAATTTCAATATATTGTTCTCTCTGGGTAATATGTGATTTTTCCCATGTTCCACAAATCCACTTCTATTGTTCAAAAGATTATCAGTCATGGAAAGAATGACTTTTCACGCTTGGATTCCTTTCAAGGGTAGAATTTGTGAAATTTAAAAAAAAAAAAAAAAAAAAAGATCATCAGGCTGGGAAGGTAAGTTAGTGGTAGAGTGCTTACTAGCATGCATAAAACCCTGGGTTCAATTCCTCAGTACCACACAAGCATGGGGGGAAAAATCATCAAAGATATCCGAACACTATTAACAAAGAGAACAAAGAGTAGTAGAAAAACAAGGATTTTGAAACCACAAGCACTCTTTAGGGGGTTTGGATGTATCTTTCTATGTGTTCTGCCTAAAAGACAGACAGACAGGCAGGCAGGCAGCCAGACAAACAGACAGACACACACACACACACACACACACACACACAAAAGACAGACAGACAGGCAGGCAGGCAGACAAACAGATAGACACACACACACACACACACACACACACACACACACACACACACACACACACACACACACACACACACACACACACACACACACACACACACACACACACACACACACACACACACACACACACACACGGATTTCTTAGTAGCCAAGACAGGCCCATGACCAAGTACAGGTGGGGTGGGCCTTCTGATACCAGAAGCCTTCAGCTTCTTCTGATTCCCAGTCTACAAAGCTCAAAGCTGTCAAAAGAATCCAAGGCCACAAGGCCCTTGTTCCTGGCCCGTGGCTGCCCTTACTGAGATGGATGTGTTCAGTGGGCATCCATGAACGTGGGCTCCACATCCATGGAATCAACCAACCACGGATCAAAGATGTTGAGAGAAAAAAAAAAATGAATGTGCTGAACATACACAGACTATTCTCACCATTATTCCCTAAACAACACAACATAACAAGTACTGGCATAGCATTTCATTGTGTTAAATAGGCATTGTAAGTAATATAAAGATGATTTAAAGCATATGGGAGGATGTGCATAGGATATACACAAATACAAAGTAATTTTACATAAGGGAGTTGGGCAGCTGCAGTGTTTCATATAGAGAGGTCCTGAGACCAATCCCCCTGCCTAGGGGTGGAGACAATAAGGTAGGAGTGTTCATCTCAAGGGCCTAAAAGCCAATGCTTTTACAATATAATCAACCAGCATGGAACTCCTGTGTCCCAGGCTCAGTGGGAAGACCAAAGCATAACCCTGATCAAAGCCAGCCAACAGGCACAGCTGACTTTATAACACTTACAACCTTTTGTAATTCAACTTCCAGGACACTACTAGAGCCACCATACACCCCAGCCCAATTTCAGTCTCCCTTTCAAAGGCCCACTCACTTCTGCACAAGATGGAATGGAGCCCATTTTTCTCCCATCCATCAGCTACTCAATGAAACCTTTTTATGCTTTCATATCCTTCTTTATTTACCTTTGACAATGGAAAACCCTTAGTAGCATTCGAGGCTTTGTTAATTAATATAACAGACATTCCAAGTGGGTTTTCATTGAGGAAAGAAAATCTCAGTGATCAAGAAATCTCATCTAGCTGGAAACATGTGGGCCTGGGCATTCCTGATCTTGGTGAGCTGGCTAGAAGGATACACTGAACCTTCTCTCTACGAATGACAACCATGAGCTTGAGCAGCTACAGGGTCCAGTTGGTGTGGCACTCTTGCTTGCCTGAACCCAACCAGAAAGTTAGTCAAGTCTTTCCCACTAAAACACTGTCATATATTCCCCATGTGAACTTTCTGTGTAAGACACATGCTTGCCCTAGCACCAAGATCAAAGAGCTAGACTTCACAGAATCTCAGAACAGGCTACACAACTATTTTGTATGTACTTACTAATATCTGCATGTGTGGCAGAATTCAATCTGAAACTTCAGTGTTTATAAGCTGAAACTAACTCACATGCACCTCTGATCAACTGACAGCCAACAATATCTATCAAAACCCCTTGATTGTTGTGCTCAACACTGTCTCTCCTTCAAACATTATTGATCCATACTCTATTAAGAAGAATACTAAGGAACAGCAATGTACCCCAAAGGTTGTCCAGTTCACACCAGTTGGAGCAGTGGACCCACCAGCATAAGGCCTCCCTCAGTGAAGCTCCAGCCCTGTGCTCCAACTGCCTCCCCTGTAAAAAGCAGGCCACATAGAAGAGAACCCACCTCTCTGTGAGGCAATGAATGATGTATTTGTAAACTACTGTGTTGAAATAAATTTCAGTGCTCATCATCAGTGCTTAGAGTTGCCTGCAGTAAACCCTGCTGGACTTTATTCTCTGATTGTCTGGGAAGTGTTATCTAGATTTGTTAAGTACACAACTGATCTCACTTCTGACTGTATATACTGTCATTTCTTACAAGCTTCCCCCACTTACATTAGGAGACCAAGGAAGCCCTTTATCCTTCTGTCTCTAGGGATCTGCCACAGTGCTCTGAGCCCATACAGTGTTGAGTGACCACGCTGCAATCTCTGCTGCCATTAGCACCCATTAACCAACAGCCCCAGCAAAAGCTTAAGAGTACCAAAGTACAAAAAGAAAAGATGACCCCGGCACTGTGCTTTTGCTGGTGGTAATGACCTCTAATAAAAACGTTTAGGGTATCACCAAATCCTGTAACTTTTTATTATTATATGTAATCTTCACCTCAACCACTATTATCACATTCACTCTGTAGTAGAGACTGACTTATTTGTGGGTACAATCACTGGCTCATCTCTATCTGTTAAACCTCCCTTCACTAGAAATTTGCTAGTTTTGTTTTTTGTAGCTGTTATACCTAAATAACTGAAACTAGGTCAATTAAAAAGAAAAGAAGGGTTGGGAAGGTGGCTCAGTGGTAGAGTGCTTGCCTTGCATGCATGAGGCCCTGTGTTCAATTCCTCAGCACCACATAAGCAGAAAAAAACAGAAATGGCACTGTGGCTCAAGTGGCACAGTGTTAGACTTGAGCTGAAGAGCTAAGCAACAGCATCCAGGCCCAGAGTTCCGGCCTCACAACTGACAAAAAGAAGAAGAAGAAGAAGAAGAAGAAGAAGAAGAAGAAGGAAGAAGAAGAAGAAGGAAGAAGAAGAAGAAGAAGAAGAAGAAGAAGAAGAAGAAGAAGAAGAAGAAGAAGAAGAAGAAGAAGAAGAAGAAGAAGAAGAAGAAGAAGAAGAAGAAGAAGAAGAAGAAGAAGAAGAAGAAGAAGAAGAAGAAGGAGGAGAAGAAGGAGAAGAAGAAGAAGAAGAAGAAGAAGAAGAAGAAGAAGAAGAAGAAGAAGAAGAAGGAGAAGAAGGAGAAGAAGGAGAAGAAGGAGAAGAAGGAGAAGAAGGAGAAGAAGGAGAAGAAGGAGAAGAAGGAGAAGAAGGAGAAGAAGGAGAAGAAGGAGAAGAAGGAGAAGAAGGAGAAGAAGGAGAAGAAGGAGAAGAAGGAGAAGAAGGAGAAGAAGGAGAAGAAGGAGAAGAAGGAGAAGAAGGAGAAGAAGGAGAAGAAGGAGAAGAAGGAGAAGAAGGAGAAGAAGGAGAAGAAGGAGAAGAAGGAGAAGAAGGAGAAGAAGGAGAAGAAGGAGAAGAAGGAGAAGAAGGAGAAGAAGGAGAAGAAGGAGAAGAAGGAGAAGAAGGAGAAGAAGGAGAAGAAGGAGAAGAAGGAGAAGAAGGAGAAGAAGGAGAAGAAGGAGAAGAAGGAGAAGAAGGAGAAGAAGGAGAAGAAGGAGAAGAAGGAGAAGAAGGAGAAGAAGGAGAAGAAGGAGAAGAAGGAGAAGAAGGAGAAGAAGGAGAAGAAGGAGAAGAAGGAGAAGAAGGAGAAGAAGGAGAAGAAGGAGAAGAAGGAGAAGAAGGAGAAGAAGGAGAAGAAGGAGAAGAAGGAGAAGAAGGAGAAGAAGGAGAAGAAGGAGAAGAAGGAGAAGAAGGAGAAGAAGGAGAAGAAGGAGAAGAAGGAGAAGAAGGAGAAGAAGGAGAAGAAGGAGAAGAAGGAGAAGAAGGAGAAGAAGGAGAAGAAGGAGAAGAAGGAGAAGAAGGAGAAGAAGGAGAAGAAGGAGAAGAAGGAGAAGAAGGAGAAGAAGGAGAAGAAGGAGAAGAAGGAGAAGAAGGAGAAGAAGGAGAAGAAGGAGAAGAAGGAGAAGAAGGAGAAGAAGGAGAAGAAGGAGAAGAAGGAGAGAAGGAGAAGAAGGAGAAGAAGGAGAAGAAGGAGAAGAAGGAGAAGAAGGAGAAGAAGGAGAAGAAGGAGAAGAAGGAGAAGAAGGAGAAGAAGGAGAAGAAGGAGAAGAAGGAGAAGAAGGAGAAGAAGGAGAAGAAGGAGAAGAAGGAGAAGAAGGAGAAGAAGGAGAAGAAGGAGAAGAAGGAGAAGAAGGAGAAGAAGGAGAAGAAGGAGAAGAAGGAGAAGAAGGAGAAGAAGGAGAAGAAGGAGAAGAAGGAGAAGAAGGAGAAGAAGGAGAAGAAGGAGAAGAAGGAGAAGAAGGAGAAGAAGGAGAAGAAGGAGAAGAAGGAGAAGAAGGAGAAGAAGGAGAAGAAGGAGAAGAAGGAGAAGAAGGAGAAGAAGGAGAAGAAGGAGAAGAAGGAGAAGAAGGAGAAGAAGGAGAAGAAGGAGAAGAAGGAGAAGAAGGAGAAGAAGGAGAAGAAGGAGAAGAAGGAGAAGAAGGAGAAGAAGGAGAAGAAGGAGAAGAAGGAGAAGAAGGAGAAGAAGGAGAAGAAGGAGAAGAAGGAGAAGAAGGAGAAGAAGGAGAAGAAGGAGAAGAAGGAGAAGAAGGAGAAGAAGGAGAAGAAGGAGAAGAAGGAGAAGAAGGAGAAGAAGGAGAAGAAGGAGAAGAAGGAGAAGAAGGAGAAGAAGGAGAAGAAGGAGAAGAAGGAGAAGAAGGAGAAGAAGGAGAAGAAGGAGAAGAAGGAGAAGAAGGAGAAGAAGGAGAAGAAGGAGAAGAAGGAGAAGAAGGAGAAGAAGGAGAAGAAGGAGAAGAAGGAGAAGAAGGAGAAGAAGGAGAAGAAGGAGAAGAAGGAGAAGAAGGAGAAGAAGGAGAAGAAGGAGAAGAAGGAGAAGAAGGAGAAGAAGGAGAAGAAGGAGAAGAAGGAGAAGAAGGAGAAGAAGGAGAAGAAGGAGAAGAAGGAGAAGAAGGAGAAGAAGGAGAAGAAGGAGAAGAAGGAGAAGAAGGAGAAGAAGGAGAAGAAGGAGAAGAAGGAGAAGAAGGAGAAGAAGGAGAAGAAGGAGAAGAAGGAGAAGAAGGAGAAGAAGGAGAAGAAGGAGAAGAAGGAGAGAAGGAGAAGAGGAGAAGAGAGGAGAAGGAGGAGAAGGGACGAGAAGGAGGGAAGGAGGAGAAGGAGAGAAGGAGAAGAAGAGAAGAAGGAGAAGAAGGAGAAGAAGGAGAAGAAGGAGAAGAGGAGAAGAAGGAGAAGAGGAGCAGAAGA